>NW_020653745.1:1155291-1177450 GCF_003589595.1 Hyposmocoma kahamanoa | reverse complement strand
GTTTATTTACTGTAATTTTGTAATCTGCACACAACCTTAACTAACCATTTTCCTTCACCACAGGAACTAAAGGTGTACCCCATGCGGAAGTTTCTATTTTAGTCATCACTCCCTCCTTTTCTAACTTTGTTAATTCTTTGTTAGCTTTGTCCTTAAAAGCATAAGGAATAGGTCTTGGTTTTGTAAAAACAGGCTTAGCATTTTCAATTAATTCTAATTGAACTGACTCTCCCTTAATAACTCCCAAGTTCTTTTTTGAATACCACTGAAAATTATTGTAAAATGTTATCCAACTTGTCTTTATTTTTGGTTACAGAGTTAATTAAATTGTTGTTTTGTAACTGAAAAATCTCAATTAGATCACGCCTAAATAAGCTTTACATCCGTTTTTAACTACTAATAGATCACAATTACATTGTTTGCCTTGATATTGTAATAAGACTGACATTTTTCCCAAAGGCTTTACAATTTGTCCATTATATGTTTTCAACTCTAATTGTGTGGGCTTTAACATAATGTTTGTAAATTTTTATTCGTAAATATCTTCAGGAGCACAAGAAACTGCTGCTCCAGTATCCAGCTCCATAATAATTGGAATTGAATTCCCATTACATCGTAAAATAAATGGTGATACATAGTTACAGTTGCTTTGTTTTGTTGGTGTTACGGTAAAAATATCAATGCAATGTCCTTCTTGTTCTTGAATATTTAAATTATTTGTTGGTTTGCTCTTTTATACTGCTGACAAATGGCCAATTTTCTTACAATTTTTACATTTATACGTCTTGTATGTGCAAACGAATGATTTGACTTACCGCAGTGGATACATTTTAATACGTCCTTATTTGAAATGCTTTTACTCGTACCCTTTTTAAAATTTTCACTCTTATATGGCATTCCAGAAGACACTGTTGTCACCTTATGTAATTGAGGAATGTTGCTGTTTACAAGCCGCTTCCCTATTCAAAGCAATTTCTAATAAATTTTTAATTTCTTTAGTAGTTGGTTCTTCGCATAATCTGTCCTGTATGGCTCCAGACTTTAAACCAGTTATGAATCTATCCTTTACTCGTACCTGTATTCCTTGCCCGAAATTGCACTCTGCCGCTGCCTCCTTGACTTGGGCATACCAATGAGATATGGACTTGCCATCTCCTTGTTTAAGGGTATAAAAGTATATACGTTTTCTAAAATAGGAAATCCTTTTTTGGAAATGCAGCATCAACGCCTCTTCAATCTCAGTGTACGTTTTGTCTTTGTTCTTGAGAATTTTGTACACATTTTCATTAAGTGAAATAAGTAAAGTAGATAATTGTCTTTCTTTTGGTATTTGGTTCGCCGTGAAATGTTGTTCCATACGCTCCAAAAAACAAGAAATATCGTCGTCCTCATTCACCTTGAATGAAATCGACGCCATGTTGTCGAAGAAACTGAAATGAAAATTATACCTTTCCGCCGTGGTTAGTGTGTCGTAGAACACATTTCTAAAATAAAATGCTCGCTTTTATTGCTTTTAAATCACTTTTTATTGCTCGCACATGTAACCACGTAATACAGGTAGCCATCTTCTCTATGTAAGTCATTTTGACATTTTTCAAAAACCGGATACATCATACTACACAAACATTTGGGTGTGAAAAAGCTGTACTCTGGGTGGATCCCACACAATTTGACTGAGGCTCAAAAAACGGATCGCGTCACTTGATGCAATGCCATGCTTACCAGATTCAACGAAGGGGCGTCATATTTGGCGTGGGACATAGTAACAGATGACGAAACATGGATTTATAGTTACGATCCCAAAACAAAGCAGCAATCGAGCGTATAGGTCTTTCGAGATGAGCCGAAACCAACCAAAGTGGCGCTCGAGGAAAGTGTCTCTAAGCGGATGATTGCTTCTTTTTTTAACCGACTTCAAAAAAGGAGGAAGTTCTCAATTCGACTGTATGTTCTTTTTTTGTGTTTTTTTTTGTATGTAGGTTACGCGATAGTTCCGGTATTTGTAAACCGATTTTCACGATTCTTTTTTTTGTTGGAAAGGGGGTACTTCCATAGTGGTCCCATTTCATTTTGAAGAAAATCATTCACCTCAAAGGGTGGCTGATCACGCATGAAGATTCATTTTTATAAATAGCGCCTAACTTTAATTTAGGAGCAATTACTTTTAGCAATTATTTAGTTGATTTTGCTATTTCTCCAATTCAAGGCGTTTTTCTCTCGAAATACTTTGAATAGTGTCGTAGTGAGAACCTATTTTTACTATCTCCAGTATCAAGTCCTGTATAGTGGCGAACTAGAGGATATTTCAATGAAATTTAGCAAATAGACGTAATTCCACGTACTTGTGAGGTCGGTTTTTTTAGTACTCTGTACTGAGATTATTTAAATAGATGTTTGTTCACATTTATTATTTATAATATTTGTTTATATTAAATAATATAGTAGCAGTAGAGCTACTTATGAAAGAGACTGAGATTATTAATAAAACAGAACACGTGTCTACTGTTGCTTTGGAGAATCATTGTACCGGAAATAGTGACTGGTACACGACCATTTATTTGCCGGAAGTTATAGACAAACTCCGTAAAAATAACCGTAAACGCCGTATCATCTTGCACCACGATAATGCCAGCTGTCACACGACCAGACAGATAAATGAATTTTTGAAGGTGAATAACGTTGACCTTATGAGCCTTCCCGCGTACAGTCCCGACCTGGCACCTTGTGACTTTTATTTATTTCCAAAAATTAAGAACCAGTTACGCGGTCAACGATTTTCATCACCTAAAAACTTTGTCGAAGAGTATGAAAAATATGTTTCAGAGATTGTCACAGAAGAGTGACATAAATGTTTTCAAAATTGGTTCATTCGTATGAAAAAGTGCATTAACGCTAACGGAGAATATTTTGAGAAATAATAAATTCATTTCTGACCATTAAAGTATATTTTCTCATTAATTCCGGAAACTTATAGTGCGCCCCACGTATTAAAGTGATATCACCGAGTGACATTTCTTATGTATTGTGTATCATATTCCATCTACGATGACGAATCAATACTATAAAGTAACATTGTCAAGAAATTCAATTTCGCAAATGGATATAGATACAACTTACAGACTGTCTCTATAAAAAAGCTCGTTTTAAAAAAGGATCAAATCCACATCCAGGCACTTTCGAGATATGGCAGTTTGAAGTTTAAAACTGTTTCTCACACTTGTCTTATTTTCAAAACTTATAATGTTATGTAACTCCAGAGATATTTATTTATGTTTATATGTTGGATTTTTTGGCTGATCTAAGAGGTTAGACTTTAGAAACCGTTTGATACATAAAACTCATTTTTTGATAATTTTGTGGATTGCATCCTTTTTGCTTAACTACGTCCAATTATAACATTGAAAACAAATTGAAATAAAAAAAGAGTAAAACAAAACATTTGATTATTATACACACAAATGACACAAAAACAAAAAGCAAATGACTATGATAAGCCATAAAGTGTGCATGCTGTGTTGCTACGGAATCCGTCATCCACTCAGCTTGCTGTCGTCACACTGCGTGTGCTTCGACGCCGATTTTCAATGGATCGCTAACAGACGACAATGCTGATACAATTACAACCAATAGACTGGTTTATTACAGACACAAAATGTTTGAGTCGTGTCAGATCGGATTATTTTTTTTTGTGTTCAATCTTTGCATTAATAAGTAATTATTACGGTTATGCATACATAGAAAAAAAAAATTTCACAGAATTAGTGGAGTTAATTAAAAAAAAAATCTCAATAAGTACATTTCATCGAATAGCGACATCTGCGTCAGTTGCAATACCTGTAAAGGTATCGGCTGCGGTGAGAAGGTTATTCAAAAATTTCCCACTAAATGTGTGTGGCGCCGAATGCCGAAAAGTCAGTACAAAGATCTATAACAAAAACAGATAGCAGAATTCCGACGACTCAATAACTGGACCCGATGGTTAGAACTATGTTACGACGCACCATAGACGCGGGTTCGAGTCCCACCGAAAAAACAAATATACGCGATCTAAATTCGGAAAAATAGTTTCATTTCCTATGTGTAACAATCGCGAAAACCTAAGAACTCGATAAGTAATTATTAAATAAATTACTAGGCATTTACGGTTCACATATTAATCACAACCACATAACTATCAATCAACTAATGTTAGTGATTGTTAGTTTACATAACTAGTCTACAAATGTCACGTCATTCAGTTTAACAACTCACACTGGGTGAAGTCAGAGAGGGGGTGGCGCTGCTGCCGTTCATCGTTCGTGGTTGTGTTCAATTTATTTAGCCATCTAACATAGTTTATGTGACACTATGATTTTTTTTTTATTAATTTATTTCTGGCCATGGAAACAAAGTCCTTCAGCCAAAAACATAAAAATAAGTTTTTCTGTAAATATGGCCGCCACGAAGAGGATAGGCAATTTGAGGCGGCGTGTTTGGATTGACTCGGGATTAGAGAAACTTAGAACGGGCCGATACGGGTATTTTAGTTCGAGATTCGTATAATTTCGCGTTTTAATCTTCGATTAAGGCACCATAGCACTATCCTATTCCATTTTAAACTAGATTTCACAAAATAATTGAAAGTCAAAATAAAAACTACACTTTTCCCTCCAAAAGGTCCAGAGCGAATCCGTGACACTATGATCATTGGCAAGGTTGTCATATAAAATGAATGCAGTCAATGCTTTATTTATAAACGAACTCACATAGACAATACAGACATTTTGTGTAAGTGACATGGAAAGTAAAAATAATAGCGTGAATAAGCCTATTATAAATTCACGAACATTTTTTATTTAATTCTTGGCTGTAAGAGTCATTGATGAGGGTAAATTCTTCAACGTGTCTCTTACGGCCTTTTATAAAAAAAATTGACCTCTGTCTCACCTGATGGAACGTGAACGATGAGGTCGACGATGGAGCATGCACACCTAAAAAATGCCTATCCACTCTCGCCTTGAAAAGGCCCAAGTTGTAACGCTCACGAAACAAGTCTGCAGGCAGGGAATTTCACTCCATAGCCGTTCGCCATATATATGTGGATACATAACGCTTCGTGCGAATCTTTGGAATATCCACAACATACGGGTGGAACCCAAGCCTACGCCTTGTCCCCCGGTGATGGAAAGGGTAAGGCGGAATTAAACCGTGAGATTTCATCGCACACTCTCCGTGATATATCCTATAAAATATATGTTTCCCACTAGCATTGACAGAGACTATAGACATGCTATGTTTTTCGCTTTCATAATTCATTTTAGCAGCAGTAGAGCTCCTTGTAAACGAGTTCGTCCTGGGAAGTACTGCCACTTTACCTACTTCTGTGATGTGAAGCTTTTGGGCACATGAAACTTGTCAACTTATATCTCAGGGTGACAGGCGCATTGGCAGTGTCCCTCACATCTTTGCCATTTAAAGCTCTGGGTGGCACTGCAACAACTATGGACATGCGTGTCACTTAACACCAGGCGTACGACTTGTCCGTCCCATCACTTGATATCTCATAAAATTTATTTGTGAAACACAGGTGAAAAGTTGTGAATACCCAATAAGTATAGTCCACTTCCTCTCCACATATAGCTTTTTTGCACTCGTCAGTTTATTTTTGGATTTGGTTTTTTAGTTCAGACGCATACACCGAAGTCCATCTCTCTTCACATTTCCATCCAAATTCACATTATAAATTGGCGTTCTTATTGCATCAACATCCATTATTTTCATATGACCAAATCATTGAAATATTGACTTTTTTACCCTAGTTACTACATCATCTGTCACACAATTATGTCTGTCAAGCTTTTCGAACTGGTGCCACCATCACGTTTTCACCATCGCACCTCCCGCAAAGGGAGTAGAGCCCATCCCCACCACGATGACGCCTAGTAAAACCCACGCGGGCGTCACGTTCGTTCCTTCCTCGAACTTGCAAGATGAGGATTATCTCCTTCCTGAAGTATTTCCTTTGTGTTATGACATGAGGTTCTTGGAAAAGTAGCCAACAGGTGTCTCAAAAACTGGTTGCAGATTAAGTGGTTCGTCTCTTCGTTTGCCTCCTATTTAACTAAATTATTAACCAGCAAAACTTATCACAGTAATTATTCAACACAAGGACCTTTCTTAAAGCAGTGCTACAATTCCATACAATATTCCGTTTAATCAAACTCTCTTGACAAGCATACAAAATAAAGAAAACATGTCCGTTGCAATGTGCAAACCTATTCACAAATGCATTCCTTTAGATAAAACCATTTAGTTAGTTCTTCTTTTCAAAGAAACTTTAACCGCTTCTATTTAATGCCCTCTTCAAGACGGCATTGAATAGAAGCATTCTTAATGCTCCATGTTCAAAGCTTATAAAAGTTCTTTAATGTGCTCGTACTGTTAATGTTTTAGTGAAGCAAGGTATAAAAAATATATTAAAAGCTTCAAAATTAAAATTAGGACTAAATTGAATAAATAAAATTTTATCCCCGTGGCAGGTAAGAGGGGTTGAATGTCATAGCTTCTCATGTAGGCGGCTAAGTAGCAGTATGTTCAAGGCCTAAGGACTAAAAGATAAACATTTCTTCGCTAAAGCAAAATAAACTAAACCGTTAAACCTCAGACATAAAAATAGATTGGCACTACCTAGTTCGAAATTACAAATGTACAGACCGTCTGTAAAGGCTATTAAAATCTTTAATAGAATCCTTAAAGAAATTTCATCCCAAAGGCGGTAAATTTATTTACCAAGTGCCTTAAAACACATTAATTGTCAAAAAAATTATTAAAATCTGCGAAAGGTTTTTGAGGAATAATTCTAGAATATAAATAAATTATAGTTATTATTATTAGACACTAGTTACAAAATTAATATTTAATTGGGTTCTAATTGGAAATTTATTTCTCCGAATATTCATCTACTTAAATTTCTAAAGCCTACATCCGTTTCGTGTCTTTTCTACTTAAAGCTTCAATTATTACTTTCACAACTTCGAGTAAATTTTCTAACGAAACTTCGTACATAAATACTTAAATTTGACAATAATTAAGGACAAAAACTTGTTTGTTACTCTGTCTTTTATTACGTCAAAATAAACGACAACTCTCTAGGCAATGATCTTGTATATTGTCTGTAAGTACAGAATAAAAAAGCTTAACTCCATATTTTAAAATTTATAATCAAGCAATGGTAAAAGACAGTAAGTTTTGTCGCCGTTTGGTTTTTATTTAACATATTTTATTTTACCTTAACATTGATTTTAAGCGATGACCTACGGCTCTAAGACGTGGTCGCTTACTATGGGCCTCATAAAAAAGCTCATTCTCACTCAACGAGCTATGGAGCGAGCGATGATCGACGTTTCTCTGCGTGATCGAACCAGAGATGAGGAGATCCGTAGAAAACCTGACCGTCGTTGAGGTAGAAAGTTCTCTAATGGAGACCACGAACCGGAAGGTGTTCAATGGGACCCATTAGATGGACGGATGACCTGGTAATGACGGCTGGTAACCGGTGGACGCACGCCGCGTTCGATCGACTAGTCTGTAAATATTTAGGGGAGGCATGTGTTGAGCAGTGGACGTCCTCCGGCTGATATGATGGTGATGAATAAATATTAGAAAATATCACATTCGTTGCTCTGATTCCGAAGTAAGTAACTAAAGGAATTGGAAACATCGACGGTACCACAAACACCCATCCCCGAGACTATATGGAAAAGTAAGTTTTTCTACGTTGTTCCTGTTGGGAATCGAATACGGGACTTCAGAGATAGCGACATCATAAAAACCGGTTTGCAAACCACTCGACTTGGTCAAAATTGATACTATCCTCATATAGCTCTAAAACTCGAAGCCTATTTCATTATTTTAACTATTACAAACTATAAGTAGTTTAACAGGTTTCAACAAGGGAAACTGAAAGCTCTTTACCGAGAAGTTTCGTCTAGAAGAACGAAAGTCTCCAACATAGTTCAAAGGATTAGCAAGGTGAAGTGGCAGTGAGCAGGGCACATAGCTCGTAGAACTGGCGGAAGTAGGGGCAGAATCGTTCTCGAATGGAAGTCACGAACCGGAAGGTGTTCAATAGGACGACCCCCTGTAGGGAGGTCTGGTCATCCGACCGAAACAATTACAGTATACTGTTATTATATGTAATACTCAACCCAATTAAAAGACGTATGATGCGAATGAAGCTTTATACTTGACATTATCTTTTGATTCAGTCGGGTATTACTCATTGGACACTATGGTTTCGGACGAATGTCAGCTGGAGAACGGGACTAGATCCCCTGGTAAGGGCGGCGGCTAAACGATGGAAACACGTCGCGTTCGACCGGCTAGTCTGAAAATCTTTGGGGGAGCTATGTTCAGTAGTGGACGTCTTCCGGCTGATGTGATGATGATGATGATTGATTTTAAATGCTTAATTAAGAGCTGCATTCTCTTTAAAACGCTCTGTAGTAAATATTAATATTTGGCATCAAAAGTTACCTCTCACCTACAGCAGTAAAATGGAAATGCATTCCAGTCAAATTCAAAAGTACACCCCAAGGTACGGTCCTGAACCCTAGCAACGGCTTTACTTTGAATTGTTTTATCATTTGCTCTGTGATTTAAAACGTTGTTATATAAAATCGTAAATACTGAATACTCCAGAAACTTTTAATGGATTGCCACAGGGCACAGTTCTACAACCAACATTAATCATTCCAATTGCGAATGTTATACATTTACTGCTTTTTAATTTATTCTTTTATTTTCTTCTTCGAATATCTTTACCGAGTTTTTGATGTTGTATCTTTAGTTCATACATGTAATGTATAAGGGTTATAAAAGAACTATTTAGATATTATATCTAATTTCAGATAATAACCATAATTATAACTTTTTTATGAAAAAATAAACCGCCGTCAAAAGTTTGCTTATCCGGTTTCGCTGTTTTATTTTAATTGACAAGTTTTATTAAAATCGGTTAACGGAAAGTACGTGAAATTCAATAAGAGGTGAAAAACTTTCTTCAATTTTTAACAGAACCACTGCTGTAGTATTCCCTTTCCAACTTAAAACTTAAAAAACTTAAAAAATCGCGTTACACAAAGTTGCGCGTACACAAATCTCTCTCTATCTCAAACAAAAAATACAGACGAATTGAAAGCCTTCTCCTTTTTTCAAGTCAGTTAAGAATACATCCTGAAATGTAGATTCTCACCTTAAAACTTGTTCATTGTTTTCAGCTTACCTAGAGCCGTACATCGTGCCCGCCAGCCTGGAGCAACTCCTGGTGTCGAGCGATGTGGTCGGCAATATCCGTTTTAGCCACCCCACGCTCTACGTGTTCCCGGGAGGCCAGGGCGACGCGGCACTTTTCGGCATTAACGGATTTAACATGCTTGGTAAGTGTGAATTTTTTTATTTCCAAAAAATGCTGGGTCAAATCGTCCATTTACGACCTCGGTGGCCTCGATAGTGGTTTGCCCAGCACGAGAAAGTCTCGAGTCTGATTCCCGGTGGGATTAATTTGGAAAAAGAACTTTTCTAAATTTTTTTCAGGTCTGGGTATTCTTGATATATGGCCTAATTTGAGACCAGGAAATTAGTGTGATAGTGTGAATATCCCTCACTTTACTAACTGAGTATGTGCCATGTTTCCAGAGTTCGTATCATCAGGTATGATTGCTTAATGCTTTTAAAACTAAACATTCTCCAGTAATCTCTGTAAGTCTACCATATTTTTTATATATTAGACAACGTCATATACGTGGCTCTGGTTCCAAAGTAAGTAGCTAAAGTGTCTTACGAAAATCGGAAACAACGACGGTACTACAAAGACTCAGGTCAGAGACAATACAGAAAAGTTTTTGTACATTGATTCGGCTGGGATAGAACGGATAGCACTCGGGACGTCAGAGATGGAGACACCACGAAACTGGGGAGCAAACCACTTACCATGACGACTATCATATGTAATTCATTTATGTAACGAGTTTGACAGGAGGTACAAGCTCAACAAATCAAATGCTGAGCAAGTGCCAAATATTCGTTGCCTTGTGTTTACAAGGCAATGAATATTCGAGACGAATACACGAGAAGACGCGATCGATGCATTTAAACATAATCACGGGCGCGTAACATTTATCAACGTCGACAGTGTCGTTGTTAAGAAGTCTTAACAACGACAAATCCCAAATACTAGAGGAATTATACCACTTATATACTTATATATAATTCCTCTACTCTTTGGTGGTAAAGTTACTGATTCCAACGATGACGAGGATGCTCGGATGTATTATAAAATATACCCATATTATAGCACAAAACATTAATAAATTTACTTTGAACTAGTTCTATTCTGTTAACATAAACTTGGTATCTTGGATTCCAAATTTGGGAGGCAATATTGTATGTATTGATTTTGTTCAATATTACGATGTTTTATTATGTACCTGGCTGTATGAAGAAAAGCAAAAACAAAATTCTACAACAAGCATATAGAGATTTTCTTTTATAATACCAAGGGACGGGGCAAACACGACGTGCGCCTGATGGTAAACGACACACCTGTCCATAACCAGCGGCAGTGCCACTTAGAGCTTTTAATTGCAAAGATCTTAGGGGCACTGTCACTGTGCTCGTCACCCTGAGTCATAAGTTGACAAGTCCCATTTACCTATAATTTCACCAGCACCCTTACCCTTCCAAACCGGAACGCAGTAATGCACACTTGGCAGCAGAAATAGATAAGCTGGCAGTTCTTCCCTGGACAAATTCTTTCACAAGGAGTTCAACTGCTACAAAATTTGTAAGGCTCCTCCTTCTCTCAGCTCAGTTGGGAGTACGATAGCCCCTGTATAGAGAGATCGCTGTTTCGAATCCAGTCGAATCGACGGCATCTTTCTTTGTGTTCGTTCGATCTTTGTACCAATAATAACAACAAACTTCGTAGGCATATTTCCAATTACATGAACATACGCACCACTTAATATATGGATGCTTTTTGGTCTTGACAAACAGACTGCATTACACTTTATGCGTCTAAGAAACTTTGCAACCTTAGAGATAATTCGCTTTGTAAATAGAATCCGAAAAAATATAAATATCGCTTGTACACCTAGGGATAAAATTATCCCTGTGACATTTCCGATCATGGATTCGGAACTGATACGTAGTGCGCAAATGCTGTTACTCTCCTAATCAGGTAATGCAGAAAATGGTTTACGTCGTTGCAGAATATCACAGAAGCTGATGAAAAAAACGCATACATTCTTTAAAACAGCGTTCATTATTCTCAAAATTACCGTCGTTCAGTCGACATTTTCTAAATCGCTCGTAAATGCTTCAGTCGTAAATGTTTGTAACCTTATCACCTTGAGAATCGCTCGGGTATTTTCGAGTGGCGTTCGGTTTTTTGGATGCCCTTAGGATGTCCGTGAAATCGTGTCTCTTGTCGTTTTGGCCTTAGCCTTAACAAATACTGGCGTAGTGTAGAAAATGGCGTTACATAAGTAATTTGAGAATTACTTACGTGTTTACGTAATTATCATCAATTCATTTGAAGTCCTAGTTTTGCACACGTGTGTTCTTTAGAGTCAGTTGTGCTGACCCAATTTGGTGGGGGATTTCACGGGGGTATTTTTGTACGTCTGTCGTAACCTGGACAACAATCGGCGAGTATTTTATACCGATTGGCAAATGCTTACACCACGATGTCACACATTATAATGCATGCCATCGATACGATAAGAATAAGAAAGGGACTTAACATGTTTCTTAAGGGTTGTGTCTCTTCTTCGACAATGTATTGATTAAACATTTGTCCAACCGCTTAAAGGTCATTTCCTGAAAACGTTAGTTACAAGAAGTGAATAAATGAACAGAGTACACTGGTTTGAACTAAAAGAGACCAAAGTTAACACCACAATATTACAAATGAAACTAAATACTGTCGTCACTGAAAAAAGATGGAATTGTG
Source organism: Hyposmocoma kahamanoa (assembly GCF_003589595.1). Lineage (NCBI taxonomy): Eukaryota > Metazoa > Arthropoda > Insecta > Lepidoptera > Cosmopterigidae > Hyposmocoma > Hyposmocoma kahamanoa. The sequence continues at coordinate 1,165,458 of NW_020653745.1, read as the reverse complement.
AAAACCAGATTTCAATAAAACTTCAATAGAATAGAAGATTTCAATAGAACTTTTAAGGTTGGTTTTTTGTTATAAAAAAGTTACAAATTGTTTCATTTTCAAATCATGTTTTCTCAATTCCACCATTTTTGGGTTACGACAGTAATTAGTTCCATGTGCGGATATCGACACTTACACGAGTTTCTTGAAGGCTAAGAAAACTCGCAAACAAATCAAGAATGTAAAAAAATGTTGTGCTGGCTCCATTAGCCTACGGATCGCGCACCCGAACAATGTGCGGCATTTAGCAATATATTTTGCATCATGTAGCTATGTATTCGGTTGGTATTTACTCGCGTTAATGTCACGCTGTATTGTCCCGGGGTATTTACCGAAGGGTATTGGATATCGGGAACAGAATGAAAGCATAAATAACATTGCAAAACCTGGTTGCTTGGTTTAGTTGAAATACATTATATTCAACGGTGTTTTGGTGCTAACGTTTGTGTCATTTATGTGTCGATGATACAGGCTTGGTTAGTGCGAAGATAGTGGTAAATATGTAATAGTAGCTATAAAGGTCCTTGTGAAAGTGTTCGTCCAGGGAAGTACTGCCACCTTACCTATTCCTGCCGCTGTAAGGGTGCTTGTGAAATTACTGGCACATAGGATTTTTCGACTTATATCTCGTTTACGATTTTAAACTCTAAACTGCACTACAACTGTTTTGGACATGTAAGGTTTTCATATTAGACAAAGAAATAAGACTCCAGTGACTGTTATAAATTGCATTATAAGATCTTTCACTATAAATTCAAACAAAACAAAACCACGTCTATTCTAGTCATAGATTTAGTATATCTGATTCCAATCAATGACGTTTTTAACCGATTTCAAAAAAAGGAGGTGGTTCTCAATTCGACTGGTTGTTTTTTTTGCATGTACGTTACGCGATAACTCCGGTATTTGTGAACCGATTTTCATGATTCTTTTTTTGTTGGAAAGGGGGTACTTCCATAGTGGTCCCATTTCATTTTGAAGAAAATCAGCCACCTCTAAGGGTGGCTGTTCACGCATGAAGATTCATTTTTATAAATAGCGTCTAAACTTTAATTTAGGAGCAATTATTTTAATGGTTGATTTTGGTATTTCTCCGTTTCAAGGCGTTTTTTTCTTAATATACTTTGAGTAGTGAGAACCGATTTTTATTATCTCCCGTGTCAAGTCCTGTATAGTGGCGAACTAGAGGATATTTCAATAAAACTTGGCAAATAGACGTAATTCCACTTACTTTTTAGGTCGGTTTTCTTAGTAGTCTGTACTGAGATTATAATATTTTTTACTTTATCCATTTTGCATGAACTCTTACAACGTCCAGTAGAGTAAAAACCCTAATTGTAGTGTTTTTTAAAATAAAATCTACTGAAAATGCGCTATAACGTGTTTGTCCTTAGTACAAACACTATAGAATGTCTATAAATTAAATATATCTAGAATAAATTTAAGAACACTAATTTTTAGAGTATTAATAGACTTTACTGGATGTGTATAGAACAATTTTACTAAAAACAATCAGTTCTTCAACAGATGAACTTAAAATAAGGACTATAAGAGTAAATCTTAAGAGAGATTACACTTAATTAAGTTGTTTGGTATTAAGACGGTTTTAAAATTTTGACTTGAGTGAAATAAGTCTATAAGAACAATTTCTTTTTTCTAAAACCATTTTTAAAGAACTATTATCTAAATCTATACCATATTAAGAGTGTTTATAGATATATATAATAGTTACAAGGCGTATAAAGTGTGCTCCTTGGGCGTGGTACCATGAGTTTGGACTTAGCTCTAAGGTTAATATTATGGATATCTTGTTCCTTATTGAAGTTATGTATATTTTTACGGGCATATAAAATATTTGAGTAAATGTACTGTGATGCCACAGTCATGATATCACTCCTTCTCTCTCTCGTCTCCTTAAACTTTTCTCTGAGAGAAACCCGAGAGCCTAGACGGTACACAGAACGAATCGCTCGATTTTGCATATAAACATGGTTTGAATATCTGCTGCTTTACCCCACATGAGAATCCCGTAGGACATAATACTATGGAAGTAACTAAAGTAAACTAGTCTAGCAGTACTAACATCGGTAAGCTCACATATTCTGCGGACTGCGTATGCAGCGGAGCTTAATCTGCTGGCCAGGGAAGCTATATGTGGAAACCATTGAAGTTTACTATCTAAGGTCACTCCCAAGAAGACTGCTTTATTAACAAGGTCTAACTTTTCTCCGTTTATTTCTATGCTTGGACTAGTCGATTTTACGTTAGGTAATTCAAATTTAACACATTGAGAAATGTAACACGTGAGAACCGATTATTATTATCTCCTGTGTTTAGTCTCGTATAGTGGCGAACTAGAGTATGAATCCGGGTTTGCGCACTTTCCAGTAACGGATTTCAATAAAACGTGGTACTTATATGTAATTCCGCGTACTTTTGAGGTCGGTTTTTTTAGTACTCTGTACTGAGATTATTCGTAATGCCGACCACCCGTTAGCGTTCCGTTGATTCAATGATGATTATATCGATATATTTCTTATTTCGATAAAACTAATTCTTAATGAAACAACCTTAGTTTTCTAACAGATTACAGTAAATTAATGTCACGTTACGCTTACAGACTGGTGTGTCGCTTACCACTAGATGGATGACTTCTCGTCTCCTCAATTAGTATCATAAAACAAATGTAATTGTTGTTGTTCCTATGTTGGACAAGGTTTATTAAACTATTCGAAGGCCCATAGGCAAACTTGCCCAATAAGTACTTTGTGAAATGCTATCACGTCTTTGGAGTCCCATTGGGGTGGGCAAAGTCTGTCGATCGCTTCTTTACACGATCCTGACAAACCTATTATTATTATTGCTTCATTTAAGTTCATCAATATTTTTATACAAACCTTCTTATTTTTTAAGTAATGCCCTTGAGCTTTCATAAGAACATTCTCGATTTGATCTGCAGACGTCTTTCGTGGACGTCCTTTTCCAATGCTGCCTTCCACGTCGGTTCTTTTACATCTCTTTCGCCATTGTACATCCATCATTTATTCGCTCCACAAAGACAGCATTTGGTTTTTATGAGAATGTATAAGGCAGTGTCAACCTGGGGACTATCATCTTTTATTATGCTATTTAATGGTTTAGAAAATAATTCAAGAAACAAAGGTTTTAACTCTCCGATAAATGGGGAACCTTGACACGACGTGGTTGGAGTTGGATGGCGGCCAGCGAGCTTGTTGACTTTGTATTTGCTTTACACGCCTATTGTGTTGCTATAGCTCATACATGATGGCTTGGTTTTAACAAAAGAAAATAGTTATATAGACGCAAAGTGGTCTATTAGGTTGTACTTCCAAGTTGTGGATTCAGCCGTTATTTCATTGAAGGTTTCTTTTATGATGATAGATAGATAGATAGATAAACACTTTATTCACTGATATAACACAAATACAGATTAAGCATAAAAGAAAAAACAAAACATGATTGTCATAGCAGTGAAACGGCGCTGACTCAGCATATGCCAAAGTTTCCTAAGGCGCTGGTTTTCAGTCAGAACCAACGAGCGGGATTAAGTTATTAGAAAGCAAAAATATAACGACTATGAGTAAAGTTATACATTGACAATAATAATATACATAGTAAAGTGTAAATAGTGCATTTAAAATAACCTGTTTGACATATAAATGCATGAACAAATGTGAATATAATTACAGCTGTAAGTGTAAGTTATGACTGTAAAGAGGATTTAATGTTATGTAATGTAATTAGTATTATAATATAATTATACACATAATAAGAATAGATCCAAGCATCAACAAAATTCGACTCTAGACAGACTACGTTAAAGAATAAAAACACACTACACAGATTTTTTAAGTAAGAGTAGGTGATGCGTTGATAATGCGATGCTTGGTAAAGATTTTCTGGTGCCTTCTGTCATACCTGACCACTGAGCTTTGACTTCGTAACCTAAACTTAAAATGTGTAACAAAATAAGGGAATACCTGTGGCGATACATACCATTGACTTTTATATTTGTGGATGTTTAATAAATTGCTACTAGACACACAATAAGGGTATTGAACGTTGGTCGACCCGATGTAAAGTTTTTGAAGAAAGAACAAAAAGCATTTCTTAAAAAAGCAAGAAGAGCAAACATGTCAAGGACCATAAACTCACCCCGGATGAAATGAGGTCTCGTTTGCAGACAGGTTGAGTGCTCGCGCAAACCGCGTTGGGTTACTGCAAACACATTCACGTGTTAGACGAGTCTTTGCGCAAACTAAACAACATAGGTCTGTCATGCATTGACCTTTGTTGAGTTTCACTGTGTTATGTAACCGAGGACATCAGTCATGGGAACTTGGATACGTCGATCATCCAACAAAGCCGTTTTCCGGGACAGAAAAAACTTTATACAGCGTTATTTTGAAAATATTAACAACCTCATTTATGAAACTAGTTAAGTCATTTTAAATTTAGATTTCTCCTATTTAAGTATAAAATAACTGATAATTGTCGTTGCTTGCAGGTAGGTATTTGCAAGAGATTTTTAATTTAAAAACTAATCTAGCCTAAAAAAATCCCACCCCGTAACGTGGCCGGCTCAAAAGTTCCCATCTGTATTTGGTTGAATAAGTTCAAACATGCAATCGTCCTCCGCGACGACTCCCACCCCCGTCCTGCACGGAGTTATTACCGTTTAGAGCGTACTATTTAATGCTCAGGCCACTGTGCTCAATGCACAGCTGTATGTGTATCTGTTAAGTCTATAACATTGAAACTCCCAAACGGATGAACAGATTTTAAAGCGGTTCTTATTTAAACGGAATGGTTCCAGCTATGTTTGATGATCATTGTTCAGCTGTTAAAGATCGTCAGCTTTTTATTACTGTAGTGATCTCAGTCATAAAATGAATATTTATGTTACTTCCAGTTCCGTCCGATCGATTTGAAATTTGGTATACTTTGGAAATCCGATAACTTTGATCTGATGCTGCAATCTTTGATCAGATACTGTGGAACCATGACGTATGGTGCCGAGATATTGACACTCACGCAGGAGACTATACAGGTTGAGAGTCGCACAGAGGGTCATGGAGCGCCGCCATGCTCGACATTAGGCATGTAGACCGAGTTCCTAAAGTTGAGATCCGACGACTGCCGAAAGTCCAGGATGCTGCAACTCGAATCAGGATGCGGGACATATATCAAGACAAGATGACGACAAAAGAAGTGTCAAGCGCCCAGCTCCAAGGTGGCTCGCCAACATAGTACCCGTCGCGCGGCGTCAAGATGCTGCCAGCACAGGACTGTGGTGGATGGCACAAACTTCAGGAGGCCTATATCCAGCAGTGGGTGAAATCAGGTTGTGGATTATGATGATGATGATGTAATCAAATGCAGACTACCCAACTCTTCAACTACTTACAATAGATCGATCGTGTTTAGGCTCGTTAAATTATCTCGGCGAGTTGTTTTACAGAGTGTCTTTTGAGTACACTGTTTTTAAATTTTTAAGTTGTTTTTTTTATAGTAGTGTCGTAGTTACTATGGATGAGCGATGCTTAGAGAGGTTGGGAGCTTCACTTTTCTGTCAATAGTATAAGTTTCTCTTCCGCTTCAGTAAGAATTTCTCATGACATTTTTCTTCAGCGGTTTTTCAATATAATTAAAAATCTGCACACGTTCCAGAAATGTATTTTATTTATTATTTCGAGTACAATATTTTGATCTCATCGGAATATCCTACGTGGGGGCCATTTTCGTTTAATTATTCATCAAACACGCTATCGACGTTAATGCCCAGTGACAAATTTGAATTCGATTTGCACACGACGAACATCGTTCCATTACTGACAGTGTACCTTGGGAACGGTGGAATATTTGGGATAAATACAGGGACTGGCTTTATGTTATGTAACCTAGCCGGTGAATGGATTCTCGGTTGAGAAGTTGATGGTTTAAACCCCTGTGGCGGCATATCATCATCGTCCTAGTCAAGAGCCAGACTGCAGTCGGTGTATCCTCTTCCACTCCTCACGGTTCATAGTCAGCTGTTTCACCTCTTTCTAAGTGCTCACTTTAATATCTTCTTTATTTGTTCACTGTGCGCCATTCTTGATCTTCCTCTTTTACTTTTTCCTTCTACCTTCACCTCAATATAACCGCTCACGCGATACATGCAGCCGTAGACGCATACCACACCTAGAGGTGCCTATGGTGATTTTATACCGATTTATCGGATATCGAAGTTATAACAGGTAAAAGAACTAATACTAATTGCTATTTCGGTAACTATTCTAGCAAACCATAAAGTTTTTAATGCCTGGGTTTGTCATTTAAAAAAAATAAACAACTTCAAAAATACGTCACGACAATCGTGTGTATTATTGTTTGGGCTGGTGATTTCGGTGTTTATATATTGAAAACATACCGTAAGTAGCGTTTTTTAAGTTTACCCTGAATATAAATGTTTATAAACTATACTTTAAGGAGTAATTTCATGGTAAACGTTAGAACCACTCAATCGGAATATTATCATATTTACCCAAGTACACCAAAAATTTCATTAGTGCTTTTTAAGTGCAGGATTTGCGGTGTATTACTGCATTTTATTTGAAATGTTTTTGTTGTAGTACGGAGGGTATTTATTTAGCAATGCAGAATAATAATTTTTATTTATAAAAACTTGTATTTAAACTGAATGCTTTTCTAATTTGCGAAACCAAATAGCCGCCATTTTGCGGTAGGATGAGCGCATCGCGTGAGCGGATAACAGTAAACCCTTCCCTTAACTTCGATTGGTAGGATCAATTTTGAATACGAACATTTCTACATTGATTCTGGTCGAAATGTTCCGAGTCGCAGTTACCTCATAATTATGATTAATTACTTACTTAGTTGCATGTTTCGTACCATGGTATTGCCCTTTTTTCATATATCTATGGTATTGACAATTATTAATTAATGACAAATGACGTCTTTGAAATATATATGTTTCTTTAATTCAGAGCTTTTTTGTATCTTACCACTTGCTTTCCATCTTACCCTTTGTGTGTTTAGCCTCCTCCACAGGCTACTATTGTATATTCTGTTCTTCTTCTTAAAGTATATAAGGTACTCGTCAATTGTTGCCCAGGATACGTTGGGAGGGCAGGCCCCCTACATGCACCCCATTTGTTCCGTTGATTCAGACCGTTGAATTCCAAGGTAATATAAATATTCTTTTGTATATTTTTATGAATCCAATCACAAATTTGAATCAAATAGAATAACAATGGTATCATATTGATTGTTACATTTTGATTGCTTGAAATGTAACTCAATATTGTTGATTATTTGGAGGTAGAATGCTTGACAAACATGGAACAGACAAATTCGGTACGTCTATTGGTACAATACCGTTTCCAATTTGTTTCCCAATCTAGTTCTGCGTTTTGCCAATGTTTGCATAAAAGGTTCTATCTCGATTTTCATTCGGTTTTGTTTATGTGGGAAAAATTCCGTTTATAACTATTGAACAGTGATTATATTACTCTATTGTTTTTATTAAGAAATAGCGAACTTTTTTTTAATGCACGCACTCATAACCTTGCACTAGGGAAACCCAGTGCCGCGAGTGCCATGGACATACACATAGACCACCGCAAATGAAGCCGAGTTTTCACTGTCCACTCGGGGGACTTTTTTATATAATATCAAGTGACGGGACAAACTAAAACAAAGCTTAAAATCGCAAAGATCTGAGGGGCAGTGCTATTGCGCCCGTCACCCATAAGTTGACAAGTCTCATGTGCCTGTAATTTCCCCAGCACCCTTAAACTTCAAAACCGGAACACAGTAATGCTAATATAGTAATGTTTGCTTAAGCTTGGCGGCAGAAATAGGTAAGGTGGCAGTACTTCCCTGGATAAACTATTTCACAAGGAGGTCTTCTGCTACTTGAACCCGGGACCTCTGCGTGGCAGACCAGCATAGTAACAGCTCGGCCACGGAAGCAGTTTATATTTAGAGAGTAATAATTTAGATATTCAATAGCAGTAGAGTAGACTAGATATAGACAGAGGTGCGTGTAGTAAACGCTCGGTTTTTAGTAGCAACAAAAAGTAAGTCGCCGCTTCAAATATGAATAAGAATTGACCAAAGCCTCGCTATTCCACGCAGCGAGCGGCAATCGTATTCCAATCAAACGCAATCAAATGAAGTGCACATCTCGTTCACATAAATTTCTCTCGAAGCAAAGATATTTTGTTTGAAATTTAAAACAATTTAAGCATCTCAACTTATTTAATTCGCTCCTCCCGGGCAACTCGTAAGTAAGCAGAGCTCCTTGTTAATTTCTGCCACCAAGAACATACCGCGTCCCATTTTAACAATGCGCACTGCATCCGAATCTTACTTAGGCAGCAAACGTAATAAGATTGTTTGTGAAACTAAGCGTTAAAAAGCGTAGTAAGCTAAAAAGCGTTTTCCGGTAAACTTTTTTTATCTATGTTTTATTGAGAGTTTGTAACATGTGCGAATGTCTCTGTAAAGGTGTGAAAATCTCGCTTTCTTACTTATTACAGTGAATGCGATTGTTTTGACATGACAATGTGAATGCGACGTCGTCGCAACTTCTTTGTGTAAGCCGCGTCTCATAGCTACATTGAAAAACAATAGCGAAGTAGGCCAAGACTGGTAATAAAGACTCGTGCGGGGAAAACTTAGCTCGAAAGCTCCAAATATGTGAAGATAAGGTTTAATTTACGAGATTTTGGTGCTGTGATATTTTTTTATTAATATAAAACACGACTATGCCCTAAGTAATTTATTATAATGATTATTCCCCTTAGATAACCTAGCCATATCATAATAACCCATAAACGATAGGGGAAAAGATTTCTTGAGTGGACACCACGGAAGAAAACGATGGAAGTTCCTTGAGCCACATTACTATCACACATTCATAATTTAAATTTGAAACACTATGGAATCTTGATAATGATTGGTCGTAGTTTAAAAATTCAAAAAGAAATAACCAATTCTGGACTGTTTTAACCGACTTTAAAAAAGGAGGAGGTCTTCAATTCGACTATATTTTTTCAGTATTCAGTATTTCAATATTTATTCATAAGCAATCTTGTAAAATACATATTAAAATTTACAGTACACGTACCCTGTAATGGTGTAGCGAAAAATTAAACATAGGAAATAATCAAAGTAATAAACACATATAAAAACATGAATTAAAATTAATGTCAATACAGAGTACTAAAAAAACCGACCTAACCGACCTCAACAGTACGTGGAATTACATTTTATTACCAAGTATTATTGAAATCGGTTACCGGAAAGTGCGCAAATCCGGATTTTTTCCCCTAGTTCGCCACTATACGGAACTTGACACAGGAGATAATAAAAATCTGTTCTCACTACTCAAAGTATATTGAGAGAAAAACGCCTTGATTTGGAGAATAGCAATATCAACCATTATAATAATTGCTCCTTATAATAAAATTTAGGCGCTATTTATAAAAATGAAACTTAATGCGTGTTCAGCCACCCTTATAGGTCTTCAAAATTAAATGGGACCACTATGGAGGTAGCATCTTTCCAATAAAAAAAGGATCATGAAAATCTGTTTACAAATACCGGAGTTATCGTGTAACATACCTACATACAAAAAAAAACATTACACAACAAAATTATTAAACTCTTTTGAATAATAAAAATTTTAATAAATCACACTCAATATAACAATGATCTTGTGTAGTAATTATTATTTTTATTTATTAAATATTATTTATTATTAATTTAGGGATATTATATCTCTGTATCGCTTAAAAATTCTATTGAGTAATAGGCAGAAGAAACTTCAATTTATTAGAGAAGAAGACTTTTTCAGTTTTCTCAAGTGTTATAATATAACATGGGATCTTATTATAAATATATACTATAATAATTATTACTAATGACCTGTAATACGGGCTGTTTTAAAATATGGTAAGTTTAGGTGGGGAAGTACCAGTCTATGTTGCCTACGTTCACTTGTTACATGTTCAAAAAGGTTTATATTTTTTTCTTACAAATGTTGCTATTTCAAAAATTTTTTGTGTGTGTTACGTGATTTCTCCGGTATTTGTGAAC
>NW_020653745.1:1136954-1145291 GCF_003589595.1 Hyposmocoma kahamanoa | reverse complement strand
TACAGCCATGATATATTATATATGAAGAATTTCAAAATACTAAAAGCACTGTAGAATTTGAATTTATCAAATTAATTTAGTGAAATATAGTTGAATTGCAAATGTTGATTTTTTTTCCTACATTTATTTCAATCTCAAGCGAAATACATTCAGACTTTTAGAGCTTCAAATCATTTTGCTTAATCTCGATGTACATATAAGAGAAGAATAGAGCAAATAAATTTTAAAAATCTATTATGCGTGGGCGTAATTTATTACCGCCGACTTTGCTAATGCGCTTTTTAATTTGTAATCGGAGAAAGTATATTGTTCCGTTAATTAATTGCTCATTTAAATGCTTTCATTTGACACGTATATCCTGATTTTTCCAGGAACGACGCGCTCTAGCCAGTCCAGACGGTGACAAGGACGCAGATCCGCTGCTTGTGTCGCTGTTGCAAGAAGGCTCCGACATGATGGCGGATCTCCGTCACCTCAATCTGAAACCTCAGCACTGCTACCGCAGCCCTGAGCCCATCAATCTTTATCATAAAGTTGGACATGGTACGCTAACTTTTCCTTGTTTTTGCTTCTACGCAATGTCAACATTATGTAAAGAAGATTAAGGTGTGCTAATAAGAAGAGTGGTAATTTTAGTAGAAACGTAGAGTGCCGAACCTCTAGCTTATTTTTCTTGAGTTCTTGTGTTTCTTCTGGTACAATCAATCTTGCAAAATTGAGCAGATTTATAATGCTTACAAACTGTTCTTTTGTTTCAGGAACACTCGACTTGTACGTACTTAATCCGTCCAAGGACTCGAAATATGTTCGTGAATTCCTTAAAAAGTGGCATAATAGTGAACGAAAACTTTTCGAAGGTGCAAGTGTATCTGGTCAATTCAATTTTCCAATTCCGAACCTGGTGTCAATATGCGCACTTCTCGTGTGGCGTCCGGCTAACCCTGATGACACGATTACGAGGATAATGTTCCCCGGATCCACGCCGCAGCACAAAATATTCGAAGGTCTAGAAAAACTAAAACACTTGGAGTTTCTTCAAACTCCAAAGTGCACTGGACGTCAGATGGCAGCATCAGCTCCGCCAACTCCACCAATAAATACCGTCACTTCTACAAAAACCACAAAAACGATATTAAAACATAGTAGGGAAAAGAATATCGTGTCTGAAAAAACTGAAAAAAGTGAAAAAACAGAAAAAACAAAAGACGACAAATTTATAGAACCGGACTCTTCACCGGCTAAAATGAAAAAAGATACAATTAAAGTAGAAACAGACTCAAAAAATATTATTGACAATAAATTGCTCAGTGAACTCGTAGACGGCGAAGAGAAAAAGATTGAATCAGCTTTGCAAGAAGCTATTACTGGGAGAGTAGAGACTAAATTAGATGAAAAAATTGCTCAGTATGAGAGCACTGTGATAGATGGATTGCCTAAAAAAAAAGAAGTGCTGAAGAAATCCGTAGAGAAAAAAATTAAAAAGGCAGACAAGACTGATGATACAAAAGATATTGCAACCAAAACAACTGATACAAAAAAAGAAGACACTGAATCTAAGACTAAATCTGAATCTAAACGAAAAGTAGAAAGTAGGATAAAATCAGAAATGATGGCGTCATCGATAACAAGAAGTAAGGTGAGTCATAGAACTATGCAGAAATCTGCTGATAAACGAACAACCATGACTCCAATGGATAAAAAGGCTATGGAAGACAAAAAATCTCCACCAACCACACCAAAAAAGATTGTAGATCCAAAAGTAACTACGTCTACAGCCCAATCCGTAATTAAAGATCGTGTTAAAGCTAAAACAAGGAAAACAAGTCCAGGAAGTACCTCAGCAAAAAGCACCAAGGAAGCAGCAAATCGCAGGGTTGCTGAATCCAAGTACAAGCAAGCGTCTCCTAAACGTGACTTAACACAAAAACCTCCTGAAAAGAAAGAACCGAAACCAAAACGTGAACCCATTTCAAGAAGACCTCGACCCTTAGCATCACCAGTCAAGGGTCTCAAATCTTTGAAAAGCCCTTCAAAGTCTATAAAATCAGTTAAAGATGATTCGAAACTAAAGGGATTACAAAGAGTTAACTACGAAGACATATTAAAAGAAGCAAAAAAATCCGATGAAGATACATCCAAATCTATCGATGATATCAAACAACAAGAACTTGATGAAAAAGAGGAGCAAGAAATCGTTAGAGAAATCGAAGCAGTATTTAACAGAGACAGCGAAGCCGAAGACAAAGACAAAGACTATGTAGGTCGTTCAGATATTGAAAAAATTACATGCTTGTTAGATGATGCTAAGACTGAAACAGCTGACGGTGAATTTGAAGAAGAGTATTTAATTATTGAAAAAGAGGAAGTGGACCAATATACGGAGGACTCCATCGCCGACCGCGAAGACAGCCATGACCGGGAAGAGGAGCTACAAAAACATATTAAAGACACGGAAGAATCGGAAAAAAAAGATGAAAAGGCCGAAGTTGAAAAAGAAAAGACTGATAACTCAAAATTGGAAGTTGAAGAAATCAAAGAGTCTAAACAGGTAGAATCCAAAGAGCACTCAGTTAGCGTAGAAGAAAAACAGGATATAAGCAGTGAAAAGAAAACTTCTGATAGTAAAAGTGGAATCATTAAGCCCAAAGACTCTCTTGAACTTAATATTGTCCAGGAATCTCAACCTGATGAGAAAATATCGACTACTATTGAATCTGGTGCTACTACAGCGCCAACATTACCAGAAGATGAGAGAATCACTTTAGATGAAATCAAAGAAGATCAACAGGTAGAAGAAAAACACATAAAAGAAGAAACAAAGGAGACCGTTCCTACACAAACATTAATAGACGCTCAAAAGCCGACATCCTTAGAAAAAAGTCCAAAACAAATACAACCACCAGCACCAATTAGAGAAATAGTTAAGACTCCAGATGAAGTCGCTGATCTTCCACTCCACGAAGAAGTAGACTACAGGACTTACGAAGAAAAAAAGACACCAGTTGATGAGGACGTTTTCAAACGAAAACCTGATATAGGTTTGGCATCTGAATTAAAAGTTCCAAAAGACCTGCCTCTTCCTGATCAGGAAGTTGCTCCGTCTTACAGAGGAATGAAAGCCATTCAGGATGATGTCGTAATCAAAACTGTGGAAAGCGCTTCACATCCTGAACTCGTTACGGTTACACCAGGCTCAGCGCCAGAATCGCCAGTGTACCCCGAACAAACAAAAATATCAATGCTCCCCGGAAAAAACTTAGAACCTGTCAAAGAATTCGATGATGCGGATTACAACTACGGACAATTTACAGAAAAATTAAGAGAAACTCATATTACAACACTAGATTCACCTATTAAAGATGAAATCGTCGTAATCGATGAAATTTCTTGTATGCCTGACAAAATTCCATCAATACCGGAAGACGTAGAAAAAGAAATTGAAGAAGCTCGTAAGCTAGAAAGCGAAAAACTTCCACTAAGTCCAAAAGATGTAGAGAGAATAGTAGCTGATGTTGCAGAAGTTTTGAAATCAGAAAAAAGTCTTGAAGAAATAATGGCTGAAAAATCACCAACAGTGCGCCAAAAATCTCCAGATATATTCGCGAAAATTGAGACTACTTTAACAAGCACTAGTGAAGCTACTACAGCTCCTGTTATCAGTGAAATAAAAACCAAACAGGAAATTAAAGATGTTAAACAAAATGACATAAACACAAAAGTAGAACAAGAAATAGCTGATCCACTTATCAAGGAAATTTCTCCTGTAAGATCAATAACGTCGGAAGAAGTCAGTGAAATATCGGATAAGACAGTTTTGAGTGAAGGCAAAAGATCAAAACGGGAAATAAAAGAAGAACGTACAGTAGAGACTAAATCACTAGGAAAAACATTGGAAACCTTAGAAAAAGAAATACAAAATACTTGTCAACTTGACATTTTGGAACAAAATCTGGAAGAATCTACAACAGAAAGTAAGAAAGAATTGAAAAGTCATATAGAGAATATAGATAATGAAGTTTGTAATATTTTAGCAAAGAAGGAGAGTCTTGAGTCTACTGTAAAAGAAATTTCCGACAAAATAGATACACTGCAAGTTGAAGCTGAGGACGATGAAAAAATGCCCGAACGAAAACTGAGTATAACATTAGATACAGCGAAAACTTTAGAAAGACTTGAAGAAAAAATGGCCGACCTTAAAAAAAAGGAAGAAGCATTTTCACAAAGATTATTACATGATAGTAAAATGATTTCTAAAATTGAAAAGATGGAACCAAGTCCAGAAAAAGACGAAGTAGATCACAATGTACCTGATGATCCAAACGAGATCTCTGAAATTCAAGAAACAGACGTAGAAAAAATAACGAAGGACTTTGAAACGAAGAAACCGTTGGGCGAGAATATTAAGACCGAAATTTTGGCTTCGTCGAAAATAACTGATGACGATAATCTACCAAGTCCTGATCTTGTAGAAGACGCTGAACTAAGTGATCAAAAATTTAAACTGGTTAAAGAAACAGAAGCTCTAAAGGATAATTTAAAGACTATAACCGAAATTATGTCCGAAGATACTAAAGATTTTGTTGAAAAGTGTAGTGAATTACCACAAAAGTTTGATGCTCCCAAAACCGATGCTATTAAAATTTCTGAAGACCTGTCCAGGAAGCTATCGGTGGAAAAAAAAGAATTACAATATGAATTTGAAACGAAGCATGAAAGCTTGGAAAAAAATAGTAAAGATGCTTCTGATCAGTTTATTGAAGAGGCAGAATTCATTTCTGGCACACTTAATGAAAAACAAGAGGATCAATACCCTAATGACAAAGAAACAAACGCCAAAAAAGGGTCTAAATCAGTAATGGGTAAATTTATAGGCAAGTTTGATGAAAAATTAAGTGTAGCAAAAGGATTTTTAAGTGAAACTTTCAGTACCAAAGGTAAATTACCCAAAGACGAAAAAAGTCCAAGCCCTGTATTGCCCGAAAAGGTCAAAATTACAGATATGACGTCTACCGCAAAACTAGATGAAACGCAAAGTTTGCTTACAAAAGAAGAAAATGAGTCATCGAAGACACCATCTCCAACTAAATTTGAGAAAGAACCAGAGGAAAAAATATCTTTATCTAAAACACAAGAAAAACCACAGAAAGAAAAAACGCCGACTGAACTAGACAAGAAAGCTCCTTGCCCTGTGCCTATTGACGAGAAAATACCGAGTGAGAAGACGCCGTCCTCCGATAAAATAGACGAGAAAGCACCTAGCTCTGTGCCTGTTGAAGAGAAGACTCCAAAAGAGGCGCTTTCTCCCGCTATGCTTGATGAGGAAGCACTTAGCCCTGAGCATGCTAATGACAAAATTCCATACGAAAAGGCGCTTTTGACTTCAAGATTAGACGAGAAACCACCTAGCACTGTACCCACGGCTGAGAAAACTCCAAGCGAGGAGGCTATCTCTGCCGCTAACCTTGACGAGAAAGCACCTAGCCCTGAGCTTGCTGATGACATAACTTCTAGTGAAAAGCCGCTTTCTCCAGCTAAACCTAATGAAAAGGCACCAAACACTGTGTCCGATGGCAAAAAAATTCCAAGCGAAAAGGCGGTATCACCCGCGAAGCTTGACGAGAAGGTATCTAGCCCTGTACCTGTTGACGAAAATACTTCAAGCGAGAAGGCGCTCTCTCCCACTAAGCTGGAAGAGAAGGCATCAAGCATTGTTGCTGATGACATGGAAACTACAAAAAAGAAGACGCTATCTCCTGCCAAACTTGATGAAAAGACACCGAGTACTATGCCCACTGACGAGAAAACTCCAAGTGAAAAAGCATATTCAAAACCTGACGCGAAGGCACCAAGCACAGTACACACTGATAAAATAGCTACAAGAGATAAAGCATGTATGCTATCTGACCTTGACGAGAAAACAACAGCCAGTGTGCCTGTTGACGAGAAAACACCTAGCGAAGAAGAGCACCCTCCTTTAAAACTAGATCAGAATGCACCTAGCCCTGTGTCCGCTGACGAAAAAACTCAAAACGAAAAAGCTATTTCTCCCTCTAAACATGACGAGACGATACCAAGCACTGTACATGGCGACGAAATAACTTCAAGTGATAAAGCCGCTATGCCGTCTGAACTAGAGGAAAAGGCGCCTAGTCCTGTGTCTGTTGACAAGAAAATACCAAGTGAAAAGGCGCTGCCACCCACTAAGCTTGACGACAAGGCCCCTACCCCTGAGCTTGCAGACGAGGAGGCTCCAAGTGAAAAGGCATCTTCTTTAAAATTGGATAAGAAGGCACCAAGCACTGTACCAGCTGACAAGAAAAGTCCGAGCGAAACTGCGTTATCTCTTACTAAACCTGACGAAAACATACCAAGCTCTGTACACGCCGACGTAGCTTCAAGTAGCAAAGCTTCTCCGCCGTCTGAACTACACGAGAGGGTTCAAAGCTTTGCACCTATTGATAAAGAAAGATCAAGTGAGAAAGCGCTGTCTCCCGCTGAACTGGATGAAAAAGCACCTAGATTTGTCTCTGCTGATGAGAAAACTCCAAGTGAAAAAGCGCCTTCTCCTACTAAAATAGATGAAAAGGCACCTAGCAGTGTGCCTGCTGACGAGAAAATTCCTTGCGAGAAGGCAGTTTCAACAGCAAAACTAGACCAGAAAATGCCTAGCACTGCGTCCACTATACAAAAAACTTCAAGAGAAACGGTGATTTCTTCTGCTAAGCTTGACGAGAAGGCACCAAGCCCTGAGCTTACTGACGACAAAACTGCAAGCAAAAAAGCACTCTCTCCTACTAAACCTGATGAAAACGTACACGCAGATGAAACAACAGATAGTGACAAAGCGTCTACGCCATCTAAAATAGACGAGAAAGCGCAAAGCTCTGTATCTGTTAAAGATATAACTCCAGGCGAGAAGATACTCTCTCTTACTATATCTAATGACAAGGAGGCAACTAACCCTGTGCCTGTTGACGATAAAACTCCAAGCGAAAAGGCGCTGTCTCCTACTAAGCTTGACGAGAAGTTACCTAGCATTGTATCTGCTTCCATGAAAACTATAAGCGAGAAGACGCTATCTCCCGCTGAGCTTGACGAAAAGACACCCAGTACTATGCTCGCTGACGAGAAAACTTTAAGCGAAAAAACGCTTTCTCCTACAAAACCTGATGAGAAAGCACCAAGCACGGAACACACTGATACAATGGCATCAAACGATAAAGCGTCTGTGCCGATTAAAATTGACGAGACAGTACCTAGCCTTGTGCCTGTTGACGAAAAAATACCAAGTGAGAAGGTACAGTCTTCTTTAGAACTGGATCAGAAAGCACCAACCACTGTACCCGCTGACGAGAATACTCCGGCAAGCACTGTTCAAGCCGATGAAATTTCAAGTGATAAAGTGTCTGTGCCGTCTGAACTACATGAAAAGGCTCCTGTGTCCGATGACGAGAAAACTGCTAGCGAGAAGGCGCAGTCTCCCGCTAAACTTGACGATAAGATGCCTACCCCTGAGCCTGCTGACGAGAAAACTCCAAGCGAAAAGGCGCACTCTCCTTTAAAACTAGATCAGAAGGCACCAATCAGTGTGTTCACTGATGAGAAATCTCCGAGTAAAAAGTCGCTTTCTCCTACTAAATTTGACGAGAAGATATCAAGCGCTGTACACGGAATAACTTCAAGTGACAAAACGTCTATCCCGTCTGAACTAGAGGAAAAGGCACCTAGCCCTGTGTCCATTGCCGAGGAAACACTTCGTGATAAAGCGCTATCTCCCACCAAGCTCGACGATAAGGCATCTACCTCTGAACCTGATGACGAAAAAACTCAAAGCGAAAAGGCGCACTCGCCATTAAAATTAGATCAGAAGACACCATGCACAGTGTTTGCTGACGAGAAAACTTCAAGCGAAAATGCGCTTTCTCCAACTAAATCTGACAAGAAGATACCAAACACTGTACACACCGATGAAATGAAGTCAACTGACAAGACGTCTGTGCCGCCTGAACTAGACGAAAAAGCACCTAGTCCTGTGTTCGATGACGAGAAAATTCCTAGTGAAAAGGCGCTGTCCCCTACTAAGCTTGACGATAAAGCATCTATCCCTGAGCCTGGTGATGAGAAAACTCCTAGCGAAAAGGCGCTATCTCCTACTATATCTGACGAGAAGATAGCAAGCACTGTACATGCTGACGAAATGTCGTCAAGTGACAAGGCGTCTGTGCCATCTGAACTAGATGAAAAGGCACCTAGCCCTGTGTCCGAAGACGAGAAAATTCCTAGTGAAAAGGCGCTGTCCCCTACTAAGCTTGACGATAAAGCATCTACCCCTGAGCC
>NW_020653745.1:1133804-1136944 GCF_003589595.1 Hyposmocoma kahamanoa | reverse complement strand
AGGCACCTACCCCTGAGCCTGTTAAAGAGAAAACTCCAAGCGAAAAAGCGCACTCTCCTTTAAAACTGGATCAGATGGCTCCAAGCATTGTGCCCACAGATGAGAAAACTCCAAGCGAAAAGACGCTATCTTCTACTAAATCTGACGAGAAGAGACCGAGCACTGTACACGTCGATGAAACAATTTCAAGTGACAAGGCGTCTGTGCCGTCTGAACTAGACGAAACAGCACCTAGCCCTGTGTCCGCTGATGAGAAAATTCCTAGTGAAAAAGCGCTGTCCCCTACTATACTTGACGATAACGCATCTACCCATGAGCCTGCTGAAGAGAAAACTCCAAGCGAAAAGACGCTTTCTCCTACAAAATCTGATGAGAAGATGCCAAGCATTGTACACGCTGACGAAATAACTTCAAGTGACAAAGCATTTGTGCCGTCTGAACTAGACGAAAAGGCACCTAGCCCTGTATCCGTTGACGTGAAAACTCCTAGCGAGAAGGCGTTGTCTCCTTCTAAGGTTGACTTTATGACATTCACCCCTGAGCCTATTAAAGTGAAAACTCCAAGTGAAAAAGCGCACTCTCCTTTAAAACTGGATCAGATGTCTCCAAGCACTGTGCCCACAGATGAGAAAATTCCAAGCGAAAAGACGCAATCTTCTACTAAATCTGACGAGAAGAGACCGAGCACTGTACATGTCGACGAAAAAACTTCAATTGATAAAGTGTCTGTGCCGTCTGAACTAGACGGAAAAGCATCTAGCCCTGTGTCCGGTGACGAGAAAATTCCTTGTGAAAAGGCGCTGTCGCCTACTAAGCTTGACGATAAAGAATCTACCCCTAAGCCTGCTGATCAGAAAACTCCTAGCGAAAAGGCGCTATTTCCTACTAAATCTGACGAAAAGATACCAAGCGCTGTACATGCTGACGAAATGTCGTCAAGTGACAAGTCGTCTGTGCCGTCTGAACTAGACGAAAAAGCACCTAGCCCAGTCTCCGTTGACGACAAAACTCTAAGTGAGAAGGCGCTATCTCACACTAAGCCTGACGATAAAGCGCCTACACCTGAACCTGCTGAAGAGAAAACTCCAAGTGAAAAGGAGTACTCTCCTTTAAAACTGGATCAGATGGCTTCAAGCACTGTGCCGACTGATGAACCTGTCAAAGAGAAAACTTCAAGCGAAAAGGCGCTGTCTCCTACTAAATGTGACGAGAAGATACCAAGCACTGTACACGCCGACGAAATAACTTCAAGTGACAAAGCGTCTGTGCAGTCTGAACTAGACGGAAAGGCACCTAGCCCAGTCTCTGTTGACGAGAAAACTCTTAGTGAGAAGGCGCTATCTTACACGAAGCTTGATGATAAAGCGCCTGCGCCTGAACCTGCTAAAGAGAAACCTCCAAGCGAAACGGGGCTATCTACTACTAAATCTGATGAGAAGATACCAAGCGCTGTACACGACGACGAAGTAACTTTAAGTGACGAAGCGTCTGTGCCGTCTGAACTAGGCGGAAAGGCATCTAGCCCTGTGTCCGTTGATGAGAAAAGTCCTAGTGAGAAGGCGCTGTCCCCCGCTAAGCTTGACGATAAAGCATCTACGCCTGAGTCTGCTGGCGAGAAAACTCCAAGCGAAAAAGCGCTTTCTCCTAATAAACTTGACGAGAATATACCAAGCGTCGTAAACGTCGACGAAATAACTGCAAACTACAAAGCATCTGTGCCGTCTGTACTGGACGAAAAGGTATCTAGTCCTGATTCCGTTGATGAGATAACTCCTAGCGAGAAGAGGTTGCCTCCCACTACGCTTAACGACAAGGCATCTACCACTGAGTCTGCTGACGAGAAAACTCCAAATGAAAAGGCGTATTCTCCTTTAAAACTAGATCAGATGGCTCCAAGCACTGTGCCCACTGATGAGACAACCCCAAGCAAAAAGGCGCTATCTCCTACTAAATCTGACGAGAAGATACCAAGCCCTGTTCACGCCGATGAAATAACTTCAAGTGCCAAAGTGTCTGTGCCGTCTGAACTAGACGAAAAAGCACCTAGCCCTAAAACCGTCGACGAGAAAACTCCTAGTGAGAATGCTCTGCCTTCCACTAAGCTTGACTATAAAACACCTACCCCCGAGCCTGTTAAAGAGAAATCTCCAAGCGAAAATGCGCACTCTTCGTTAAAATTTGTTCAGATAGCTCCAAGCACTGTGCCCACTGATAAGAAAACTCCAAGCGAACAAACCCTATCTCCTATTAAATCTGACGAGAAGATACCAAACACTGTACACGCCGACGAAATAACTGCAAGTGACAAAGCGTCTGTGCTGTCTGAACTAGATGAAAAGGCACCTAGCCCTGTGTCCGATGACGTAAAAACTACTTGTGAGAAGGCGTTGTCTCCTACTAAGCTTGACGATAAGGCACCTACCCCTGAGCCTGTTAAAGAGAAAACTCCAAACGACAAAGCGCACTCTCCTATAAAACTGGATAAGATGGTTCTAAGCACTGTGCTCACTGATGAAAAAACTCCAAGCGAAAAAGCGATATCTCCTATTAAATCTGACGAAAAGATACCAAGCACTTTACACGTCGACGAAATAACTTCAAGTGACAAAGCGTCTGTTCCATCTGAACCAGACGAAAAGTTACCTAGCCTTGTGTCCGTTGACGAGAAATCTCCTAGGGAGAAGGTGTTGTCTCCCACTAAGCTTGACGATAAGGCATCTACCCCTGAGCCTGCTGACGAAAAAACTCCAGACGAAAAGGTACGCTCTCCTTTAAAACTGGAACAGAAAGCACTAAGCAATGTACCCGCTGAAGAGAAAACTTCAAGCGAAAAGGAGCTATCTCCTACTAAACCTGATGAAAAGTTTATAAGTACTATACACGATGAAACAACTTCAAGTGATAAAGCCTCTACGCCGTTTGAACTAGATAAGGAGATACCTAGCTCTGCGCCTATTGATGAAGAAATATCAACTGAGACGACGCTGCCTCCCACCTCACTTGACGTGTCTGCTGACGAGAAGGTGCTTTCACTCTCTAAGCTTGACAATAAGGTACCTACCCCTGAGCCTGCTGGCGAAGAAATGCCAAGCAAAAAGGCGCTATCTCCTACTAAATCTGACGAAAAGATACCTAGCACT
>NW_020653745.1:1099620-1133794 GCF_003589595.1 Hyposmocoma kahamanoa | reverse complement strand
CCACTAAGCTTGACGATAAGGCATCTACCCCTGAGCCTTCTGGCGAGAAAACTCCAGACGAAAAGGCGCACTCTCCTTTAAAACTGGAACAGAAAGCACTAAGCAATGTACCCGCTGAAGAGAAAACTTCAAGCGAAAAGGAACTATCTCCTACTAAACCTGATGAAAAGTTGTCAAGTGCTTTACACGACGAAACAACTTCAAGTGATAAAGCCTCTACGCCATTGGAGCTAGATAAGGAGATACCCAGCTCTGCGCACATTGATGAAGAAACGTCAACCGAGAAGACGCTGTCTCCCGCGACACTTGACGAGAAGACACCTAGCCTTGTGTCTGCTGACGAAAAACCTCCAAGCAAACAGGGCCACTCTCCTGTACAACTTGACCAGAAGGCATCGAGTATTGTGCCCGTTGACAAGAAATCTCCAAGCGAAAAAGCCCTGTCTCATACTAAACCTGGCGAAACGGTATCAAGCACTGTACACACCGACGAAACAACTTCAAGTGACAAAGTGTTTATGTCGTCTGAATTAGACAAGAAGACATTTAGCCCTGTCCCTGATGAAGAAAAAACTTCAACTGATAAAGTACCTTTACCGCCTGAATTAGACCATAAGCTACTTAGCCCTGAGCCTGCTGATGTGAAAACTCTAAGCGAAAAGACGCTTTCTCCTACTAAATTAGACAAGAAGGCACCTACCGTTATGACTGCTGACGAGAAAACACCAAGCGAAAAGGCGTTCTCTCCTATTCAATCAGATGAAAAAGCACTTAGCCCAGAGCCAACTAAAGAAACAACTTCAACTCGTAAAGCGTCTTCCCAGCCTGAACTAGTTCAAAAGGCACCTAGTCCCGTGCCGGCTGACGAGAAAACTCCAAGCGAAAAGGCGCTTTCTCCTATTAACCCAGAGGACAAGGCTCCAAGCATTGTACCTGGTGACGGGAAATTTTCAAGCGAGAAGGCGCTCTCTCCTTCTAAGCTTGACAAGGAGACACCTAGCCCAGAACCGGCCGACGAAAAATCTCCAAGCAAAAAGGCACACTCCCCTTCGAAACTTGAAGAGAAGGCACCCAGCGTCGTGCCTGTTGACGAGAAACATCCAAGCGAAAAAGCGCCTTCTCCTACTAAACCTGACGGAAAGGTACCAAGCACTGTGTACACCGATGAAACATCTTCAAGGGAAAAAGCGTCTTCACCGCGTAATCTAGACCAAAAAACACCTAGCCATGTATTCGCTGACGAGAAAATTTCAAGCAAGAAGGCACTTTCCTCTTCGAAAGCAGACGAGAAACAAGTAACAAGCGTTGTACACGCTGACGAAGTAACTTTAAGCGACATAGCGTTTATGTCATCTGAAGTACACGAAGAGGCGCCTGGCCCTGTATCTGATGAAGAGAAAACTCCAAGTGAAAAGGTTGTCTCTCCTATTAAATTAGAAAAGGCAGCACTTAGTCCAGAGCCAGCTGAAGACAAAATTTCAACTGACAAAGCCACTTCTTCGTATGAATTAGAACAAAAGGACCCTAGCCCTGTGAATGCTGATAAGACAACTCCAAGCGAAAAGACGCTTTCTCCTACTAAACCTGATGAGAAAGCATCAATCACTGTGCCTGCTGACGGAAAAACTCCAACTGAGAAGGCGCTCTCACCTGCTAAACTTGAAGAGAAGGCACCTGGCCCTGGGCCGGCCGACGAAAAAACTCCTAGTGAAAAAACTTCCCTGTTGTCTTTAGTAGACGAGAAGGCACTTACTCCTGTGCCTGATGACGAGAAAACTTCAAGCGAGACGGCGCACTCCCCTGTTAAGCTTGACGAGAAGGCACCTAGCCCTGAACTCGCTGATAAGACAACTCCAAGCGAAAAGGCGCTTTCTCCTACTAAACCTGACGAAAAAGCATCAATCACTGTGCCTGCTGACGGAAAAACTCCAATTGAGAAGGCGCTCTCACCTGCTAAGCTTGAGGAGAAGGCACCTGGCTCTGAGCCTGCCGACGAAAAAACTCCTAGTGAAAAAATTTCCCTGTTGTCTTTAATAGATGAGAAGGCACTTACTCCTGTGCCTGATGACGAGAAAACTCCAAGCGAGAAGGCGCACTCCCCTGTTAAGCTTGACGAGAAGGCACCTAGCCCTGAACCTGCTGATAAGACAACTCCAAGCGAAAAGGCGCTTTCTCCTACTAAATCTGATGAGAAAGCATCAATCACTGTGCCTGCTGACGGAAAATCTCCAATTGAGCAGGCACTCTCACCTGCTAAACTGGTGGAGAACGCACTTGGCCCTGAGCCTGCCGACGAAAAAATTCGTAGTGAAAAAAATTCTCAGTTGTCTTTAATAGACGAGAAGACACCTAGTCCTGTGCCTGATGACGAGAAAACTCCAAGCGAGAAGGCGCACTCACCTGTTAAGCTTGACGAGAAGGCACAAAGCACTGTGCACATCGGCGAAACAACTTCAAGTTACAAACAATCTACGCCATCTGAACTAGACGAGAAGGTAACTAGCCTTGTACCTGCTGATGAGAAATCTACAAGCGACAAGTCGCACCTTCCTTTAAAAGTAGACCTGAAAGCGCCAATCTCTGCCGACGAAATAACTCCAAGCGAGCAGGCGATCTCTCCTTGTAAACCAGATGAGAAAGCATTTAGCCCAGAGCAAGCTATAGCAAAAATTTCAACTGACAAAGCGTCTTTGCCATCTGAACCAGACAAAAAGGCACCCAGTTCTGTGTGTACTGAGAAGGAAACTCCAGGCGAGAAAGCGCTTTCTTTTCCAAAACCATACGAGAAGGCACCTAGCACTGTGCCCACTGACGAAATAACTTCAAGTGAAAAAGCTTCTTTGCCGTCTTCAAAAGACGATAAGGCCCCTAGTTCTATACCTAGTGGCAAGAAAACTCCAAGCCAGCAGGCGTTTTCTCCTACTAAATCTGATGAGAACGCACCAATCACAGTGTCTGCTGACGGAAAAACTCCAATTGAGAAAGCGCTCTCACCTGCTAATTGTGACGAGAAGCCATCAAGCCCAGAGCCAGTTGACGAAAAAACTCAAAGTGAAAGGGTACTCTCTCCCTCTGAGCTAGATAAGAAAGCACGTAGCCCTGTGCTTGATGACCAGAAAACTCCAAGTGAACAGGCGCTCCCTCCTACTAAATCAGACAAGAAGGCTCCCAGACAAGTATCCACCAATGGAAAAACATCAAATGAAAAGACATCTCTGTCGTCTTTAGTACATGAGAGGACACCTAGTCCTGTACTTGTTGACGAAATAACTACAAGCGAAAAGACACTTACTCTTACTAAACCAGACGACAAATGTTTTATCACTGTCACCGACAAACAAGCGACGTCAAAGGAAACATCGTCTTCGCCATCTGAACTAGACAATAAAGTACCTAGCTTTGCGCCTTCTGACCACAAAATCCCTGTCCAAAAGGCTCTCTCTCCTACTAAACTGGACAAAGAAAAACCTTCTAGCCCAATAGCCATTGATGTTATAATCACAGAAGAAATTGCAACGCCATCCGAAGATAGTACCCTACCGCAAGAAAAGATCTTAGAAACCTTACCATTACAGGAGGAAATAATTACAACGCCTGCTTTACTTGACAAAAAGCTTAAATCTGAAATGAAAGTTGATAAAGCTGATGAAGATATAACAACACCAACAAAAGCTACAACTGTCGAAAATTTTGAAAAAGTATCCTTGGCAGAAAAGCTAGATGACAAACTACCTACACTTGAAAAACCTTATGAAAAAGTGACAACTAGTTGCGAGACACATGCTACAAATGGTTTTGCTTTGGAAGCTAAAGATGTACATTGGGATAAAGATACGTATGAAGATGGAGAATCTCTAAGCGAAGATAGTCAGGGTGAATATCAAACCGTTGAGAAGAAAAAATCACAAGATGAAGTCATTAAATCACCAAAGACAGAGCCTTCAACAAAACTTGCAAAAGAACAAGAAGATATTATGATTAACAAGGAACAGTCATTTGTAAGTAAAGTGGATAGCAGCTTTATAAAAACTACAGAAGAATCTATAAGTCATCACGATATTAAGAAACGGTCGGTTCTAGAGCAAGACCATAAAATGACTCATGATGCTGCTGATAAATTTACGTCTATTTCTACAATTGACAGTGGAATTCTAGATCAAGATAGTATTCATATAGCAGCACATAGCAGTTCCGAAGATGTCTCAAAAGAAGTGAGCTTAGAAGAGAAATATAGTTTCGAAAGTACTGAAAAAGGTGACAAAAAACCAGTTATTAAAACTAAAGTGACTTCAGATGATACTAGCAGTATTACAGGTTCAATGCAGTCATTAAGTAGTCATAAGTTTGATCAAGAAAGTAGCCAAAAGGATTTGATGACTTTAACTTTAAAAGACTCCGAACAAACATTACAAGATGATACCACAAAACGCACAGCTCCAAGTACTGAGGCCGGTTCTCCGAAAGAAGAAATACCCATGTCTGAAGCCTCAGATTCAGGTGTACACAGCATACCAATGGATATTGATCAAGCAGTTTCAAGTATAGACGATGAGTCAGCAACATCAAAAGCCTTAAAAGATAGTGCGGTATATCTTATGGAATCAATTCATAAAGCATTTGGTGATGAAACTGTGCAACAAGGTATAAAAACCGAAGGTGTAGAGTCCCTAGTTGTAAGATCTGAGTTTGACCGAGTATCCACACCTCCGACTGTTCCAGTTAGTCCGTTGCCAAAAACTCCTAGCTGCTTCCAAGATATAAAAGGAGCTGAAGGAGTACAAAGAGATATCACATACGACAAATCCGATGGAGCTGAAGAAACTATTACTAAAGTTGTCCATGTAGGTGAAGATATATTAACACAAAAAATTTCAACTTCCACTGAAAAAGTTCCTAAAACCGTAAAAAGTACAACTACAGACATTGACGGTGATACTGATCTAGTTGCTTTGATGCAAACTATGGGAAAAATTAAAACAGAGACAGATACTGTCACAAAAGTTATTAAAGAAGGAGAAAATGTAGTAACGCAGACAATAACGACTGTAACTACAAAAGAAGTAATATCTCGTGAAGACGGTACACCACAAAATGTTAAAACAACAATTGAGACTACAACGCTTAGCAAAGGTTCAGACGGTTCAGTCTCCACGACGACTGATACACAAACTTTACTTTCTGAATGTTCTTCCAGCCTTAGATCTACCTCACAGATGGACATGTATGCCAAAGATAGTAAAGTAGACAAACTCTACTTCGAAACAGATGATAAGTCAGAAACTACATCCATCACTCCACCTAAAGATATTACTGACAAGTTTCATGATCAAGAGTCTTCCTTTACAAGTAAAGATGTGTCAGGGACTGAATCTTATTTGAAAACATTTGTCAGTGAATCAGATGAATCTGAAGATAATATAGAAGACACTGTCATAGACACTGATGTTAGTAAACGCATTATTCGAGAAAACAACGTTGATATTATTGAAACAGTGACCACAGTAACAAAAAAGGAAACTATAAAAGTAGATGATACTAAAAAAGTAGTTAGAACAACTGTTGAAACTAATACTATAAAAGAGCATCCTGATGGTTCTAAGTATGTGCAAAGAAATGTAGAGGTGAAAACCGAAGAAGTCGTATTGAGTGACACGTGTAGTAACTTAGAGAAGATCCTTCGTGGTTTTAATGTTTGTGGTGAGCCTGAAGAAAGTGTTACTACTACCACGGATGAAATCAAACAAGAAAACATTATCGTTAAACGCATAATTGTTACTAAAATTATAAAAACTAAATACGCAGATAGTTCAGGTACTCCAAAAAAAATAAAAAAGGTAACGACGATAACAACCACGAATAACTATCCAGATGGTTCATCCCAAACCTATATTGACAGCAGCACCTCTTTATCTGACATTGAAAATGAAGAAGGCTTAGATGTAGTAGATCTTCAAGAATTCCCTAATATTGAAGACAAATCAGTGCAAGTAGATAAGAAAGAAAAACGTACTACAATTGATGGAAAAAGTGTATTGCAAATTATAACTGTAACTACTACTAAAGAAATTTTGTCGACTAAAGACAAGTCAAGAAAAAAGGCGAAAACAACGGTGGAGACCGTAACAGAGACAATAATGCCTGATGGATTGACTGAAGTTACTAAAGATGTAAAAGTATCAGTTTCCGACTACGGATTTGAACTAGCTCAAGAAAATCTTGCAGGATTTGAGATCATAGGCGACCCTAAAGAAGAAATGACAAAAAACACAGAAATTATTTCAGATAACGGTAAAACAATTAAAAGAACTATTACAGTCACCACTACTGCACAAGAGTTCCGCAACACAGCCCAAAAGTCCAAAAGGACTATAACGACGGTACGAACTGTTACTGAAGACGAACACCCAGATGGTTTGGTAACCACAATGACAAACGAGAAAGTTTTTCTCGTCGATGAGAACCTAGTGAGCACAAGCAGAGACGACGAAGAGTCCACACCGACTAGTGACACCATCAAAGGAAGTGACTCGGTTGTGTCGCCTAAAATATCATCATCAGATGAAACCGACATAACAAAGATGCAAAATGAACTCAAAGAACTTACTGCCCATGGTGAATCAGAAGAAAGTGAGTCAGTCAAAACAGACGAATTAATAGAAAATAATGTAACAGTTAAGCGAACTATCATAACTAAGATTATTAAGACTCGCTATGCTAACAATCAAGGTATTGTCACCAAAATGAAGACCGAAAAAAGAGTTACAACAACCGATCAGTATCCGGACGGATCCTCACAATCTACAGTAGATACCAATATATCAATTACTGATGTGGAAATTGAAGAAGATCAAGCGCCAGATTTGTCGGAATACTTAAAAATCGATGATAAAAGTACCAGTGAAAATATAGAAGAAAAAATAGTAATGAGAGAAGGCCAAGAAGTTAAACAAATAATCAAAACAACTACTACTAGAGAAATCTTGTCATCAGTTGATGGCTCAAAGAAAAAGGTTAAGACGACAATTGAAACTGTTACTGAAACAATGCTACCAGGAGGAGCTATTGAGACAGCAAAAGATGTTAAAATATCAGTGGCTGATTATGGTACAGGCGCCCATTGTTTTGATGAAAACTTAGAAGGATATGAAATTGTAGGTGAACCGGACAAACATGTAACCTGTGACACTGAAATACTAACTGAAAACGGAATCCAGATAATGAGAAAAACAACAGTAACTACCGTTCGGCAAGAATATCAGAACCTTTTATCAAATTCGAAGAAAATCAAAACAACCGTAACAACAATAACTGAAAACAAATACCCGAATGGTTCAGTAATTACAAAAAGAAGTGAAAAAGTATCAATTGCTGATGTTTTCTTGAAAACACCACCTTTAGCTCAAGAAGAAACAGAAGCACCTAAAGCACACAGTGATGATTTGGAAATTGTTGAAGATACGACTGAAGAATCAGACGTAAAGAATGAAGTCATTAAACAAGGTGCTATTGATATTAAACGCATGATAACCACGAACACTAAAAAAGAAACATTAGCAAGTGGCGTAGA
Organism: Hyposmocoma kahamanoa; assembly: GCF_003589595.1. Taxonomy (NCBI): domain Eukaryota; kingdom Metazoa; phylum Arthropoda; class Insecta; order Lepidoptera; family Cosmopterigidae; genus Hyposmocoma; species Hyposmocoma kahamanoa. The sequence continues at coordinate 1,126,227 of NW_020653745.1, read as the reverse complement.
AAATGTCAGACGAGTAAGGACTACCGTCGAAACAACAACTGTAGATGAATACCCAGATGGATCTACTGAAACAACTAAAGATGTTAAAATTACCATTTCTGAGTTTCAAAAAACATCGGATAGTAACTTACAGGCTGCTTTAAAGGGCTTGACGTCGACTGGTAAAGTTAAAACGTCTACTGATGTAAAGAAGAATGTAATTACACAAAATGGTAAAAAATTCACGCAAACAATTACAACTTATGTAACCAAAGAAGAATTGAAGAGTGAAGAAAGTAATGAAATTGCTGTGAAGACTGTGACTGAAACTATCACTGAAAATGAAGGAGATGATGGGTCCATTGAAACCACAAAAGACATAAGAACACAAATTACTTATCTACCTATTGGTACAGGACTTGACGATCTTTCCCCAGAAGAACTAGAACATATTGAAAAGCGACCGTTACTCAAAGAACCTAAACCTAAACTGGAAGAGTTACCAATTAAGCCAAAAGAACAAACTAAAACTAAAAAACAGCGTTCTCCAGTTGGTGAAATAACGACCGATACAGATACGTTTACCAAAATCTTAAAGGAAGGTAATAATGAAATTACTCAAACCATCACTGTACTTACAACAAAGGAAGTTATAGGTCCTGAAAAAATCAAAGTTACAGTCGAAACTACAACGGTTAGTAAAGACAGTTTTGGTGTCACCAAAACTACTAAATCCACAAAGACCACAATATCAGAATTTAAAGAAGAATTTGAAGAAATTATTGATACAGGGGAAAGTGAAAAGTCATCAAAACATTCATCAAGGACTGGAGATATGCGCAGTTCCTCGGCTGCAAGTGATGATATGGATCATCCTGGCTTATCTACTCCGCCATCTGATATCAGCTCGAGAGATTCAAGAGCAGCGACACACGTTTGGGGTACTGAAAGTAGTGGTATGTACTACAGTGACGACGATGGTCCAGGTAGTCCAAGCAGCACAAAGTCACAAATCGCACATTCTCCTAGATCTAATCTAAGCTTTGAACTAGAGACAACGAAGTTACCACAACAAGATGGTACTCAAGAAATTTTATTTGAGAAACGTGATCAAGGATCATCAACACTGCACAAGGACCCCATGTCTACGTCAATTTATGGTCAACTGCCAGAAGATGTTTCTCATGCATCTTCTGCACATACAGAAGAAAAGAGTGAAATTCATGAAAGCAATAAATCCGTAACCAAAATGACTGAACAATTTTTAGCTCATGAAAAGCTAAAATATGAATCGACCAAACCGTCTGATGCCACTTTCTTAAAAGAAGCTGATGAACAATTTGAAAAAGCTATTGAGGAGCACAAGAAAGTAAGTGGTTCTGAAGTGATATCAAATATTACAGCGAAATATGAGCTTGATAACAAAAGTCATTCCGATACAAGTCAATCGACTTCAACAGAGGGAAGCACTATAACTTTAAAAGACCTCAAAACAGAGTCTACAAAAGTTTCTGAATCTTGTTCGTCTTCAAGTAGCAGTAAACGGGATTCTAAAACTGAAAAATCTATACACACAAGTATGACGTCTAGTGTGCCCAAAGATCCGATAGAAGACTGGGGTAAGCCGCTGGGTCTACCTAGCCCTATCGCGCCGCCATCTCAACCTGATGGTAAAAGCACTCCTAAGAAGCAAGCCCCAACTTCAGCTGTTTTGAATAAGAACAAAATAAATCAAGAGAAGAGTAAGGAAGCCAAAAGTCGTAGTTCTGAGTCTCCTAAGAAAAAGACTCCTGTTCCAGTATACCTAGAGCTCACATATGTCCCTCATCACGGCAATTCGTACTATTCTGCAGTTGAGTTCTTCAAACGAGTCCGTGCTCGATATTATGTTTTTTCCGGCACTGAACCTTCTAAGGAAATTTATAATGCCCTTCTGGATGCCAAGAAGACTTGGGAAGACAAAGATCTGGGTGAGTCTACATTATTTTCTAAATAAAAATTATCAACTTATTATTATTTCTCTAAATGTTTACTAATTGAGTACTTTTCTTTACAGAAGTTACCATCATCCCCACATACGATACCGACGTACTTGGCTATTGGGTAACCGAGAATGAGGAAGCTTTAGAGAAGTACAAAATTGACTTGTCCCCATCTGCGTCGCGCTGCACGATTAACCTCCAAGACCATGAGACCTCATGCGCGGCGTATAGACTGGAGTTCTAGGTGTCGGGTCTATTTGTAGCCTTCTCATCGAAGAAGTGAGCCTCTCCGACCTACAGATGCCTATGATTGCGGGAACCAAGACGTTTATTGTTGTAGGAAAAAATCAGGCTGTGATAAAGAAGTAAAGAGCTTTCATAAGCATCTCAGGCAACACAGAGGCCACTACTCCAGATGAGATAGCTTGCAAATAGAAATCAAAAGACAATGTGATATTTGAACGCAATGAACAGACTGCTAAAGAGTTTGATAAAATGTTAGTTGATAACGTAAAAGAAAAGTTATAAGAACTGCTTGAAGTGCTGGTGACGCTGTTAGTGTGAGGGGGCTGACTGGGCGAGAGTCGCGCAAGGTCTACACCGATCCCAATGACATGTCCTTAACCGCATCCAAATTAAAAGTCAATAACCAATTCTCGACCTAAGAACAGAAACGTCCATTTTTTTCTAAAACAGTTTTTCTAGTAGCTTCATTGAAAATAGTACATGCCATTTAAAATATATTTCTGATAATATTTTTGAATTTGGTATTATACGATCTGTAGAGCTTTTATACACGATTTTTAGCGTAACCAGTCCATTTTGTTTAGCCAAAACACCGCTTGAGATATAATCAAAATTTTTGGAAAATTATTTTGCGATGGCATTGTGAAATTTTGAATAGACATTATTGTACAAAAGTTAGCATGTCCACGTTTGAGTTCAATAAAGCTTCGCAAAAGGACGTAATTATGAACAATATCAATATACAAGTGACAGTCGGTGAAGTTTTTGACGAGATGTTAAACGAAACACCTGATATACTTTTTTATGATCAGAGTTTAAAGTAAAATAATATTTAAATAATTGTCTTAAAGACGTTCTTATGGAATTATGAAGTTGCTCGTCGAACTAGTGCGCTTGCGCTAGATTGAATATATTTGTTACAAATGACGTAATTACTGTTATCACAACCTCTAGAACGACAAAGATGATTTCCCAGCAATGGACAAAAATATTATAAGTGATTTTAAATAACAATTTAAAATATTTCGTAGCTTATAATACTGTAATTTGGAACATTTAACAATCGACAGTGGTGTCTATGAGCACAAATAATCAACATATATAGAAACATTCACTAATTAGTTATTGAGGGATGCTTAATACATACATAAGGAGAGTTAGAAAAACCTGCAATTATAATTCTACTTATGTCTGTAGCAAGTTTTCTGTCAAAGAGGCTTGGGTATGGGGTACACGTTGTACCACTGTCGATGGTCAAAAGAAGTGATCTCTGTTTTTCTAGAAAACAATGAGCCTAAAACGATAGAGAGCTTAAATCCCTTATAAATTTAATGTTTTAGTAGAAACTACTATTACTAATTAAACAGTCTATTTACCTTTGTTTAAGTTGAAATTTGCTTGTTGCGTCAAAGATTCCTATAACATAGTTATAAAGTTAAATAACTTTAACTCGTTTGAGATGATTCTAAGTGATAATTGAATCTCTGTTTTTAGAATTTTGTTTCGCAATGTTATATTTTGGTTTGTTAAAGTGACAATTTTGTTTGAAATTTCTAGTCCGATTAAACCCAAATAATGAAACGGAATTTGTAGTCATATTATTCGTTCCTATTTAAAACGTGTTTGTAGTTTCTATCCTTTTTGAAATACCTGAATTCTCAATGTAATTTATAGACGAAAGTATTCCATTAGACGATTGTTTGTTTAACAATTTAAAGTCGTTATGTTCGGATGGTATGAGCGAATGTGATAACTCTAAATCATAAAGTAATTTACTTACCATCTAGCGAGTAAGTTGTATCGATCGAGGCTTTTCTCCATGTTTGACTAATTCTTTTCTTTCGTTGTTTGCCAAAATATCAAAAGACGGTTTTGAGTCAATTAATTTTAAGTCATGCATAGTGTTAAGCCGATTTAATGGCACTCGTGTTTCATCGCTTACTTTGCTAACATTATTCTTATAAATAGAGAACATAGCGACAACAATTCGTAATATCTCTTGAACGCACCAGCACAATTTACTAAACATAACGAGAAATTAAACTAAAAATATTATTACATTAAAATATGGTATTTCTATATTTATTATTGTGTAACACTTTATGAAGTGCGTACGTGGATTTATTTTATAGTAAACATTATTATTGATGTAGTATGTGTTTATCTGCGTGTTGGTTGATGTGAGCACAATAAACAATTACGTTTGAATTATGTAAATTTATGCTTTAAATAGTTGTGGATGGGACTAAACAGGGAGATGAATCGATCTATTAATCGTGGTCACAACCGATGTCGTTTTGGAACTGCTGGAGATTGACACACGCTGGAATATCACAAGCTTCTATTAAAATTCACAGCTTCAGTTTTTGCTTTAACAATATCCATTCCGAGAGGACATCGGTATGACAGTATAATAATGCTTTGAAATTGTTTCAACTAATTTAAAAATTTCTAGGCTTACATTCATTTTTGCCAGCACATAGTCTCGCTGGCTGTAAAGCCTGACCCAAAAATTTACTATAGTATTTTATAGCTAGAACTCTAAACAATGCATATTATTAGGAATATTAAAAATGTTATTAAATTAAGAAATGTATCAGCTTAGTTAACATCAATAGCTCTGAGAAATAAATCATTATTGAAATTATTGAACGTTGTATTTTTCCGGCTGTGGAAACTATGTTGTTTAAGTTAGTTTTGACTCATAGTTTTAAATTCAACACAACTGAAATCTAATTACTTCCATTAAACAGCATATGCACATGCCGATTCATAAAACTTATCGAGAATATCTAAAATTTAATATTAAAGAAATTAAAAACTCGTGAATTTGCGTGTGCATGGGGTTGTTCTTTAACATTAGTACGTTATAAATTGTCTTGGTTTGCTGAGAGATCGGGGTCCATTGAAATATGTTTAAGGCACCTTTGAAAACAAAATTGTGAATTTTGTGAACATCTGGTGATAATTCTGTATATCACAATGCTACCAAGTCTCTCTTTGAAATAATGAAATCTTTATTTGGAAAGTAAAACAAAACGGAATTGGTGTGAAAAAGAATAATAAATATTAACGACGGTTTTATCTAAATTTGAGTTTACCTTAATGACTTTGGCTGACAGTTGTTTGTTAAATCTTTAGAAAACACTCAGCGAACGCTAAAAATTATAAACTATATACGTCATGACTAGTTATATAAAAGTCAATAAGGTAGACTAAAATCTAGGCAATATGAATTATGGTAGATTACGAATGTATTAAGCTTTTGTGGTGCTAAGAACAGATGTGCTAGGAGGTTATATTGTTTTTTCGTAAACTTTGACATTTGTAATGTTGTTTTTCTTTTGCCGTAATTGGGTAACGAGAATCAATGTTGTCAAAATTTACCAAAGAAATGTAACACGCTTTATGGTCTCGAAGACTGATCGATGTTTGAATTTTTGTGACCACCCTGTATTAACTCTAAAAGCACGTATTTCTTGTTATTAAATTGTAGGTTATAAAGTTGAGAATCAGTGTTTTGGATTTGGGGGATGAAATGTTAAGCGTGAGAGCTTATGTAGCTGGATAATCGATAGCCGTTGAAATGCTTTATGACATAATATCGCTGAGAGCACTATCATCGACGGATGTACATCTACTGCTGGGCGTGTGTCGTCTAAGATTTCGTTTGTACTGAACAAATCTTAGGTAAAAGTTTAAAGTAATGGTTCTCAATTTTTAACAAAGGACATTAAATTACATAATGTTTAATAATTTAAATAATGATATTAGTCCATTGGACGTTTAGGTATTTGTAATTATTATTGTATTACGTAAAAAAAAATTAAAAAAACAGATCATTCATTGTATCAGTCATGTCGCTATACTCCATTCAGCGTGTTTGATGAACGTGTACGAGTCATTAAAATAATAATATTTCAAAACATAATCATTTGTTTCATTTTCTTAAAACCCCTTCGTAGAATGTACTTTTATATAGCAGTAGAGCTCCTTGTGTAAGAGTTCGTCCAGGGAAGTACTGCCACCTTACCTATTTCTGCCGCCAAGCAGTAATGTAAGCATTACTGTGTTCAGGTGTTGAAGGGTAAGGGTGCTGGTGAAATTACAGGCACATCTCAGGGTGACGGGCGCAGTGGCAGTGCCCATCAGATCTTTGTGATTTAAAACTCTGAGTGGCACTGCAACTGTTATGGACAGACATGTAGCTTACCATCAGGCGCGTGACTTGTTCGTCCTGTATGACTTGTATTATAAAATAAAAAAAAATCTTTATTTCATACTTAGGTATGTAAGTAAGAAATTAGTCACAGGGATTCAAACCGTGGACTTCTCATAATATAAATAATATATACCTTTGTGATAACATAATTGCAATAGAAATTGAAATATTTAGTTTTTCGCAATATCGAAACGTAACTAATTGAATGGAAAATTGTATCTCAAGATACACACTTTATACACCTGAAAACTATTATATCTATAAACAGTCTTATTATGGTATAGGTTTAGATAATAGTTCTCTATAAATGGTTTCAGAAAAAAGAAATTGGTCTTATAGACTTATTTCACTCAAGTCAAAATTTTAAAACCTCAATACCAAACAACATAATTAAGTGTGATCTCTCTTGAGATTTACTCTTATAGTCCGTATTTTAAGTTCATCTCTAGATCAACTGATTATTTTTAGCAAAATTGTTCTGTACACATCCAGTAAAGTCTGTTAATACTCTAAAAACTAGTGTTCTTAAGTTTATTCTAGATATATTTCATTTATATACATTCTGTAGTATATGCTTATTGACAAACACGTTATAGTGCGTCTTCAGTAGATTTTCTTTAAAAAAATACTATAATTAGGGTTTTTACTCTATTGGACGTTGTAAGAGTCATGCAAAATGGATAAAGTAAAGTATATTAAAAGATCTGGTGAAGATAGTGAACCTTGGGTATAATGTCACATCATTCGATACAATAGTAAGTAATTCGCGCGCGAGAAGGGCATGCTGTATTTTTGTGTGTTGACAAATAAATAATTGTGAAGTAATTCCGTGTTCTTAAGTGATATAAACAATTGAAATGAGCGCGTAAACTACTGTACTCCAATGTTGTGTATGTGTATTGTGACGTCTATCAATAGAATACAGTGAAATCATTGTGTGAATTGTGATTGGCGTGAAGAAATAACCTCAATTTTGTAATGAAAATTTTATTTCTTCCAACATAAGTTAGATATGTCATTAAAATATACCTTATCTGATAGGGAATTTATCCACCTTTCTTGTCATATATAACACGTTCCATACAGAATAACTTTTTGCGACAAATTGGATTTTTTAAATTGTTTTATGACCTTGTGTTTTGAAAAGTTTTTTATTGCATAATACGTTCGCCATTCGCAATGACTTTTACTCCATGAAAAGGTTTTGTAATACTGTCAAAAGAAAAAATTGCTTTGAAACATCGCGTTTTGTAGACAATCATAAAAGCGTCTTAGGAATGAATATTCTTCTACAAGATCGACTACACTAAAGCAAATAAAAATAATATTTTCGTATTCTATAGTTTTTCTATAGATAAAGCGATAGACAAAACGCTTCGAACAGTGTTTTGAAAAAGCTTTATATTCTTATCGCCATTTTTATTTTTAAAGAATGACTATGAAGTAGCCGAAAAAAATTTCTTTTCTTTTTAAAAAGTGAATCTAAGTTGAAATTAGCTTGAAGAAGCCTAGAAATTCTTGGAAATGGTGTGTTTTGTGAGTTATTTTGTATATTTAAAGTTTGTATAAATATTTAAAACCGAAACTCGATAACTGTATTTATATTAAGTTTATATTTATACATAAATATTTAAAATACAGCGAGCGCATTAGTTTTATGACAGGTTTTTCATTACTTTTCACAATGTATTTAAAGTCGCACGTCAATTCGCGCTTTCTAAACGATTAAATATTGCAAGAAAAACTCAGAAATATTATATCTAATTTCGCCATGTTGCAATTTTGATAGTTTATATTTTGTAAGCCTTGAAAACTTTAACTTGAAATCTATTAGTATTAAGAGAATTACGGTTTACGTTTGTAACGCTTTAGTTATTTTGGTTTTAAAATAGCATTACTAAGAAAACTGTCATAGACTATAAATTATCTAAAAAGTATCTACAATACTAAATCCTGTTCTGCAAATGGGCTTGTAGCATTCTAGAAGGATTACTTGAGAAAAAAGATAAGAATCACTACCCACAGATAATTTGTCAAAGCACTCTTGTGACCTACTAATAAAGTTGTGCCCACTTTTACTTTAAATTATCTAGAAACCTTCTTCAACATATCTTGAGGGAATTTGAACTCTTAAAATGTACAATCACATTAAATTCTATTAGATATCTTATAGTACATATTTAGGTATTCATGTGCTGCTTGGGATGGGCGATAGACGTGCTTACCCAGAGGTAGAGCAGACTTTACAAAACCAAAAAAAATGAAAAACAAGCAAGTTTTGGTTCATAATGTTTATATTATATTAATTATTGGCATTTTCATTGTTTTTAACACAAAGCAATACTTGGCGATTCCATATTATGATGTCACGTAATTCCTAAAACATTGATATATTATTCTAAATTAATAATAAATAGCATTATAGTGACACGGTCACTTAATATGTATAAAATTACCACAGTAACTGGAAGTTGTAGCCACAATATTAAAAAAAAATTCAGTTTATTTTTCAAGTTCTATTTCATTCACGTCCTTTGCATGACTTCCTTAATTGATTGTTCAAGTCGGAATACGCTAAACCAGTGTCCGATCCGATCAGGAATATAACGGATCCACAAAATCCGATTTTAATCTCTTTCTTGTGATTAAAATTTCTGGTCGGTTTGCAAATTATCCGTGGACCCGGAAGAAGACACTCTCTCACAAGAATAAATCGGTTTTAGAAAATTCAAATTAATAAAGTCTGGTTATCATGGCATCTTATATTTTATTTCATAGCTTTGGATTCAAGTACTTCAGTCGAAACAATTATGTTTTCACTAATTGGCATGTCACAATTCCAGTTTCAAAACCGTCATTGAACACTATAATATAGACTTTTTTCACTTGATTTGATATTATTATGGACCAATAAAGAACTCAACGGACTAATCTCCATACCACAGATTGTAACTCTGAAAGAAGTCAAAATTCCGTATTATATTCAGATGGCGCTGATGGATAGCCTGGAGTAGTTTACATTATGTAAATGACAGTGGATATCAATGAATTCCCTCTTTAACATGAAATATGGGCGGTTTGTTCTTATTCCTTATAATATTATTCAAATATTGATGACCTAAAATTATTTTCTGAACTTTGACAAGTATGCGTATCAGTAGATTGTATTGTGTTGTACAAACGAATTTATAGATTAATGCTGACATGGGTACATGGCGCTAATCCTAAACAAAATAAAAGAATAGCAGGCAGTATCCATAAAAATGTATGCAATAAGCGCCATCCAGTTTATATGTTTGTTATCACAAGAAATTAGTAAATAGCAGCTTGTCATTGTAAAACAAATTAGCTACAAAAATTGCTATTTGGTACTCGTCGCGACATCTGGTGTACCAACAGGTATTAAATACCCGACAATGCTTTTTGTGTCGCGATTATTATTGGTCCATGAGATTACCTAATGCTTGTAATAATGTTCGTACAATTAATTTGAAAACTTATGCTGTTTTATTCGCATGAAAAATGTTGGTTACAGGACTATGACACATTGTTATTATTCACAAAACCAAACAGGCAGTGTATTACTTAAATAAATGACTACAGATAAATTATATAATATGTACTTTGGAATGCATTGCAATCACATTTTTCTAATAACCTATTCTTACGCAATATTATTATCTACTCAAACTTATATGAATAAATATTTGTATTCGTATTACAAATTACATTTGCAAATTGCTTAGGCACAAAGATCTAAACTTTAGTCTAAAAGGGTGTGTAACCACACACGGCGGCTATTAGCAGCGATGCAAACACACACACACGATGCAGTCGCGAGTTTGCATCGATGCAATCGTATATATTACGCCCTGAAAGCCGCTGTGTGTAACCACTCTAAAATAAACATAATACATATATTTTTAATATGGATTTTATCACAAATTACAATTTTATTTTTATTGTTATCTATTTACATAAATTGCTGTGTTCATTTTGTATGCAGTTTTATAAGTGTCGTATTTTTTCTCGCATTCGTTGTATTAATTAATAGTTATTAACTTAACTTATAGCTTGGTATATAGAAAGACTAGATTTATAGTTAAAAGAATAGACGACGACAGAATTTAGGCAAAAAAGCAGCAACGAATATTTCAAAAACTCGTACACGACACATTGTGAGATCGTAGTCGTAGGCACATTTACATAAATAATTACGCATAGCCTCATCATTCCATACCTGATAGGTATTAATAGGTTTCCACCTTCGATTGTCACAACCATCAATAAGTAATAATATGTTTCTTCGCAAGCCAATACCATTATTGTTTACAAAATGACATATATTAAAGGGCATTATTTTGATTCATAAGTTACCTATTTCATTATCAAGAATAAAAAATTCAAACAAGGAAAACATCGAATTATATCCATAAATTATTAGCTTCCGAGTGTACATCAAGGTAACATTTTATACCGAACATTGTTTATCAAGCACGCCTGCCACATCTTGTTTGAAATATAATAGCCATTTGTTAAGCATTAAACTATCTGAACCTCAAGTCATCAGGTTTTCTAAGAAAATAAGCGACGCGGTCGAGAGGAACTTTGTATTCGTGCATCCAGCGGTTGCCCTTGCGCAGCGATCCATCGATGCCGTCTTGCCAGAGTCCAGCAGGGAGGTATACTGAAAGAAAAATTAGTTCTAATTTAAAGTAAATAAATATACAGCAGGATGATTGTTCCCAAAATCAATATAATATAAATTTCAAGAACACTGACTACAAAGTCAAACGTCAATAAATGTAAAAGTAACGTCAAAGAGTTTTTGTAACTTTACGTAAAACTGAAAAGTATGATTTATAATGTATTATTTGTCTATCTACCTTCTCTAGTGGTGTCTCCAGGGTTTAATACAGGGGCGACAACGATCTCATCTCCCAGAGCAAATTCATCTTGCACCAAAAGTGCGGCTTCCCCACCAGTTAGAAGCCACAAAGGCCTGATGAGTGGCAAGCCTTCCTCCAAAGCCTCACGTTTATATTTCAATAGTAATGGTGTCACCGTTTTCTGCCTGAACAGGGTCAGGTTTTTCGCCATTTCCAAAACTTTCTCGTCATTGTATTTACTAGGCAAATGAGTGAATTTCATCACAGGCAAGAATGTTGCCATTTGCAACCATCGCATGTAGAGTTCTCGATCTGGTAAGTCAATTCCATTTTCTTGAGTAGCGTTTGTTGCATCCACCTGACCTTTTGAGGATGGCAAGAACTGTTCACTTCCAGGCCAATAGATATCTCCACCAACAGCTCCGGGCATTATAAATGGAAAACCATTTATGCCATAAGTAAGCATTGTGGGTATTACTAACTTCAACGCTTCCCACGTAGATTCAAATGGGGGCAGTGATACAAAAATGGGTGGTCGAGGTAGAGATATTGCTGAAGATACCCCGATAATATTTAAAGTTTTTTCAAAGGTCTTGGTGAATATGGTCTTGTAATGATCAGGGTTGATCAGTGGCTTCTCACATTGGTAGTAATGTGGCATATCGTATGCTGTTCCTAAGTCGAAGTAAAACGCATCAATGTGATATTCCTCTATGACAGTTTGTAACTTATCTAGAAGCCAAGGAATAGATCTATTATTAGTTATATCAAGAACACCAGCACTTTGCAAGGATTTGAACCTTGTTAGCGCCGGAATTCTCCTATCACTACTTCGTTCCGTTACAAGCAATCTTTTCTGTACACATTCTGCAAAGTTATGACTTTCAGTACTGATAAAGGGTTGAACAGTAAAAGCAACTTTGAAACCTCTTCTATGTAATTTGTCTACAGTTTCATTCAATGTTGCAAATCGACTAGTGTCAACAGCTAAATCCCCAATGATATGTTGCCAATATTCATTTATAAGCACGTGACCTTGTTTTAAGAATCCTAGGTTAATAACATTATCGGTGTACTTTGAAATCGTTTCAGCCTGAAGTTCATGCCGGAATCGAGGTGCAATTTGCCATACTGGCTCTGATATGAGAGAGTCCAAAGTCTGCATGTCTTCTGGTTTTAGTCCATCCCATAAAGGAGCGCTACTATGGCTATGTATCGATGAATGTAAATTTCTCATATCTTTGGAAATACAGATATTATATTTCATCTCTGCGAATTCTGTAAATCTGTTGGCGAAGGCAAAATCGTCATATTTAGATTTCAGGCAGATTTGTTTCTCGTATTCTCCTTTTTTACTTTCTTTATTGACAGAAATGTGTAAAGGTGTTGCGTCGTCAATGATAATGCCTGCTCCTTTGGAATTTATTAAGTATCTATTGAGTACGTTGCTTAATTGTGATTTCTGTATATCGCCTGTTATGAAAGGAGTGAAGTCTATCGAACCAGTATTCAAGGGCCATGTGAGATTAGTAGACTGGGCACCTCCATACCATTGGACTTTGGTGTCGCTCCAATCGAAGCAGTCGGTGGGATAGACATCTGAAAAAAAAACAATATCTATTATAATCAATTTAGCATCTCGCAAGGTCTCTTGTGTTTGTTTCTGAAAAAATTAAATTAAAATAATATTTATACAATAACACTGACCTGGTCTTAAAGCTTTCCAATGTATAGAGTAACATGTTGTATTGTCGACTCCAGGATCATGCGGGAGGCACTTCAAATAGAACCGCTGCGTGTTCATCCATTCGAGGCATTCTGACCCGTCATTCATACGATGTTGAGGAAGACAGGGATATGACTTGCTCTTGCCCTCTATGTTCACCGCTGAAATGTACCAAAATTTACTTGTCATTAAAACCCAAATTCTATAAACATTCATAGGTAAAGCTATAGTCTAACACAAAGGAATGTCATTATTACTCAGATGCTTTGGACATTGACTGTAGATAATAATATTTTTTTTCTTTACTAATTCCTTCTTTTTCTGGGTTTTTCTGGCTGGTCAGCCACTCGATAGATAGACGACCTAGTATAGGTTGTAGGAATTCAACAGATACGAGCAGCGCAAGTTAAGCCATTACGCCAATTTCTGGAAGGCCTGTATCCAACAATGGACGCCTTTCGGCTGAAGTGCAGATGATAATTTTCTGAAGAGTAATAAATTGCTTAGCGTACTCACCTAAAGTAGCTTTAAGGATCTCGACGTCGTCTCTATTAAAGACCTTGATGAGTCTTTTGGGTTCGTTAAATTGGACTCTGCGGAAATACGCCTTCGTTGCCGCCTGGTTGTGGTATAGCACATATGCGAAGCCCACGAATAAACACACTGCTAAGAACATGAGACCGACGAACGCCCATAGCTTGTAGTCGGTTGATTTTTTGCGAATTTTTTGGGGGATACTCTGTAAGGGGAAATATATCTTTGTCATGATGATGATCTTAGTTACAAATGTGTATGAAGAAAAATGAACCCTCTAGTAGGAGTTGAACCATGGACTCAGGCGTACAACGTAAACTATTTTCCCAGCTATCGTATAGTATAATATGGAGATAACAAGAAATATGAAATGGATTCTTTTTTATTTAAGAAGTCAAACGAGAATTAAATCAGAAATTTAAATATAACTGCTAAATCAAAGAGATGAATGAGTGAACAAACCTGAAGTTTCTCTCTCAAAAGGCTGGCAAGGGAATTGACGGAGGTAACAGAGTTGCTTGGCGAGTAGTCGTCGTCGTCCATACTGAACTCTGAGCGCCCCAGCCGCCGAGGGCCCTTGCGGCGCGGGGAGCGGGGAGGCCTGCAACGGAGCAAAATTCTACTTTATTAATGTTCTTGTCTGGCCTTTATTCTAGGATGCATTTGCTTAAGCGGTAAAAGAAAATGATTAATGAAATTTGGAAGATCAATTGGATCATAGGAAATGAAACTAGTTATTCGGGTCTCATCATTATCAGCTTACACGTATCCACTGCTAGACATAAGCCTCCTCTTGAGCACGCCACCTCTCCCGGTGTTGTACCGCCCGCATCCAGCCGCTGCCTTGCCGGCCACCTTTCTCAGGTCGTCCGTTCATCTTGCCGCAGGGCGTCCTGAACAAATCTGTTCCATCGGCGATCAACCCTCCTGCAGACATGCCCGGCCTACTGCCACTTAGCTGCACTGATTTTGCGAGCTATGTCGGTAACTTTAGTTGTCTGACGTATGACCTCGTTAGGGATTCGGTCCATTAGAGAAACCCCAAGCATAGCGCGCTCCATCACACGCTGAGCAACCTTGAATTTGTGGACGAGGCCTGTTGTTAATGTCCACGTCTCGGCTGCGTAGGACATAACTGGTAGAACGCACTGGTTAAATGCTTTAGTTTTTAGGCTTTGTGGGATTGACGACCTGAAGATGTGGCTAAGCTTCCCAAATGCCGCCCAGCCTAAACGAATTTTCCTGTCGGCTTCCTTCTCGAAGTTGTGCTTGCCAAGTTGGATAATTTGGCCAAGGTAGACGTAATTATGCACAACCTCACCAAGCCCCACCTATGGTTATAGGTCCCGGGGTCACAACGGGGTAGGTTTTCGGATCAAAATCACGTAAATTTGTGTTTTCAAACAAATATTATTACAGCACTGCCACTGCGCGCGTCACCCTGAGACATAAATTGACAAGTCCCATGTGCCTGTAGTTTCACCAGCACCCTTAGCCTTCTAAAGCAGAACGCAGTAATGCTCACGTTACTGCTTGTTGGCACAAATAGGTAAGGAGGCAGTACTTCCCTACGAACTCCTTCACAAGGAGCTCTACTATTTCTAACCCGAAAACTAGTTCCATTTCCTATGTGCAACAATCGTGAATGTGAACAATCAAGATGCGTAATTATCTCGTAGTGCTTATATGTATATTATTTTATTCCTAACCTTGGTTTATAACCTTCTTATAATCTGTGGCATGGCGGTAAGTATCAAATATCCAGAACCGGTAATGGCTGTGGCCTTGTAGCGAGATAACGAGGAAACCCGAGTAAAACATTAATTTGCAACGCAATAGTCACTCATGCGATAGTCCATGTCAGATTGTAATATTTATGTAAATGAGTGTGATAAAGACTCTTTTTTAGGCTACGTTCTGTAGATACATAGCTGTTTTGCTGTGTGTGCCCATAAAAATATAGGTATATAATTTCATTAACTTCCTAAGTCCCCGTGTACATCAAAATGTGCATAATTTGTGAAGTGATTCAGGCCCAGACAATATTATGTCTATGATCACGTAAACACCCAGTGCACATCATAATGAAAGTATCGCATTCAAACTCACATTAAGCATAAAAAGTTATCTACTATGATTAGAAAATGTTCAGATCGCTGTCCTGAAATATTTCAATTTTGCAGATGAGGCCTTATTACACCAAGGATGCAATAGGTACATGGATAATTTACATAGCAACTATCCTAATAGTAGACAGAACAACTATCACACAAACGATTCTAATATCAGTCGAGATGAAGTTTTATTCTAAATGAAATGTCAATAGCAAACAATTTTGACAAATTTCACACTTTACTTGATATCGATACAATTACCAAGTTTTATTGAAATCGGTTATCGGAAAGTGCGCAAACCCGGATTCATCCCCTAGTTCGCCACTTAAGGGACTTGACACAGGAGATAATAACAATCGATTCTCACTACTCAAAATATATTGAGAGAGAAAAACGCCTTGAATTGGAGAATAGCAAAATCAACCATTAAAGTAATTGCTCCTTATAATAAAATTTAGGCGCTATTTATAAAAATGATGAAATGATGAAAATCTTCATGCGTGAACAGCCACCCTCAGACGTCGATGATTTTCTTCAAAATTAAATGGGACCACTATGGAGGTACCCTCTTTCCAACAAAGAAAGAATCATGAAAATCGGTTCACAAATACCGGAGTTAACGCTAAACATACATACAAAAAAAACATTCAGTCGAATTGAGAACCTCTTCCTTTTTTTTGAAGTCGGTTAAAAATCAAATCGAATTGATGTTATTATCAAGCAATAATAACATTTTCACAAATAAGAAATTTGTTCTAACAAAACAGTTTATCTTTATGCAGGTCGTAATTTGCGGTTTTTGAACACATCATGGATGATTTATGATATGTGTATAGATAAAAATAATTACACATGAAATTAATTCATTTTTTTCTTAAATTACAGTATTTTGGCTAAACTTCATTGCCACAAAACATAATTTAGATATTTAGTTACTACATGTTAGAAAACTAATGATCAAAGTCATTTGTTTTCAAAAATGAGAAATACCATAATTATGTACGTATGTAAAATAAATTACCGTTTTTACCGTACTTGATGGGATAAACGGCAGTATAATTAATGAAATATCAACCGTGCAGGAAATTATCACAATGTAATTGTATTATGAAAAACCACAAGAGTAGCCACGGACTGTACTTAGGTTCTATACAATTAAATGCATTTACCAATCGCGCTGAGTAATTACCTAGTAATGCTATAATCATTATCAGACATTAAGTTCATGCTGGAACTTAAGATTACGAACGCAAACAGATACGATTACGTTAACCCGTTAAAGAAGAGGTTCTACCGGTAGTCGCCTCATCTGTCACCGGAATTTATCTCCCGTTCCTAAATATTTTTGTAAAACAATATTATAATAATTAGTCTTTATTACTGACAGCAGAGATCCACGGAATTTGTGCCTGTTAATATTAGTCGATCTCAGCTCGATTCTTGTTTTTTAACCGACTTTAAAAAAGGAGGAGGTTCTCAATTCGACTATGTTCTTTTTTTTGTTTTTTTTTTTATGTATGTTACGCGATAACTCCAGTATTTGTGAACCGATTTTCATGATTCTTTTTTTCTTGGAAAGGGGATATTTCCATAGTGGTCCCATTTCATTTTGAAGAAAATCATCCACCTCAAAGGGTGGCTGTTCACGCATGCAGATTCATTTTTATAAACAGCGCCTAACTTTAATTTAGGAGCAATTACTTTTAGCAATTATTTAGTTGATTTTGCTATTTCTCCAATTCAAGGCGTTTTTCTCTCTATATACTTTGAGTAATGTCGTAGTGAGAACCTATTTTTATTATCTCCAGTATCAAGTCCTGTATAGTGGCGAACTAGGGGATATTTCAATGAAACTTAGAAAATAGACGTAATTCCACGTATTTTTGAGGTCGGTTTTTTTAGTACTCTGTACTGAGATTATTATAGTATCACGTGACGGAACGAGCTTTAAATCGCAAAGGTCTGAGGGACACTGCCACTGCGCCCGCCACGCGTTAACGAGTCCCATGTGCCTGTAATTTCACCAGGACCCTTACCCTTCAAAACCGGAACACAGTAATGCTGACATTTCTGCTTGGCGGTAAAAATAGGTAAGATGGCAGTACTTCCCTGGACGAACTCTTTCACAAGGACCTTTACTATTACTGTAACATTTTGCTTGGGTGCATGTACTATACATGTTCTATTTAGTTCAGTTGATATAAAATCTTTGGTATATGTAAAGTACCTACTGAATGCAACGGTTTTCTTGTAAAATGTCGAGGTAAATTTGTGTTTTTTTTTTCTATCGTGAAAATTTTTAAGACTCGTGTTTTCACACTATTTAGTAATCAATGTATCCTTAACTTTACTATATATTTTTTCCAAATTGCATCAACACTTCCACTGTTTTGCGAAATCAAACAAAGCCATTTGAATTTGCATAAACTCTTAATACTTTAAAAATGTCGGTTGCGATTTTGAAATAAAACTGACAGCAAACTTATTTGGGAATTAAACATATAAGTAATTAGTAGATTGGGTGTTTGGCGCTTTTCTAGTTTGCTGGGTTCACTGAGGTAAACTTATCTAACAAAAGAACTTCAATAAAGTTTTACAAGTTAAGATAATAAGTTAATCAGTACCCACCGCTGCGGTCCTTCCACTTAGTTGAATCCTAAATGACATTTTCCAGAAATAACGTTTTGCTCGAATTTTCATAACCGCTTTATATAAATGCCTTTCCTTTTAAACCTAATTAACCTAACCGAACCTAACCGTGTCTTGATAAACATCCAACATATCCTGAAAGAACAACGGTTTCGTTATAACTCGGTTTTCGGTGTAATGAAAATTCGGACAAATGTTATTTCGAAAAAAAAATTCAAGTCTGTGATAGTTATCTTTATTAACATAAACCTATTTGAGTAAAATTAAGATGTAATTATCAAATGGGCGATTAATCCTCGAAATTGAGGGCAAAAAGAGTTTTTTGCAACTAAATATTTGCTACAGTCGAGTTTTCTTCAAATTTGATGATAATTCATTGCAAAATGTTTATTGGTCCCTTCTTAGACGATTCAATTTACCTTTCTATTGAATCGATTCGCTTGAAAACGATCGATACAAAAAATCGTTAAATAGTATGCACTTAATAACGCCTACACTCAACATAGCCCCGCACTAGGCAAACCCTGTGTCGCGGGTGCCATGGACACACACATAGACAACCACAAATTACACCCAAACTCACGAGAGAAATAAATATAGGTCATACAAATATTTCTCGAATCGAACCTGGGACCTCTGCGTGGCAGTCCGGCATGGTAACCGTTCGGCCACACACGCAGTTCACTTGCATCGTAATATAGTCGCCTTAGTTTCTCAAACTCGTATCTTAAAGCACTAAGTTAAGTTAGAAATGCTAAAAATGGATTGTATATACAAATTTTGAAGGCCGATCTCACATCACATTCTCTTCATCAACACACTGGCTTTTACTTATTCTTAAAGTAATAATATAAATAAAATTTAAAATAAATAGAAAGCATGTCATGGATAAACCTACACATTCAATGAAGTTTGACAAACCCCAGGTCCTTGCAAAAGAAGTCCGTTATCTGCCCAGGATGCTGCGAGAGGCCATTGAAATTAAAAAACATCCTAATTTCAACAGGGAAGATGGTTTCTCCGTACCACCAGTTTGGGATCCAGTATTTCCTCTAATGAAAAATCCCAAACAGACATACGACTGCAGTACTAATTAATATGTTTTAATTTATTCTAATTTCTATTAATAATTAATAATAAATTAAACTTAATAAAAAATTCATTCAATAAAATAATTTGTAAAACTTAATGTAGCGTAAATTGGAATGTTTTCTTTGTAAAATTAAAAATAAGGTATTTAATTAATAACTATTGTAACTATAATGAAAAAATAAGTTGGTTTGCATCAATATTAGACATAACTGGTTGAAGACTGTACCACCTCAGTCAACCGTGACCATGGGACCTGTAAAGGGCCCGAAACGTCGGTTTGTTTGAAAAAACAAATATACGCGATTTAAATCCAGAAAAATAGTTTCATTCCTATGTACAACAATCGCGAAAACCTAAGAACTCGATATAAATAGAAAGTTTTGCCGTCTCTTGAATAATCACTCTTTGTAAGATGCGAGTTTGAGAAAGTAAGGCATCAATATGCAAGGTGCTTATTGTATGGAGTTGCCTCTTTGTCGTCTAGAAAAGATTTTTAAGATCGCAATTTTGTAATATGTGTGGAATTATACAAATTCCGTAATCGTCGTTTCTGCCCACGATTTTTGGACAGAAATGGGTTAAACCTCGGCGCTTTGGGGAAAAACCCGAGTTTTAACCTACTGCCCATCTCTTTTTACTCCAAAAGAGCGGCACAATTCAATTTAGAAAGTAATAACAATTTAATCCAGTTAAATGTAAATTCAACATTAATGGTAGTACCTAAATAAAAGTTAACTTTTCATTAGTTACAAAATACTTACACCAGTTTTCTTAATGTACTTCTAAATAATACAGGTCACGAAGCAAAATGATCTCTTAACAATAAACTTTTTTTATAATTACGGCTTTTCTAACTATGATTAACACCAGGAATCACAAACTGTAAAGTTGTTTCTTAAAAAGTGGAAAATTTGGCGTCACTAGCGAGTCGTTTAACCTTTTTTGCAAAAGAAATATAGCTCTATGATGTTGTAGCGGAGATGCGCGCGCGACGCTGCGCGTGTAGGAATGTACTGACCAGTGACGCGGTGAAATGCTATGTCAGCTGTTTATGTTCATTTTAATAAATAAAGCGATTTTTGGACGATTTTAATTTTGCACTATATGATGCCTGATTGCAGCTTTTGTTTAAAATACTACATTTCTTACTTTTCGTTTTTTTAAACCGACTTCAAAAAAGGAGGAGGTTTTCTCTCTATTTTTCTGTGTGTCTATGTTACGCAATTACTCCGATAATCGTAAACCGGTTTCGAGGATTGTTTTTTATTATTGTAGTTAGTACCTTTAAGTGTGACAAATTAAGGGATGAACCCAGTCTAATGAATTTCACCCACTCCCTTAATCGATTATAATAGGTATACATATAGACAACGCACACACTCATAGCCCCGCACTAAGGCAACCCTGTATCGCGGGTGCCAAGGACACACACCACAAATTACACCCGAAGTCACGAGAGATGTAAATATAAACCGTACAAATATTTATCCCGGCCCGGGAATCGAACGCAGGTCCTTTGCGTGGCAGACCAGCAAGGTAGGTAGCCTTTCGGCCACGAAGGCAGTTGACACATAGATGTAATTCAAAAGAAAGTAAATTGTTATGGTGATGAGAAGAACTGATCAGCAGCTACCTTGTGGTTGGGCACATATTCCGAGGACTTCCATATTATGCATTTCAGCTAAATTTTTATCTAGGAGACCACGGCAACGAATACAGCGAAAGCAGAGGTAACTGTTGAGATAGAACAAATTTCATCAAGGACTGGGCTCTGGGGTACAGTACCGAGAAGGCATCTTTTCCCCGTGGAACGGCCAATTATTCTTTGACGGTCGTGGCTACCAGCTTTCCAGTTTTATTTTTATTTTTAAAGCATTCGTTCATAAAGTATGTGAATCGTTTAATTAACCTACTTCAAAAAAGCAGGAGGTTTCCAATTCGACTGTATTAATGCATGCTACGTCATTCGTGAACCGATTTTGATGATTATTTTTTATAGGAAAGAGGTTACCTCAATATTAGTATCATTTAAATTTAATGAAAATATTCCACCCTTAACAGTGGCAAACTAGGGGATAAATGCGGTTTCGCGCATTTCCAAGAACTTTTCAAGTCAGTTTTTTTAAATAAAGAGTTAAAATTATATAAGTCACTGTTACAATTTATATTATAATACTTTCTCTATAACTTTCTATAATTATGTTTCTTCAAACAAACCAACGTTTCCGTTTCTTTACAAGTTCCATTGCCACGGCTGAGTGAATATCTTTTTTATTGGATGTCTTGGGTCCACTTGTTAGTAAGTAATACAAAAAATAACTTAGACTTAGACTTAGACTTATCGTTAGCAGATACATAATGCAAGTAATGACAAAAACATACGAAACTTTCGAGGTGATGTATAAATATATAAATCGGGCTACACTATTAGTTACAAAAAATTAGAATTATATAACCAAATTTAATTACAGCTGAAATATTATGATGTTCCAAACCCTTAAATAGGTCAAAGACCTGAGTCGTAGTGATTTCAACCTTAGGTCAATGAACTTATAACGCACTTTTAATTGTTTTGAACGTTATTGTTAAAAAAACATTAAGGTAAATGTTTAGATCACAATATCATTGTAGTAAAACATCGTTATATTCAATAAATTTAAATTACAATAATTAAAGCGACATCTCTTGTCAGCCGCTGGTAGGTAGTTGTAAAAGATCTTTCACAGATGGCGGCAAAAATATCGTTAAAATTAACAAAGAAACATCTACAACAACCACCTATAAAAATTGGTAATATCTGCTGGTTCGCTCCGTGCCTCAGTTGGGAGCGTCGGGTTGTCTATTATAATTTCATAAACCATATGATAAAGGCGCTCTTTTTAATTTTGAATCAAAATTGTATTGTCTATGGTACTCTGACACTGAGCAGAAAATTTTCATTAAAGCTCTGTACACAGATCTATAATGAGTTTCAAAAACAGAAGTAGTATTTTTGCTAATTAACCATTGACTTACAATTATATGGACGTCGGGTCGGCGCTAAAAAGTGTCCGCACTTGTAAGGCGCTAAAATCGTATACAGAGCGCCAAACTCCGCTTTAGTCTTCATTTGTTCTACTGACAGCGCGATACTGCGATGACATTACAATTTAAATTTCGAATAGGTTGACTTGGGACATTTTTTTCGTGGTTTTTGTATTAGACCCGTCGTCCATTTATTTGTAAGTCAATGTAATTAACATATCAATTAGGTCGCTACTCAAACGCTATACTGCCTCCTGATGGGTTAAATTGGCCTAAAAATCTTGCAAGCGGACCATAAACCTTCATAAAAAGAAAATGATTGGTTAAAATATATACGGTACTTGGTCACTTCTGTTCTCTCTTTGGTTTTTTCTTTGTTTGGCTACCCTATAATATGGGTATAATAAATAGGTTAAAATTTATTTTTTTAAATTGCATTTGATATCATGGATTGTTAACAAAATATACATTAAATATTGTTTCTGTTTCATTCATCTATTTGCTCGTAGAAAAAGTATTCTATGCATTCATTACATAGTTAGGTTTTAAAATCTCGTACCTTTTACGTAAAAACACGGTACTCGATCTTAACCTATTGCATAAAATACTGTTTTTAGTGTTCAATTTTTGCATTAATAGTTATGACATTAGGTTGTTAGTGTCTATTATATTTATTTAATAAAAATACGCAGCTATCTCAAGCAAACATTTGAAATACGAAACTGATTTCTAACTGCTTGTATATATTTCTAAACTGCAGCGATTTGGCGATTAATTCATTGACGTCAGTTTGAACTCAAGATAACCTTTGCGACAGGGGCACTCATTTCAATACAAGACCAACTAAAGAAGATCAACTAAATGTTTTCCACGACCTTATTTACGTGGAATTAAAGGTTTCTTTACGCCATGTTGGGTGTCACTACGCTAGCTGACTTGGGAGAAAATTCCGGTGGAGCATAAGCGTGTTGGAGTAGACACCAAGGACCAGAAGCATTGGCCAGCAGAAAGCTAGATAAAGGCGGACGATATAGTCAAAATAACAAGAAAAAGAAAAATGGTTTCTTGTGCCTTGGAGCGTGCCATGCTCGGTATCAAGCTTCGGTATAGACCGTGTTCCCGATGTCCAGATTCGAAGTCGAACGTAGGTAAAGGACGTGAGGAACCGCATCACGAACCTAAAGTGGAATTGATCAGGGCACCTGATACGGAGACAAGATGACAATGTAAAATAACTTACATTTATTATTACTAACTTTTGAATTACTCCATAGTGACTATAGTTCAAAATAATTTTAAAAAAAGTCATTGCACAACGAAGAGGTGGAGACTATAAAGGAGCCCTAAGATATAGGGCTCTCCTAATCTAGGTTCTTGTTTTTCACAAATATTAATATGTAGGTAAGCACTAATTTTAACCCTATTATATTACTTTGCAGTCATTCACTCTGGGAGAAAAATAAACACAACTTTTGAAGTTCTTAGATTTTTTCTTTCGTTCTTCGAAATACCACGAGATTTTCTGTGCAGGAAACAACAGCACCCTCAGCTTCAGGCTTATGATTCAAATTCAATTCTACGCAACTTATAATAAGAATGGTCCAAAGTATATTTCTTTTGTGTCTAATGCGTCATATGACAAATTGATGTTGTTATAGGTCACTGGCACAAAATGTAGGTAGGTTGGTACTCATGTACCTAACGATTGTAGTACAATATTGACTTATTTATAAAAGAGGTTAACATACGAAGTCAACATCGCCGACCCAAGTACGTGACACTGCTTGACACGGGTCTCCTGTAAGAAAAGGGTTTCTGCCACAATCCGTCTACTTTTTTAAGGGTGGTGAAAATTTCATCACGACGTTTTCCTTTACCGTTGGCGAGAATTCGAGATTCGAACTGTCGCCGGCCGCTAAATAGAACAACAACCTTTCTCCTACTGACCTACATGATAAAAAAAACAATCATACCTCTCGAATTTTTACGTTTCCGCGAGTGTTATACATAAGAAAAAAAGAAGTGTTTTAGAAATTCGCTTAAGAAAATATATTTTACAAAACATATGTACAAATGTGCTAAGTAATTTAACAATAAGGTATTTAATATAATATATTTTGTAACTATTGTGAAAAATAGAGTGATTTATATTAATATTAGACTCAGGTAAATTGTTTATGAATTAACGACGTCAGTCAACCTTGACCATAGGACCTATAAAGTGTCCGTTGTGTTGTTTGTTTGAAAAAAACAGAATATACGCAATTTAGATCCAAAAAAAACATTCCATTTCCTACAATCATACCTCTCTTTAGGCAAGTCTGTTCAATAATACCAATGCCTTTTGTTATTTGATGAGCAATTTATCACAATGAAAATAATTCTCCAACATAACAGCATGGAACTCATTTAACTTGGCACATAAATTCTAACGCCGTTGTCCAACACCAATTTGGTTGGGATCTTTCAAGTTTTTAAAATGTCAAGGAAGCCTTTTCTCCCTCAGCCCGGGACCTCAATCTTTGTACGCAACGTGAGGTCATGGAAAGGGGTCAACCGACCAATTGTGGGCATCAGCATCGCCGCCAAGATTGCAGCGCGATTGTTTCGCAATGCAGCGGTCGACGCCCGGACGCGTTTCCTTATTAGAGTCCCTTAAGATCTCTGAGAACACGCGACCAGCTGGCACATTGGTTAAGCTTACTGGAATTACGTGAGTGATACAAGGTTTGCTTTCCGGTAGAAACTATTCCAGTAAAAGCTGCGTTTAGATACTTAGAGTAGCGCTCTACTATATTTAATTGCGTTATTGTTGTATAACGCTACGTGTACAGTAGCATCTCTACAAAGTATGAATGTGTTTATTGCAGATGTCATTTAGGTAAACGATTAACAAGATACTTCAATTCTATACTTTAAATCATAGTTGTCCCTATCGCCCCCAACGGGCGCTAAAGATCCTACGATAAGGGCCTTGGAAGCAATCGGGGGACGTTGATGCTGTCCAGGGGTGCTACAGCATTTGAAAAAAAAACTTGATATCTGTTTGAATTCCATTCCTGGGTAGTGCGCATATAAAGGATAACGAAAAGCTGTTAGGTGCTGTTATAAGCTGTTAGGTAATAAGTAATACAGTATTGAAAAAGAACTTAGTACTAAAATCTTTAGAATTCCTAGGGTTATAAGCACTTTGTATAATAATTTGTTCAACATCTCGTATTCACATTAATCGGAAATCCTAATGACCGTGATCTAAATCAGATATATTTTACCTCAAGAACTTTGAATGTAGAGTTTGAAGCATTACACACAAGCATTACATTATATACAGCTATATAAGTATATATAATTTTTTCCTTGTGATTGTGATAGTCTATGCTACGTGTATGTAATTTTTTTCTTTTTTTTTGTTTTAAACCGAAGAAGGGTTTTAATAACGTAAATTAAATAACTAAAACTTACTTGACATTTTCCTGCTCGGAGTGGATCTCGTTGACGTCATCAGTCGGGTTGTCGCCATCGCTGAACCCTGACGCTGAGCTCTGATGGTGCTCAGGAATCTGCAAAAAAAACACAAATATTATTATTATTTTTTACTTTGCAATCATCTAACATTTATTTTTAACCCACTTCAAAAAAGGAGGCTCTCAGTTCGACGACATGTTTTTTTTTTATGTTGATGTTTACACGATTACCCCGTCATTTGTGGACTGATTTCGATGATTCTTTTTTGTTCAAAAGTGGGTACCTCGGTATTGGTCGCAATTAAATTTGAAGGAAATGTCCACCTCTAAGATGAATCCGGTTTTTTTGGATTTCACTTTCCGTTAATCGATTTCAACAAAAGTTGGCAAATAGATTTCACAATATTTTGAGGTCGGTTATTTATTATAAAAAAGTCATAACCTATATTCAGAATATTTCGTAGGTTATTGCCCACATTTAAACCTATGTAATGACCGTACTTTAAAATCATTTAACTTAACCCCTTAACTAATATTAAAAGATATTATATCAACGGACAATTTCTTTAGTTACTTTTATTTTAGGAAATTATTTTAAATTAAAATTTCTTTGTTTTAGTAGTCGTGTAAAATGGCTATATATATCGTCCCTGGCCAGCAGATTAAGCTCCGCTGCATACGCAGTC
>NW_020653745.1:1075256-1094620 GCF_003589595.1 Hyposmocoma kahamanoa | reverse complement strand
ATAGTTGAAAGCACTTTTCTTTTATGATACCTGTGCAGCTGCAGAATGTGATTAATGAAGATAGTGGCAATTCGTCGAAACAAATCGTGGAAATTGATTTAATTATTTTTTTTCACTAAGTATATATGTGATCTTGTTGTCACGCGTCGATAGATAAATTGTTCGAGAATTTATGAGTTTTATTATAAATATGTTTAATGACATTATATAGATACGACGGTATATATATACATATTTTAGTGGCAAACACCTTGTGAATGAGTTCGTCCAAGAAGTGCCACCTTACTTATTTCTGTCGCCAAGCAGTAATGTGAGCATTACTGCGTTCCGGTTTGGAAGGGCAATGTCTCAGAATGATGGACTCAATGATTTAAAGCTCTGAGTGGCACTGCAACTGTTATGGATAGACGTGTCGCTTACCACCAGGCGCACGCCTTGTTCGTCCCGTCACGTGATATTATTAACTTTTTCGCACAAATCAATTTTTTTTCGTAGCTTTACGCGTTTAATTTAGTTTAGCTTCTTTTCGTATCGATTCAATTAGTTCCAGTTACAAACAAATCTGCGTAGTTCTTACCAATAAAAGAATCATTAAACTTTTAGTTCAAACACAAATTATAATAAAATATAAGCGAATACCAAAAAAATTCTTTACGCGTATCTTGGATACATTGAATGAGGAAAGTGTGCAGTTTTGTTTTGATTCTGTCCTTATAAACTTTACTTAAAAGCCGGTTTGATTACGTATACATTAAATTATAAAATATAGCGATGAAACCTATATTTCTGCTATATCAATTATTTTATACCCGTCTTCAAAATTTTAGCAATTCACTTCAGTTTAAATACCTTTTTTTTTTCTAAACAAAACAAAACGATCTCAAAAATTTTGCCTATTAACTTTTTTATTCGAATTACATCTATTTGCCAACTTTTATTAAACTCGATTAACGGAAAGTGTGCGAAACCAGATTTGTCCCGTAGTTTGCCACCCTTAGAGGTGGAATATTTTCTTTAAACTTAAATGGGACCAATACGATATTCCTGCAGAAGTCTCTTTGTAGCGCAACGCATAATGGCGCACTACTCACTCTACGTATACGAAATTATAATGTACGTTAGAAATAGTCCTTCATTTGGTACTGTAAATGTTTCTGGCATCCTACTCCGCCGTACCGGTCATTTGAGAACAGTCCCCCGACGAATAGCACTTGCAGAGAAAAACCCGCGTGTCATCGGATCTACTTACTATGACTACTTACTACGTTTACCCGCTACTCTCAGACTTGAACCGTCTAACGTAACTTTTGGGCGCCGGCTGAAAGACCTCTTATTGAAAAATCCTTTGTACTCTGTAAATGAATTTATGGACCTAAAAATGTAACTATATTGAGTATTTTCTATTTAATTCTAATTTTTACCGCATTGACATACTCTTGTATAATTGTTGTCAACTTATGACGATCCTTGATGGAGAATGATATCTGATATGTAAGTTAATGACGACAATATTATTTAATGAATTGTTAATTTTCTAATTGTTGTGTATTTTTCTTATAATTTTCATGTTTGTTTGACGATCTGAACATAATTTCTTATATTTTTTACTTGCAGTGCAATTTATACTGTAATGTTATATTTGCTTTTTTTATTTACTGTAAATAAATGAATTTGAATCTGAATCTGAAAGAAGACTTTAAAGGAACATACTTACAAACAATATTCAAATATTCCAGGACCCCGATTAATAAATATCGGGGGGTGGAAGGAGGGCCAAAAAAATGGAACACTTTTGGTTTATTAAGTATTTGGACTTCGATTTATTTAGTTCGTATTTTATTTATATATTTATAAAATTTAGTTTCCCTATTGTACGATTTTATGCAATCTTTGCATAGTAAGGGTTCCTAAAGTCGACGTCGCTTACCTAAGTAATAGGTACCAGATTTTAAGATCTAATTATGGAATGATTGCATACAATACTTTTACTACAAGTAAATTAATGTAAACAAGCACAACCAATGTTTAATTAATGCATATTTTGTTAACAATCCACGACGACAAACTCATACGAGCCAAACAAACGCTACAAAACAAAAACCCAAAGAGATAGAATATAAGAGTCCGTGATTGGCCAAGTACCGCTGATATTTTAGCCAATCAAGAGGGAGTATAGACTAATAAATATTTAATTTTTATATTGTTTTAAAATAGTTCTTTTTCGCCAAATGCTAATAATACCTTTGTACCTATTATATAATATTTTGAGATATTATTTAGTAATAATTTGATAATTTCTCAAACATAGTGCCGTTATTTTGTTCAGCAACACAGTGACGCGTTTTAAGTACCAGTAAGTACCATTAGACTATAGTATTTTGGTTCAAAACCTTACACTATGGAAACCAATCCTCTAAGTTCAAAACTAAACAGAGCGCCTTTGTAATATGGTTTATGAAATTATAATTGACAGATTGCGCAGTACCTACAGGAGTAGAAAAAATATTTTATATATTAATATGACAAACTTCTGCTATCTCAATTTTTTCTGTCGATACAATAAAATTACACTTACGAGAAACTGACTCGATCAGCATTAAAAAAACAACATTATTCATCACGCTTGACCAAACGATTGACTATGCCAAATTAGTTTTCACAAAAGAAAGCTTAATTAATAATTCTTAAGACAATTTTCCTGTATCATCTATGGTTTTGGATTTCACTATACTGTCCCAGTTAAAAAAATATACAGTATATTGTATAGAAATTATCTCTAGTAATAACATTGTTCTCTTGTTAACGATACTAAGGACGCCATCTGTGTTTTATCTTACGTAACACTACAACAAGCCAATATAGGTTAGTAGACGCATGGTAACGAGAATCTCAAGGTTGAATAACTTCTTTAATATACCGCTAGAGTGCTTAGTATCGCGTTGTAACGACGACATTTCTTCTCCACAGAGAGATAGGGTCTCTCTGGTACGTATAGTACTCAAGACCATTGATTGTCTGGTACATTATTTATTATTACATTAATAACTAATGTGCATCTATTAGCGAGACTTGCGTAGTGCGTATAATAGAGCAAAAAAGGTAAAGGAATTAAAAATCCTTCAAGATAGTAACATAAACGTACCATGAGTAGCTTTTTACACAATGTCAATTAAAAACTAAAATAAAACGTCGAAAGGGTTACAAAATTAAAAGATTAAAAAGTTATGTTTTATACTCATGACCTCCGTGGTCGAGTGGCTTGCACGCCGGTATTCATAGTATGGCCATCTCTAAATATATATTAAAATATTGTTTATTTTTTATACCTAAGCCGCCACCCTATTATAATTATCATAAATTTACCGCTATGTTGTTACTCGTTTCATTAGAAGATTGTAAACTAACGACTTCCTGGTCACGAGGTGTCATAATATGATTCTATAAGACAAATTGAAAGTTACAGTCGAAGAATTACATTGCATCAATAAAACCTTTAGAGCGCTCAATTTACTGACCAAGAAAATAAAGATTGTAAAACCAAAATTAAAATTATTAGTACTATACGCAATGATTACTAGGACATAATTTACGAACGTAGTTGTACGAACTGTGGAATGTTTTCGATCTGATTGCAAGGTTAATGAACCGTGTTTTGTTTAATTTTTCTCAACAACAACAAGTTTGAGTTTAATTTCGCCATCTACTACTTACTATAACTTATTATTACTAATATGTACACAAAGTATAATATTTAGAAACTTTTTTATGATGTCAAGTGACGGGCCGAACAAATCATGCGCCTTGTGGTAAGCGACACGCCTGTCCATAACAGTTGCAGTGCCATTCGGAGCTTTAAAGCGCACAGATCTTATGGGCACTGCCACTGTGCCCGTCACTTTGAGACATAAGTTGATAACTCCTATGTGCCTGTAATTTCACCAGCACCCTTACTTACCCTTCTAAACCGGAACACAGTAATGCTTATATTACTGCTTGGCGGCAGAAATAGGTAAGGTGGCAGTACTTTCCTTGGACGAACTCTGAGGAAGGAAGAAGTAAAGCTCTTCGTTTGAATTGGTGGCAAATATTATATGCAATGACATATCTAGTCAAACGAAGAAGGAATGGTGGTGGTATCCTAAAATATGGATTTCTATAATCGCTGCCAATAAGTCTCATTGTTTTTCGCTCCACCAAATTCATGCCAGTAATTTAGAACTAGTGTGAACGATTTATAAAGTACCTATACTTGTTTAGAAGGGACGTTTCCGGTGTCTAAGCGATCGCGAAATAGTCATCAGTAGGTTGGCTAATGGCACTTTTATTGCCATTAAAGCCTTAGAAGAGATTTAAACCCTATCACACATTTAGACAAGGTCATTTACAATCGGTTTCATTTTAAACTAAATAAGTTCTATTTTGTTTGTTGTAAATGTTGGACACTACATTACATACACTTATCACTTTATATATGTATCAAAATCATTATTTAAGTATTCTATACGTATAACTGAACACAACACACCACATTATAGAAATATTTATGTAATTTATTTAAGTTTACTCGTATATTGGCGACAGACACGTCCGGTACTCACTCGGTTTTAGGGCCCACTGAAAATCAGCGTCACAGCCTTTTCTCGGTGTTGACAATAGCTGAGTGGGATCCTGTTACATACGCCACAGCCACGCACATGACACTTAATCTAATTGTGTTAAATATTTCATATTTGCTTTGTTGTTGTGTATGATTTTATTTTTATTCCTTTTTTTCCAGTTATTTTTATTTTAATTTTTTGTTTTAATGTAGCTTCATCTTTTTTTTATCTTCATTTTATTACTGTGTATATTTTTGTTGTGGCGTAGTAATAAAAGATTTCTATTCTATTCTATTTAACATAACAGAACACAGATACTGGTCAAATAGTATTGTAACCAAAAATACATTATTATATCTTAGCATTTACCATAACGAGTTTTTGTTCGAATATACATATATGAAAAAATTGTACGCGTCATTTTCTACGAGGTTATTAACCGATTTATTAACAAAAAAACTACGAAACCTTCAACAAACTAAGTAGTTGCAATAACTATCAACTCAAACGGAGGAGAATAAAATAAACGAAGTCAAAAAAATCTTTCGGTTCATGTTGTTGGTCAGCACAATAAACCAATTAGTTGTCTCAGTGAACAGGGGCCACACAGGCCCTGAACGAAGCCACCCTAATATGTAATAATAGTTTCTTATTATAACTAGGGAATTTTCCAAAATCTTCCCGTAAACATAAGATGTATTTCATTATCTTCAGTATCTATCATTATCCTTCGGACCTTAGGGCGCGTTCAAATTAGCCTCTGTTAGACACGCTGCAGCAGCCTCAACGGCGCGGCGGCCGCGCGTCTATCACTTTTCATACAATTTCTAGAAGCGCTGCAACCGCGCAACATTCAGCGCTCTGTTGCAGTTACGGTTAGTGAGGTGTACATACTAATTTATCAAATTAACCACGATGGATGAAAATTTAATTTAGAATTTATACAGTATGTAAAACAACACCCTGCAATATGGGATAGCAGTTCCGCCAGTTATTCCAATCGACTGAATAAAAAAAGTTATGAGAAAATTTGGTCGCACTTCAGCAGCGCGACAGTCGCGTGGCCGCCGCGCGGATGCAACGCGGTCACCACGCGGCCGCAGCGCTTCTAAGAGCGGCTAATCTGAACACGCCCTTATTCTCTTAGGTGAATTTGGTGCAGTGTGTTTTCTTCTTCCATTCGTCCCTAACAACCTAGAGCTCGTAGTTAATTCCTTATGTACATATTTCAATAATAACCATCAACCCATTATACGTATTACAGCTGAGTACCGGTCTGTAGATATAATGCAGGTTGGGAACTTCACATGCTTTCCAAGAGTTGTGATTAGAGTCATAGGTACAGGGATTCCAACCGATTACCTCTTAATTGAACCAGCTACCAGTCTTCCACTAGGCTACTTTTACTCTTTCATACAACCCATCCTTGTAGTTTCTTGTTCTTCTTCCCGTATAGCTATCCACTTTCATATTAATAATAATATTAAAATGCACGTTTACTATAATAATAATAATAACTCACACACTCAACATAGTCCCACACTAGGGATACCCTGTGTCGCGGGTGCCATGGACATACACATAGACAACCACAAATTACACCCAAACGAACGAGATGAATAAATGTAGGCCATACAAATATTTAATCCCGCTCGAGAATCGAACTTGGAACCTCTGCATGGCAGTCCGGCATGGTAACCGTTCGGCCACGGAGGCAGTTTACTATATTTCTTTGTGAGTGTAATCGAGTACGATCACCAAAGTAATGTTCAAGCGTGGTCATTCATTGCGGCTTTATGTGCTACTTGGCAACAAACATTTCCTATGTACTAAAAGTGTGTTTTTATAAGGAGGTAGGTATTTTATTAGGGGCACGAGAAGTAGCATCAACTCTAACGTGGTCGTGGACGATGATGATTGAAAGCAATACCTTAGAATCCAAAAAGTTGTTGATACTCCCCGAGCTGTCACTGCTACGGCACTCGATACTGTCGTCACTATTACAAAGCCCACCACTACCACTGCTACTGCTCTTGCTAATATCCGAGTCTGACTCTATCCACAACGGAGATCGATATTTGAATTTGTGAGCGTATGCGTTGAACTTCGATTCGTTCATTTTGGAATATTAAATTCAAAATACAGAATAAATCTATTTTAAATTTAGAATTCAGCGTAAGATTTAATTAATTAGCAAGCAACTGTCGAAAAATTTAATACTCCGTTTTTAAATTTAATTTTAAATATGTAAATGCACTGGTTAGTTGAAACGTTTTAGCACATTCGAAATAAATAAAAAGTTCTGCAGTTATTTCACTATGTTTTAAAGAAATTTTATTGTAAATTGATAAGTCGGTAGGTGAGGACCGACTTGAATCTAATTCTAAGATCACGGGCAGACTCCAATGATTGAATGTAGGCAAATAGGCCGGAGCAGGAGTACTATAAGCAGCAGAAGTCAGTCAGTTTAGTACAAAACCTAGTAAATTAACACCTTACGCAAAATTATTATTTACTTACAAATTGAGACTTCAGAGAATAAAGTATTAACTACAATCTTTGTATACATAATCATAACAAAACTAGTGGAGTTATTTCACAAGAAATGGCAATAAATTTTAATCGAAAAGCGACATCTGCGTCAGTTGTGATACCTGTACAGGTAAAGACGGCGGTGAGAAGGTTGTTTAAAAATCTCTCACTAGATGTCACTAGCGGTGCCGAATGCCGAGAAGTCAGCACAAAGATCTTTAACAAAAACACATAGGAAAATTTCGACGACTAGATAACTGAACCCGTGGCTCAGATGGTTAGAGCAACGCTACGGTGCAGCATGGACGTAGGTTCGAATCCCACCAGGTCGACGAAAATTTTTCTGTGTGATTGATCTTTGTAATCATAATCATACAATCTTTAAGTTACTTCGTCCTCCATTATGAAATCGTTACTGACCTTGTTTAATATCCAATTTTCGAAGAAACGACCAATATGATTGGCCTTGCATAGCTGCTTATTGGATAATCGGGCTATAGATGCCAGAGTTGTTCAAAAAATGGCCACCACTCTTTTCGTACCCTACATAAATTATCCGTTTGTATCGGATACAGGCCAGCTACTGTCAAATGCAAAGACCAAGAAGAGTGTAATCCAGTCATGTCGAGATATTACAATTAAACATCTAAATCAGGCTTTCAGACCTGTCTCTGGTTCGAGTGATGCTAATTTGGAAGATAATTTAGCTCCCTGCCTGCTAATCTGTTCCTTGACAAACATAACTTAAGTTTTTTTTCAAAACGAGCCTGAATAAACAATCCAAGATGTTGGTTGAAATCTTGCCTAAATCCAAAAACAAATGTGGTATGATTTCCGCCGGCTACGTGACCAACGTCACAGATACAGTAGGTTGTGGTCTGATGACAAATTAACGAGTGATTGAGTGACATAAAAAATGTAGTGTGGTGTTCTAGTAAGTTCTGTTTGTTTATTTAATAACTTACTGTGGATAAAGGCGTTTAATATGTTCTGTAATTAGTTATTTCATTGAATGATTACCGATTTTCCTGTACCTTACTTAACCAATAAACAGTAAGTAATAGTGTTGAAAAGACTGGAATAATTATATAAATAATACCTGTACATGGTAGGTTAAAGTGGAAAATATGCAGTGTCAAAATTATTTGCCAAAAAGCATTCGCTGCAATACCGTATTTTTTTAATAAAATCTATAATCATTCAAAAAAATACTTTGTTGTAGTAATGAGTATATAATTTAATACATTTTAACCCACTGTAAAAAGAAGTAGGTTCTCAATTTGATATATTTATGAACCTACTTCGACAATACTTTTTTTTTTTGAAAGGGGGTACCTCTGTAGTAGTTCCATTCAAATTTGAATATAATAATATTCCGCCTCTAAGGGTGGCAAACCCATTTTCCGGTAACCGATTTCAATTAAACTAGATAACCTGATGTAATTCCCCAAATGTTAGGGGTCGGCTTTTTATAAAACAAAATGGAATCAAAAAATATGACAATAAGAATGTCGTAAGAGTTTTGCTTTCGAGTGTCTACTGTCCGTTTGCAGGATGTGGCTGAGCAATTTATGGAGTTGACTTATATGACGCGCGGTAGATGCGGGACCTTTCAGTGTCGTCTCCTTGTTTTGGGGCATCGGTAACCTTGAATTCCTTTTAGAAAGTCTCTTCCTGTAATTTGTTTCGTAATTACGAAATAGAATTTAGAGATGCTCACTGAAATATGTAAATAAAAAAATATTCATGTAGATTCTTTCTGATAGATCATTGGTTACTTTAAAATTTTCATCATTATTTTATTTAAATAAGTTAAATAAGATAGAATGTTGTAATATTTTATTTACTACCATGATATTAATTAATTTTTTGTGTACTACTAAAAAACTGTAAAGTTCTGCACTAGTCTGTTATAATTATTAGTACACAGATCGAACACGAAGAAAAATTCCTTCGATCTAACAAGACTCAAACCCGCGTCTGTAATGCCACTCTAGGGTAACCGCTTACAGATCGAATAGAAGGCCTTACCAAGCTGGAATGCCTTGCAGAGGTCCCGGGTTCGAATCCCATGCTAGGAGAAATATTTGTATGGTCTATATTTATTTCTCTCGTGAGTTCTGTGTAATTTGTGGTTGTCTACAGATATTTATTAAAATACATTTATCTCACACAACACTCTTTCTGACACTTTCCTACTGTATAAAGATTTGAGTTGTGACAAAAGTGATTATTAGATTTTTTTATTCCTCTGGCAATAATTTCTTAGTTTAAGACCAGTGAATGAAATATTTGACAAAACTTAGAAAATTTTACTTACAAAATTTCTCTATAATCTATTTTCATGCGTTTTTATAATTTTGAAAATAATGTGGCCAGAGGAATCCCTTGTAAAACCATTCTTCAAGAAACACTCGCGAATTTATACAGTTGAAATGTATATCATCATATGTCGAAAAACATGTCGTATTTCGACTGAAATTTATATATCTCAATCCTTTTTAACACTACCGGAAAAGATAACATACTTTGGTAACTTTTATCAATAAAATCTAAATATAACGATAATTAGTAGCGTCTTCCAGTCCTAAATATCCTAAGTGAAATAAATATCCAATAGATTGATACGTAACTTGACATAACGTGATTGATAATGGTTAGTATATTGACAGCCATATCAAAATATGAAATTTATAATTGTAAACAAGACGATTAAATTATTCCACTCACTATTTCTCTATAAGCCATTCGCAGTGCTTCAATCTCTTGCTGTCCAAGAACAGGCGCTGACAAACCCCTATGGAAATGACGTCTGTACATCACTAGATTTTGTTCATTTTTAGCTTCATCAACTTCCAAATCACTTTTATTAGTTTCAGTCTTGCCTTCAGGATCAGTAAACCTTATTTCAGGAGTAGGAGATCTATAATCATCTTGAAACTTGACGACAGTCGGGCTTACTACTACTACAACGTCTGTATTAGAGGATTCAGGGTCGTCATCAATATATGGAATATCATTAGGCGTTCGATTAGCTTCAAGTATAAGTCTTTTAGTTTCAGGTGGCATCTCTGCATAGTCTCCAGGATAGGATGGTATTCTCAGACGTAAATCTGGTCTCTTTCTTACCCTCATTTTGATCGTCTTTTTAGGTTGGTTGGGTTACTTAATTTCAGTAGCAACTAAATTTACAAATATTTCATTGACGCAGTTCTTAATCTAAGATATGACGATAAGCGTTAGATCAAGGCTACGAGACTAAGGATTTCATAGATCTCCTTTTAAGAAACCAATTTTATCTTGATTAATGATCTCATAAATCACTTTTAGTTAGTCACTGTTTGTTTCACCATTATTGAAGTTACTGTTATCAATTATCACTTCATTCAAACTTTATCACAGTAAAATTTATAAATAGCGTAATCTCAAAACAATAAACTTTACAGTTCTGTCACCAGAAACATACTAATTTAAAATGACATAATAAGTTTGTATTTTTTTCCGGTTGCTATTTTATCAAAATTCACTCATATCTTATTGATAAATGGATACGTTTCGTGATATAATTTCTTAGCTTATCTTTTATCTTTGTTTTTCGATCCTCGTCTTGGTCATTGCCATTGTTTAGTCAAGAATTACGTTCCTTCGTAAGAATGGGACTAAACTAACAGATGCGTTCTATAACCTCATATTGTTACACGATTAACGTTTAATTGTATGTGTAATTAAGATACCATTTTGATGTTTAAGCTTGATTTGATATTACAGTTCTTTATTTATGTAGGTATATATTATTATTGGTGATTGCCACGTGCTTGTCTTGAACCTAATTCCAAAACAAAATCCAAAGGCATGCCTTCTAATTTTTTTAAATTTAGGTGTATCTTGACATTTATACAGAACTAAATGATTTTAGTGTGACATAATCATACATTTTCGATAATATCCATATCCTTAAAGTGCATGAAATTCATTCACTTATTTCATCTAAGTATAGGCAAATTATAATTGATCATAAAGTCACTTACCCCATTCTGATGGCTCTGTATATACTGTTGTCGGATCATGTCAATCTCGCTCAAAGTCGGCATTGATATCGAGTTTCTTCTCAAACTTGCCTTCCTCTGCTCCACTGATGTCACCTCTTCACCTCTCTCCACAGTTATCAGGTCCTTCGACTCACCCGCACCAAATGCTTTAGAGGTACTAGGAGAAGCCGTGTTAGTAGATTTTGTACTTGGACTTTTTGAACTTGAAGTACTGGGTTTAGTCGAATCGGGATCTAGAGTAATATAAAGCGTTCCTTCTGGAGTATTTACAACTATAGTGTCACTATTAGGCGATGATCGTACAGAACCAAGATCAGTAGCATGGATTTTTCCATCTCTACTTGGTATTAGCGGTTCTGTTTCTTCATTATCGGAATCTTCGTCTATATTTCGTGATACAGGTTCAATTCGGACGTTATTAAGTTCATCGTTGTCATCGACGTATGGGATGTTTGGATTATTTCGAAGATTAGAAAGTGATTCTGTGTTTTCACTATGAGATTTTCCATCCTTATTTCCTTGTACTGGCTTTGTTTGGATATTGTTAAGTTCTACAATGTCGTCGACGTATGGGATGTTGGGATTCTTTCGAAGTTCAGGTGAGTTCAGTCCTTTAGCAACTTCTTTGTAGGGTCTGCCGTTGTCCATCTTCAGTTAGGGGTGCATAGTCGGTTTCTGAAATGAAAATTATGTGGGATTAGTACGGAAAACGTTGAAAGCAGAGCAAAATATCTTGCATATTTAAAATTAAATGACAGTAAGTACGACGAAATAATTGTCTACGTCTACTCTAAACAAAATATTCACTAAAGTTCCTTAACAACATGTGGTTTGTTTGAGTAACATATTAGATAATAACATATTTGAACTGTTTATTATACACTTCTTGAAAACTATAAAACTGTATATATTTGTACAAAGCAGCGAGGTAAACAATATTTCGGAATATTATAGCTTGAAATCGATTTCCTTCACTTTGATAAGTGTATATGAGCTTTATAAAGCGTATGTTGGACACGCTCGAGATAAGGTTCCGTAGTGAATAAATAATTCGACGTAATTACGTTACCAAGTTTATATGATATTAAAAAAATGCTATTTTTGACAACGACTCTAAGTAGAGTCATTAGTATTACACTAAGTAATAATAACGCACATACTCATAACCCCGCATTAGGGAAACCCTGTATCGCGGGTGCCATGGACACGCGCATAGCCAACCACAAATTACACCCAAACTTACGAGAGAAATAAATATAAGCCATACAAATATTTCTCCCGGCCCGGGCATCGAATCCGAGACCTCTGCGAGGCAGATCAGACAGTTAGTAAGTAAGCCATGGAGTCCGTTATAATTTTAATATCAGCCGCTCACGCGATTCATGCGTCTCTGGAAGCATACCACACCTAGAGGTGCCGGTGATGATTTTATACCGATTTATCGGTTATCGAAGTTATAACAGGTAAAATAACTAATACTAATTGCTATTTCGGTAACTACTCTAGCAACCCATAAAGTTTTTAATGCCTGGGTCTGTCATTTAAAAAAAATAAACAACTTCAAAAATATGTCACGACAATCGTGTGTGTTATTGTTTGGGCTGGTGATGTCGGTGTTTATTTATTGAAAACATACCGTAAGTTGCATTTTTTAAGTTTACCCTGAATATAAATGTTTATAAACTATACTTTAAGGAGTAATTTCATGGTAAACATTAGAACCACTCAAACGGAATATTATCATATTTACCCAAGTACACCAAAAATTTCATTAGTGCTTTTTAAGTGCAGGATTTGCGGTGTATTACTGCATTTTATTTGAGATGTTTTTGTTGATAGTACGGAGGGTATTTATTTAACAATGCAGAATAATAATTTTTATTTTTAAAAACTTGTATTTAAACTGAATCCTTTTCTAATATGCGAAACCAAATAGCCGCCAACTTGCGGTAGGATGAGCGCATCGCGTTAGCGGTTAAAAGTTTATTTTAAACAAAAGGTTGGAGGAAAGAGGAAAACAAGGGGGAAAGTCTAGAGTGTTTAAAGTACGTGGCTCCTATGATATGTTTGTTGGGTTTTGATATGCCAATTATTTCCCTCAATGTAAATGTAAATTATTTTTTGTTATATTCTAATAGTATAGGGGTCGCGGGGACAAGGGAATTTTGAAACCATAGGGATAAAGGAGATTATAGTAAACAAAACAAAAATGTACATAAATTAAAGATAATGTAAATTAAACTCACAATATAATAAAACAAAAATCAATTTCCATTCACGACACTGACTCGAACCCTAAATTCACAACACTAACTCAAACTCACTTATCAAATTATAAAAATCGAATTCCAAATTCGACCGAGGCGATGCCCAGAAATACTCACTGGCCTCGGAGACTGTTTGCCCACAGCTAAGAGATTAAACCGTTTTCTCGCTTGGCTAATACTTTTTATACACACCATATGACGTAAGTACCATAATAGTGTTTAGTTTGATAGCAAAGTATGGGTAAAGACTATATAGTGATAATTAACGGGGAGATAATTTGTGAACTGCAGTAAGTAAGTGCGAATATAATCATACAATATACTTTATATCACCCCTACTTTTCTATATGAGACCAAATGATGGGACTGGTGTAAATTGCACTGTCACTCAGAGCTTAAAATCGCAAAAGTCTAAGGGGCACTGCCGCTGCGGCCGTCACCCAGCCGCATAAGTTGACAAGTCCTATGTGTCCTGTGTGCCTTCCAAAACTCATGATCATCTACTCAAATATTTCGTATGCCCGTAAAAATATGCGTAATTTCCTTGAGAAAGAAGATGACCATAATATTAACCTTAGAACTAATCCCAAACTCATACCACGATTTCGTTTAGCTAAGGTAAACGATTCTTTTATGGGGAACTGTATACGTTTTTACAAAAGGATTGCTGTGCATATATTAAGAGTTTA
The DNA here is from genome assembly GCF_003589595.1 of Hyposmocoma kahamanoa. Taxonomy (NCBI): domain Eukaryota; kingdom Metazoa; phylum Arthropoda; class Insecta; order Lepidoptera; family Cosmopterigidae; genus Hyposmocoma; species Hyposmocoma kahamanoa. Next base: position 1,080,485 of record NW_020653745.1, on the reverse strand, counting down.
AAACTTGCATTAAAAGTACTTTAATTGAAAAGTCATATTACAAAATTGAAGAGTATGTTTTAGATAAAGAAGTATGGAAAGACAACAAGAGTCTAGATTCCACACAATTATGATTCAAAGTGTATTCCATGGCATTTAAGTTTATTTGAAAAGAGCAACTCTTAGAGTTTCTTGGTCGTTCTTCTCAGAGAGGTTAAAAATTACGTTTTCAAGGGTAAAAATTTTATCTATGGAATAAATTATTGTTTGACTTTGCTCACATTACTTGTTTGGTGGCAGAAATAGATAAGGTGGCACTACTTCCCTGGACGAACTCTTTCTCGAGGAGCTCTACTGCTACCAGCTCTATCTTTAACTTCACTGTCGTATTCGACGTTTTTGTAATGAGTACGACGTATGATCTTACACAGTTTTCAAAAGCGCATATTCTCCACTAATTGTATGTGAGTATATAACTCATTGTTAGATCGAGACGACTCCAGATGTATAGTGGTGCACCGAAAGTACGTCTCATTAAAGAATCGCCTAATCGATGATACGACTTATGTTGGGTAATTTGGGTAACTTTGTTCAAAACATTTTTCAGAGAAATGTCACAATATTTCCTTAGATCCGGCTCGATTCGAAGCAACGTCTTCCAGGAAACCGTACCAGACGCTATGACAACTAAGCTACGAAACGAACTAGCGGACCTTACGAATATTTCTATATGCTTGTTACAGATTTTTGGTTTGTAACGACTTCTTTCCCGTAGCACCATCTGTGATAATCTATTTCTTCATTCAGTCAGGTGCCCTTACAGCTACCAGCAGCTGACAAGAGATGGCGCTTTAATAATTGTAATTTTAAGTTTTATTGAATGTAACGTTATTTGAACATCATGATATTCAATTACTATTCTGAAATTACTCCATTACTTTGTTATAATTGTTAATACAAAGATTTAGAATACTTAAAAAAATTCTTTCGGACATCGTGACATTCAATAAAACTTAAAAATTTTATCACTATATTTTAAATATATAGGAAAACAAATTGAAATGTATAATTATGTGCAAGCGACCTTTAAACATTCCACTCAGTTTCACGACTGACATACGACCCGAAACGAGACAACAATATAATGCTTCAGCGGCACTTTCCACTGTAGATTTTATAGACAATTTTAAAGAAAATACATTTATTTGTTTTGCCACAAATGACGTCACAAAAGAAAAGCAACGAAACAAAATATGTATGATCCAAAACAAAACACAAACTATTCACATGACAAGGACATTAAATGTACCTAACGACAGTTTACGTGGTGCCAGTTGACGTAACAAATTTTTCATATTAGTGAGTATAAACAGTTAGGTATTAATTTGTTGTGAGTCTAAATTATCTCTCAGTGTGGCCTAGACACCTTTAGCTGTTATTAGATCGGTTTTGTAAGCCTGCTTGAGTAAGGAAACCATTCTCAGTACACCCTTGTTCCCTTTCCTACTACCTACGTTCATACTTCTAACCATCTCTTATTCAGTATTTCTGTACAGTTTGTCAGTTCAATATACATACAATATCTACGCTTTCACCATAGATAGAGATATCTATGGCTTTCACATACATTCACTAACACTTATCGGCAAACCGTAAAACATAACACAAAAATATTCACAAATATATTGTTCGTTAGCGATGTTTACATTTTTTCTACGTGCTATTTTTTTCCATAGCCGGATACTAGTTGCAACACGTGACAAAAGAGGGAGCCGTTGGTAACTGTAAGTTTTAGGCCCAACTCACACTGGCGCAGAGTCGAAGTGTTGCGTCGCGTCCTGTTTTTCATTCACAACGCTTGGCGACGCGTGTCGTCGGGCGTTAGTACGCCCGGATCACAGTGTGGTCGGCGCCAGACGCCTCACTACGCTCAAGTGACGCGGTTCGACGCCCGTTTCCATATTTGCATAACACAAATTTGTGAATGAATATACACAGTCAGGTCATAAGTATTGTCACACAGTAAAAACTTTTCTTTTAGAATGCTGGCCACAAAAAAGTTTATTGAATTCGAATTTCGAATTATTCATGAAAATAAAAATGTATACTTTTTAGAATTTTACTCATTTTTAAATATGGAGTGGACGCTTAAAGAAGACCGTGTTGCAGTTATTGCGTTGCATCGTTGGGGTTACGCGCCAATTCAAATTTTTGACATACTGAAAAATTTGAATATAACCAAAAGATTCGTTTATCGTACCATCAAACGATACAATGAAGACTCTAGTGTAGATGACAGGTCAAGAAGTGGTCGCCCTCGGTCTGTTAGGACTCCAGCAGTGATAAAAGCTGTGAAGGCGCGAATTCAAAGAAATCCCAAACGTAAGCAGAAACTGTTGGCCCTTCAGATGGGGTTAAGCAGAACCACAGTGAAAAGGGTGTTAAATGAAGACTTAGGGCTTCGGGCAAATCGAAGAAAAACAGGACATCGTTTGAATGCTCGTCTAATGGACCTGAGACTGAAGAGATGCCGCGCTTTGTTGAAGCGGTACGCGGGAAAAAAATATCGGGAAATTCTTTTTTCAGCGTAGAAGAGAGCTACAACAAACAAAATGATAAGGTGTACGCACACAGTAGTGAAGAAGCGAGCAACCGTATTCCGCGTGTCCAACGAGGTCATTTTCCATCCTCGCTCATGGTATGGTTGGGAGTTTCTTATTGGGGCTTAACAGAGGTACATTTTTGTGAGAAAGGTGTAAAAACGAATGCAGTTGTGTATCAAAATACACTCCTGACGAACCTTGTGGAACCTGTTTCTCATACCATGTTCAATAACAGGCACTGGGTATTCCAACAAGATTCGGCGCCAGCTCATAGAGCGAAGAGCACACAAGACTGGCTGGCAGCGCGTGAAATCGACTTCATCCGGCACGAAGACTGGCCTTCCTCCAGTCCAGATTTGAATCCGTTAGATTACAAGATATGGCAACACTTGGAGGAAAAGGCGTGCTCAAAGCCTTCATCCCAATTTGGAGTCACTCAAGACATCCTTGATTAAGGCAGCCGCCGATATTGACATGGACCTCGTTCGTGCTGCGATAGACAACTGGCCGCGCAGATTGAAAGCCTGTATTCAAAATCACGGAGGGCATTTTGAATAAACTTTAGTGTCATAAGAATCTATGTTTTGTTAAGTTCATTTTGGTATATAAATGGTTACATAATGAATAAACTTGTTTCAATTATTTTATATTAAACATGTGACAGAATTTATGACCTGACTAGGTACTATAGGCGAAAAACATGACGCGTGTTTCGACTCTGCGCCAGTGTGAGTTAAGCCTTAGTGTCGAAGAAAGCGACCACATGTACTGGAAACTATTTGACTATTCAATAGCATTACGTTTATCACAAACATACACTGTTAGCATTGTTAACGAACGGTTGCAATATTTGTAGGGCAATTGTACTGCACGCCTAGCGGTCATAAGAAGAACTAGTTCACTAAAGATGTATTTAATACGTTCGCTAGCGATTTCAACAATGGAAACTCTTGGTAGAGGATCTAGGTAAATGCTTCAGCGACAGCCAAGTTTGCCGAACTTTTGCCTACAACTACTATTCAGTATACTAATTAGCACCTATACTCTAACAATTTTTTTTATAATATCAGGTGACGGGACGAACAAGTCGTGCCCCTGGTGGTAAGCGACACGCCTGTCCATAACAGTTGCAGTGCCTCTCAGAGCTTTCAATCGCAAAGACATGAGGGGGGCTACTGCGCCCGTCACCCTGAGACATAATTTGACAAATCCCATGTGCCTGTAATTTCACCAAGCACCCTTACCCTTCAAAACCGGAACACAGTAATGCTGAAATTACTGCTTGGCGGCAGAAATAGATAAGGTGGCAGGACTTCTCTGGACGAACTCTTTCACAAGGAGCTCTACTGCTGCAAAAATTCGATATATTGATAACACTAATCTTGAAGTCATGTCTGGGATGAATTTTGTTCAATAAAAGTTTCGAATTACTAAGTGATTTGAAACCAACGTAAAAATTACCTGTAATTTATAATTATAAGACTGTGACATCCCTAATATTGTTTTTGTTTGAAGGGAGACATTGCAAACATTTACGCACGTTTGTAATGTCTATAAATAAAAAAACAGTGCTACAACTCTAACAATATTATTACATAAATCACACGTACCAATAGGTGATTTGCAAACATTTTATTTAGACCAGCTTTGACCACGAACCTGCTTGCGTAATTGGAATTTAAATAGGTAATCGGATTAAGAACCATTGGCAAAAATGTTTTTTACACCTGCCGTCGTTGATTGCCTGGCACCGTTTTTTTATTAACCATTCTATATCGAATTTGGCTAGAATATATTTATACAGGCACAGCGGTGGTAGCTGGAAGCCCAGTGGGAGACGAGTTCCTTCTAAACAAAATTAAGTAATAATAATAATTGGAATTCCCGGTGGCGGGATATGTCTCCTTTTATTTCTATGGATTGACTACCATGATATTCAAACATTTTTTTTTGTGAATTCTTAGTTTTTTGCTATTATTGATACAAAAACCAAACAAACATAAAGAAAAAGTCTTTCGATCTGGCTGGATTCGAACCAGCGACTTTCCAAATGGCGCTTTCGCTCTCACAATTTGTGCTACGGAATGAGATAGTAAAAGTTACAAATTTCTTTGTGTGTTTGTTGCAAATCTTTATTTTTGCGGCTTTTTTGCCGAAGCACCACCTGTGCCATGTCTTTTTCCTGTGACTTACAATTATTTCCATCCAAAGGTTGTTTGGCAGGAATCGCTTATAGCGATAAGACCGCCCATTGTATAACCGCTTATTTAATTTCAATTTAATGTATTGTATTTGTCTCCATTTTAGTGTACAATAAACAATATTTGTATTGTAATGTACTGCGCCACAAATATTTACATGAAAGTGTTCTTTATTTCTATAAATGATAAATGTATAACAAACAGCAACGTATATTGTTCCTTATTCATTCTTCTAAAGGGCTGCCTTACAAATGAGCAGCCCCCATATCTTTTTGCATTATCTTTATCTACATTAGTCTTGATAATAGTGACTCTCCCTACCGACCCTCAGGGCATACGAGAAAGGTGTTATGACCTGTGCGAGCAAGCCCGCTAACGAATAAGCAGTAGAGTTTAATCAATATGACGATTTCATGTGGACTTTGCTTACCTTATAAAATAAAAGA
>NW_020653745.1:1048287-1075246 GCF_003589595.1 Hyposmocoma kahamanoa | reverse complement strand
TTTTTTTTTTTCATTTAAAGAAAGAGGTAAACGAGCAGACGAGCCACTTTATGGAAGGTGTCAACACACTTTCTGAAGAACCCCATGTCATAACGCAAAGGAAATACTTCAGGAGGAAGATTATTCCACATCTTGCAGGTTCGAGGAAGGAAGGAACGAGATGCCCGCGTGGTTTTACAATGCCAGGTATCTAAGATGTGGGGATGGACTCTAATCCTTTGGCGATGGTGGAAACGAGACGATGGCACCAGGTTTAAAAGTTCCTCAGAGCACTCCCCATTATAAAGACGGTAGAACACAGAGAGCCAACGTCTCTCCGTAGGCTAAGGGCTCCGTACCGTCTACGAGTTTGGGATCATCGACAATACGAACAACCCTACGTTGGATGGAGTCAAGTGGGTCAAGCTGGTATTTGGGAGCTCCTGCCCAAAGATGCGAGCAATACCCCTTAAGGGCCATTGATTGCCATTATGTGGGGCCCTTGTTGTATAGCCGCTCGATGGCTAACCACTCACAAGACACTACTTTTAACTTTTAGCAGAATACCAAACGTGCAAAATACGGACACTGACTCTATCGGCATACAACAGAGATTATCAAAATTAGAAACTTGGGGTTCAGGTCCATGAAGGCTCCCAGCAAGAGATGTACCATTCTTTTGCTGTACGTCTAACGCACTATGGGCTACAATCGGCCAGTACCTTACGTCGATAGGCCAATCCTTTTACCACGATGGCAAGCGTAGTGTATAGCACATGCATCGAGTATATAAACAGAAGTAGAGACGAAATGTAATTTATTTGAAAACTATTCTGCCATATTACGATAACAACTGCGCTCCGATTGGCCGGCCCGAATTCGAAACAATTGACGGGAGTAGTCCAAATCGACCAGTTTAAATTGAGCTACGCTATAATAGACGAAAATTGCAAAATTACATAATATTTAATTGCCGATGAAATATGATTCCGTTTGTTTTGTAATTAGATGTTTTGCTGTTTTTCCCACACCACCGAATGGAACAGCATGATATTGTCTTTATTACAATAAATACAATGTTTTTGGAATATACGGAGATGTACACACAGGTCAGTTGTTGGCGCTGTACTATTTCAGCTTTCTAATTTGTGATTTCAGCGCAAACGAGAGTTGATATTTAAAAGTGATATAAGGTCCATTTGCCTGACGAGGTGCCAGGAATAGATGGCCCTTATTTCGTCTCTATTTCTTTTCTTATTTTTTATTATTCTGCTTATATACTCGATGCATGTGGCCACATGCATGCCATCGATACGATAAGAAGACAGGTCCCATAGTCACGGCTAACTGAGATGTTGAAGTATGAACTAGTTATGTCTTGTTAACGCAAACTATCCTATTTTTAACCGACTTCAAAAAATGGGGGTCCTCAATTTGACTGTATTCTGTACTCCGGTTTTTGTGAGCCGATTTTGAAGATTCTTTTTTCATAGAAACATGGTACCTCGGTATTGACGCCATTTAAATTTCAATAAAAATATTCCACCTCTAAGTGTAGAAAACCAGACAACGAACTCATGCACTTTCCGGTAACCGATTTCACAAAATTTAGTCCCAAAAGTTATTAATTTAAATATACCATTTTGCGCTACTTTCGTTTTGCTAAACATTATATTTTATATTTAGATTTTTTTGTAAAAATACATATTCTTATTTAGATCCGATAAAAAAATCCTAATAACTTTGTAAAAAATGGTTTATAAGACATATTTATAGCAATACACGCATTGCAATTTGAAACAACAATATTCTTCACTACACAAAGCACCGAAATGCAATACGGTAAATAGCACCACAGTTAAACAACACATTTATAATGCCTAATTATTAGTACTAACCATGAAAACACTATACAAAATGCGTACTGAAAACGTATGAAGAGATACTAAACTCGGGTTAACTCTGTCATCCTGTTAGATGACACAAAATACAAACAGTCGTAATTAGTCAAGGCAAAGAAGATGATAAATTGCGCAATGTTTTTTGCTTAGTTGTCCCTTACAGGCATTGACTTACAATTATATGGACGTCGGGTCCGCGCTAAAAAGTGTCCGAACTTATAGGGCGTTAAAATCGTATACAGAGCGTCATTCACGCTTTAGTCTTCGTTTGTTCGACTGACAGCGAAGCAAGCAAAATTAGACAGTACTGCGATGACATTACAATTTAAATTGAACGTTTTAGCTTTTTCATATTCCTTTACATGTCACTACGTTTAAATAGGGTGACTTGGGACATTTTTTTTGTGGTTTTTGTATTAGACCCGTCGTCCATTTATTTGTAAGTCAATGCCTTACAGGCTTGAAATTTGTATTTAGAAGGAACGTTGTGTTAAAAATCACTTCTGACACTTCCGCTTTTAAACAAGCTAATTTAGAATGATTATTTTTAAAATACAGTCCTTATTATTACAATAATAACACACACATAGACAACCACAAATTAGACCCAAACTCACGAAATAAATGTAGGCAATACAAATATTTCTCTTGGCCCGGGAATCGACCCCGGGACTGACATGGTAACTGTTCGATCATGGAGGCAGTTTTTTTAAAATATCAAGTGACGGGACGAACAAGTCGTTCGCCTGACGGTAAAACACGCCTGTCCATAACAGTTGCAGTGCCACTCAGAGCTTTAAATTGCAAAGACCTGATGTGCAATGCCACTGCACCTGAGACATAATTTGACAAGTCTCATTTGCATATAATTTCACCAGCACCCTTACCCTTCAAAACCGGAACACAGTAATGCTAACGTTATTGCTTGACGGCAGAAATAGGTAAGGTGGCAGTACTTCCCAAAGTTAAGTTAGTACAGGGTTTAAATACGGAAGACTCCGAAGTTTGGACTTTAGAGATTACTGTAATTAGTCTAAGGAAGTGTCTACATCTATTTCCAGCATAAACTATTCGCATTGTTTCAATCAAACGCAAATGAATATCACCTTCAGATCTGCTTGAATTAAATCAAACTGCGAGACGAAATTGTATTGTTTTTCGAGTCTATTTATTAACAATGTTGAATACAGTTTTGTTTTTTTTTATGTCGAATAGACGCTAAAAAAAACATACAGTACGAGATAGACAAGAGAAGGAGTTCTTTACGCGATAGAGTTGCATTTTCTTTTTTTATGATGCCAAGTAACGGAACAAAGGAGTCATGCGCGTGGTGGTAAACGACACCCCCAACAGTTGCAGTGCAACTCCGAGCTTCGCAAAATCTTAAAGATCTTATCTTAAAATCGCAAAGATCTTATGTGCACTGCCACTGCGCCCACTCTGAGACATAAGTTGACAAGACCCATGTGCCTGTAATTTCACTAGCACCCGTCCTTCAGAACACAGTGTGTCATTATTTGATATTTATATAGCAATATCTTGATTAGGTACAAACCTCATAAATACTTAAATAAAATAAGACGACTTTCATTAAACATTGTTAAGTAGCAATAGAGTTCCTTGTGAAATATTTCGTCCACGGAAGTACCACCTTAAATATTTCTGCCGTTAAGCAGTAATGTGTTCACTACTGCGTTCCGGTTTGGAATGGTAAGGGTGAAATTACAGGCACATGGAACTTGTCAGCTTATGTTTCAGGGTAACGGGCGCAGTGGTAGTTCCACTAAGACCTTTGCGATTTAACACGTTCAACTGTTATGGACAGACGTGTCGCATAACAACAGGCGCACGACTTGTTTGACCAGTCATTTGGTATATAGGACAAAAAGAAATAAAAACAATTGGAATGTTCTTTGGTCAAATAATAATATGGGAGTTAAATTAATGACTTTTTTAACTATTTTCAGAATAGGATGGTTTGTGTTAATATTAGACATAACTAGTTGATGTGTCCGTGGGACCTGTGAGCAGCCCGAAACGTTGGTTTGTTTAAAATAAAAGGAAAACAAAAATGTTCGCAATACATTTTTCGGATACCGCCTTTACGACTTTATTTCAATAGCTTTACGATTAAGTTTTCAAAGTTTTACTGAACGCTTCCTGGTTAGATTCATTATAAAGCCGGTTAATCAATATTCATTTCTATTCCAAGTATTCAAAGGGTAATTATAATTAAAAGGAAATACCTAACCGCCGCGCAGACTGCTAACACACTATCCTGAGTATGGCCCACGTATGGAGTCTCGCAAGACGCATCGCAGGATAATGAATGCCCCCTTTAAATTGTGTATACTTTTTTTTCTTCAAATAAATAGTAATTAATAGGTAAAATAAGGGGAAATATTTGTATGGCCTACATTTATTTCTGTCCTGTGTTTGGGTGTAATTTGTGGTTGTCTATGTGTGTGTTCTCTAGTGAGGGGCTACGAATGGTGTTAAATAAACTGACCAATCTAAAGAGCCCGAAACATTTGTTTGTTTAAAAAAACAAATGTACACTACCTAATAAGTTTTACAAGGCCTTGAATTAAATATACGCTCCCGTTCGAAATAATTATGGGTAACAATATCGAATTCGTAATTCCACAGTTGTGTGTTTTTAAATATTATATGAATATGATACATACGGTACGTAAATATAAAGTACACTTTTGAAAAAAATGTAACGACTTACGTTTAGTTTCTTTTTTAATAAGTAACTATATAGATTGTTTTACACTTTTGTACTATGAAACAGTGAAATGTTATTGCAGTTAGTATTATAATATGTCATTTTTAATTTTGTTATTTATTTAAATTTAATTTAATTTTCGTAGATGTATTTCAATTATTATGTTATAACATTATAAATATTTATAGTTTTTGTAACTTTCTAAGTCAGCATTTGGTTGAGTAATGAGCTTACCTGTAACCGGAATATATATAAGAACAATGCAGAATGTAACCACTAGTACAAGCATTATATGTAATTCTGTTGGTTTGCCAAATAAATAAATAAAAGAAAGTTGTAACAATTCCTTATATCAATGTTTTTGCCACAATCAACTTTATGTAGTTTGCCTTTGTCATTTTTCGCAATGCAAAAGTAACATCCGGTTTCATTCTTTCAGTATTAATCGCACCGTACCATCAAATGGAACACAAAAAAACACTGCACTAAAATAACAAAGTTACATTCTAAATTAAACAAACACCTTTACTCTGTCACTCGGACAAGGCGACGGTCGAAAATGAGTTAAATTTGCCTTATTGGCTCGTAGTAGATTGTTCAGCTTCACTCGATTTATTTTTAACTTTATATAGCCATAAAACTAGTTTTTCACTACGACTTTATCTGTACAAAATAATTTAATATTTTTCTGTACAACGGATTTTTATATGGATAAATGACAATCAGAACATATTAATAAACATGTAAACCTTGTTATGATGACTTTATGACGACCTTGATAGTTTAATGTTTTATATTGTGAACGCTGGATACGGAGGTACCGGGTTAAATTCCCGGTACGATCAATTTGGGAAATCAACTTTTCAAAATTCGTTCCAATCCAAGAATTCCGTTCCTCCGGCACTCATAGTACAGGGAATTCTCTGGCGATTAGTGTGGTTTTCTGGCACTTATTATTATTATTATATAATTTACCTATCCTATGAAATATCATTAACCCACTGTACGTCCCACTGCTGGCCATGGGTCTTCTTTATACCGGAGTCCGCTACACTGGCCCAATACGATTTGAGAACTTCCCACGGTTTCGAAAAGTTGCGAACCTTCTTCTACGTGCAGGTTTCATAACGTTTCCTCCCCCGTTAACGAGAGGTATTGTATATAAACATTTTCTAATATACGTCTTAAAAATTAAAGTCGTGTATACCATTCGAACCTCGCTACAACCAATGTGTGGTCTACCAGCAATCTTCAAAATTGATCGTCTAATAAAAAGAAAAACTACGTTTGAAAATTTCAGTACACTACGATGAGACTCCCTAAGAACGTAACAATATTAACTCTTTCTTCACTAACTGAACGAATTTAACAACACTAAAGCTTCTTATGAGAGAGTTCTGCCAGATAAGTACTGGCACCTGACCTATGTCTGCTGCCAAGCAGTAATGTAAGCATTAACTGCGTTCCGGTTTTAAAGGTGCTGGCGAAACTACACGCACTTGGAACTTGTCAAATTTATGTCTCAGGGTGACGGGGGTAGTGGCAGTGCCCTTCAAATCTTTGCAGTTAAAGCTCTGAACTTACCAGATGCTCGACTTGTTCGTAACGTTACTTCTCACGCAGATCACACACAAAAAAGAGGTACGATCTTATTCATCTTTTTTAAACAATAATTCTTCCCTAATCGTCATAAGTGTACCTTTTTAACCGACTTCAAAAAGGAGGAGGTTCCAAAATTCAACTGTACGTTTTTTTTTTTGTATGTATGTTACACGATAACTCCGGTATTTGTGTATTTGTGAACCGATTTTCATGATTCTTTTTTTATTGGAAAGGGATTACCTCCGAAGTGGTCCCATTTAATTTTGAAGAAAATCATCCACCTCTAAGAGTGTTTACGTATGAATCTACATTTTTAAAAATAGCGCCTATACTTTATTATAAGGAGTGATTATTTTAATGATTGATTTTGCTATTCTCTAATTCAAGGCGTTTTTCTTTCAATACACTTTGAGTAGTGAGAACCGATTTTTATTATCTCCTATGTCAAATCCCGTATAGTGGCGAACTAGGGGATCAATCCGGGTTTGCGCACTTTCCGGTAACCGATTTCAATAAAACTCGGTAATTATATGTAATTCCACGTGCTTTTGAGGTCGGTTTTTTAGTACTCTGTACTGAGATTATTAGTATACTGTTTCCTGTATGTAGTAACATGTAAATAAGTTTCTATCTAAGTATATGTTAATAATACAGATTAAGTTTTACAGGTTCATTAGTGTAATAGAATATTATATTTGCTGTATTATATTAGGTTCAAACATCTAAATATAGGGAACATGTTGTTATTTCCTTCCTTTATAGTTATTGATAAGACGGTTTCATATATGCTTGGCTATAAATTTCATAATGCAAAGTGTAAAACGATTGTTTGGAGTCAAATACCTATAAGCTTATTTACTGGCTTTGTTATCGTTATAGATGCGTACAAATCAGTTTTTTTAATCAATGTTTTAATAACTTTCTTCATCGACGCGCAGCGGGCAAAGCTTTCTTGTCAGTCACTCAAATTAGACAATCTAGGTACGAAAAGAAATACTCGGCAGTCCTCCAACCGATGTCATGATATTTGAAACGAGTATAAATATTTATTTATTTTACAGGCCGTGAGTTTCTGAATTTTGAATTTCAATCTATGGCCTAAGATATTGAAATCTAAACTTACCGTTAAAATAATTCAATTATTTAAATTTTAATGGTGGTACAGTAAAAATCTGTGGTAGCCTTATTGGTTAGAACTACCGCCTCTGAAGCAGAGAGTAACTATTACCTGTACGCAAATTATGCTGATTTGTAAAAAAAGAAAAACGAGAAAGACAGGCATCCGAATTGGCGCCTAGTTTTCATTCTAGTGCTTAATTTTCTACACTTACAAATTCAAGTTCAAAATCATCTTTATTTCATACATAAGCAAAAATTACACTTGAAATCGTGTAGCATTTTTAATGTGTAAAATTTTGAGTAGCAGTAGAGGTTCTTGTGGAACAGTTCGTCCAGGGAAGTACTGCCATCTTACCGATTTCTGCCGCCAAGCAGTAATGTGACCATTACTGTTTCAGTTTTAAGGGTAAGGGTGCTGGCATCTACAGGTACATGGGTCTTGTCGACTTATGTGCCCCTCAGATCTTTGGGTTTTTCGCCCCGTCATTAGGCATCATAAAAAATTAACAGGTGCATAATGTATCTTTTCTTCTTCCTCCTGCCTTTATCCCATCCTAGGTGGGGTTGACATAACATGTAAAGTTCTTCCACTCTCCCCTATGAGCCGTTATTTCCATCCATTAACACCTTTCTTATCAATGTCGTCTTGCACACAATCCATCCATTTTTTCCTTGACCTTCCTCTCCCCTTAAACCCCTCAACATTCATGTCTAACACTCTTCTCGTCATATAATGTATCTCAACATTTCCGTATAATTTAGTAATTGTAGTATTTTTCACTATTTTTTTGTAGTAGTATCTGTGGTTAACCAGAGGTGCGGTATATATTTTGGCAAGTGTAAAGAAAGGAAAATTTTATTCAGGTGTGCTCTATAGCCACAGGCAGACTTTAAAACTTCGCGATTTCAATAAATTCTTTCACGTTAAATGCATTAGTATTTGGTATTGCATTGTCTTGTACTTTGTTTTATGTTTGTTTTATACAGCACGACCTTAGCCCGCGCGAAGTTGTTAATAACTGTTTGTAAGTAATTTGTCATTCTTGGAAATTGATACTGGTCGATAACCACCTTTCGTGTGTCTCTAATAAAAGAGTAATTCTCGGACAAACGCCGGAAGCCACGCGTTTTTTTATGAACCAAAAACAGACTTATTTCACCCTGTATTTATTATACGTTATATCGTCCCACAATAGGCGTAACTGAAAATATTGCCGAAAATGGGTTATTGCTCTCACAACACACACAAAACATGTAATTTAAAATCGAACTAAATTACCTTTTTCTGACCAATTCGTAGCCACGGTGTAATGAAGCGACATTTGCAAAATAATCTTAGTACTAAAAAACCCACTATATAACTGCCTCCGTGGCCGAACGGTTACCATTTGGGGGTTGATGTTGCTCGCTTCCGTAGGTTTACCCTCGAGACCCTACAAGTGACCCCAAGTGGGTGGTGCTAAAGAGCAATAACTACTGGTGGTAGGCTTCAGCCGTGGCTAGTCACCACCCTCCCGACGCAGTCGAGTCGGCAAATGGTTTTATCGTGTTCCGACTCGTGTTCGGGAGTTGCCATTAGGAGGTCGGGTCTGAACAGTTGCATTGCGTCTGACGACGAGTTGTAGCTGCTTGTACTGCCACACTGAGCATTTGGTTCTGGAGGCTAGCGGGATGCGAAGCACGGTACACAGCTGGTCGACCGTGGGAAGTTGGGGGCCCAAGAAACGGGAAAGCCACCCCGTGAAAGGCTGCCCCGCCACCCAACGAAAAATCCCGGAATGCTCCACATTGCCGGTTGGCGACCAGAAAGGAGGACCAGGTGGCTATCTCCGGGGGGTTCGGGCGTCCCCGCGGTCTCCAAACCGATTGTACCCTCGTGTGGCAGTGTGAGCTTGCTGCTTGGTTTAACACGACGCAATGCCTCGTTCAACTGCCTTCCTCGTGCCTATTCACTTCTCCTAAAATAAAAATGAAAAACAAAAATGGAATAAAGTATACACAGCGGTTGCACGTCCTCCCACTAAAAGTGCACTTCACTAACAGTGCGTGACTTCGGTGCACTCAAATCTCGATTCGGCCCACTACCACCTTGAAACCGACAAACCGCAGCGGCTGTTCCTCACAGAGACGCAGATCAGATGTGGGACTGACGCAGCGTACCTCAGCTACCCCGGGTATACTCTGGAGCACAGGCTCGTACCTCGTGCCGGAGTCTGTGTGTACGTTAGCGAATATTTATATATAGCGAATATATATCGCATGGAATATGTTCTTCAAATTTAAACGGGATCATTTCTGGGGTACCCTGTTGCCAACAAAAAATAATCTTCAAATTTGGATCACAGAATATCGCCGGAGTTATCGCGTTACATACATACAAAAAAATCATACAGTCAAATTGAGAACCTCCTTGTTTATTTGAAGTTAAAAATTATATCTTTTTTTGGAGAGATTTGTAAAGGTTCTAAGAACGTCGATAACTTTTGAAAAGTCCTATTCCAGGCATACGTGTACTTTTACCGGTGCTACACCTTCCAATCAAGGGCACAACGGCGGTCAGAAAGACCTTTATGTCAATGCAATAACAGTGAAAAAGACGTTGCAAGGTTTGCTTCCGCTCGGATCGCCGACGCGAAACTTGCGTCATTTTCGCTCGTAACTATGGTCTTAAAGATTTTTCTAAACGGCTTCATGCGATTCCTTATCGATAAGTGTGGTGATTCCCTTATGGGTTAACTTCAGAAGAGCGAGTCTAAGTACTTTAAGGATCGTATTCCAGAACTCTACTCAATACTCAAGTCAGGACTTGAGTATTGCAGTGAGCACTGAAAATCATACTCAAGTCCTTGCCATTAGAGTCGTATTTCCAGTGCTTGAAATCATACTCAAGTCTGCTCAAATCCTGACTTGAGCATTGAGTAGAGTTCTGGAACACAACTCGAAGACTCGTATTCTAGAACTCTACTCAATGCTCAAGTCAGGATTTGAGTATGGTTTAAAGCACTCGAAATCATACTCAAGTCCCTGCCATTAGGGTCGTAGTTCCAGTGCTTCTGTTTCCAGTGCAATCCTGACTTGAGCATTGATTAGAGTTCTAGAATACGACCCTTAGAGTGCAATACAATGACGCGTTCCACATTCTTAGAAAGTTACCACGCTACTGTAGTGCATTGAACATGTGCGCCTAACTTATTGCTTCCTTCGAAGAATATTTTAATGTCATATACGGTTATTTTATGTTAATATTAAATCTAATATAAATTTGTATGCATATAACCAGCTAGGTGTGAGAATCTATTACTATAAATATTGTTTATTATAACATCTCTGTAAACCACACTTACTGCAAATAATTTATCATCTACCATCAATGATTGATATTGATCGACTTAATAAACCTAAGATATGAACGTTTTCTTAACATGGGCATACCCATTTCCTCATCAATGTATATAAAGTTTCTTGTTATACTGTTTCTTTTCTAAACATTCCAAAATATATGATGTCTCAAGTTTCTTTTCCTTAGCGGGACAGAAGCTGTTCTGGAGTATGGTACAGTGGTTTGGTCATATTCCAACAAGATTGAAGTACATCTTCAGAGGAGGGCTTTCAGATCTCACTTTTGTAGATTGGGTCATTGTCGTCGTCAGATGCCTACTTACGAAACCAGACTATCTAAATGCAACCTAGTATCACTCAGTGTCCGTCGAACAATGTATGATTTAATATTTCTTCACAAAATCTTACAATTTTACCTTGATTCCGCTAATTTATTGGCTAGTATTAATATTAACATTAGATACAACCGTCGGCGTCCTCAGGCTTTTGTCCTAAATGTTTTCAAATGTTTTCAAACACAACAATTCTTTTAACAAGAATGTGTCGCACATATAATGATCTTATTAAGGACAATAAACAATTACATACATTTGATTCTAAGTGCCACTTAGTATTTACAAGTATTTAAAAAGTCCGTCTCAGATGTCCTAAAGTAGTCCAGTTAAACTATAAAAATTAAAATAATAATAATTACATTTTAACACTTTTTTCTTTCTTTTTTACTACTACTACTAACATAAATTTTGCAATTTATAATTAATTGACAGTAACTTTCCTAAACATACCATACGTACACGCTCCTGGTTCAAATATAGTTTTAAACAAATTTATGTGTTAATCTATCTTAGATGTCGACTGTTGTGTTCGTCTAATAAATAAAAAAAAAGAAAAAACTATAATATTATTTTTTGTGACAATTTGTAGCAAATACATAATGCGAAACAATGATTTGTCGTCAATGTACCTACACAAATTTTAATAATTATTACACATATTCAAATAAAATCAGTTCCGGGATTTGTAGAAAGAAATGTCCACGTTATTCTTTAGTTCAGCTAAATTAACGACAGACTGCCGGCGCTACGTTATTTTCCTTCACTACCAGAGAGAGATATTGATACTAAGCATTCAGAAATATACGTTTATTTACTTCTATATTTCCATAACAATAGAGATTGCATCGTATACACGTGTAACAATAAGCAAAAGTATATTAAAAAACAACGTGGAGAAATAAAAATGAACTTGTTTCAATGTATATTTACGTCGTCACTTTCACATTTCTTTGTCGAACACTGGTTATAGACAATACGATGTAACGTGTAAATAACTTTTAAACAAGATAGAATTAAGAAAGAACTAACTCAAGATAGAACTTTCATAGAGTTTTCACAAATGGCGCTTCGGCAAAAAAGTCGTGGAAGACCAAAAACAAAGATCTACAACAAGCGCATAGCAAAATTCGTAAGATCCGCTGGTTCGTTCCGTAGCTCAGTTGGGAGAGCGTTAGCCACGGTATAGTGAAGGCGCTGGTCCAAATCCAGCCAGATCGTATGAATTTTTCTTAGTATTCGATCTTTGTACTAATTAATCATAACAAACTAGTGTATGTGTGTGTGTATTAATCATAAAAAAAATGAATATCATGGTAAACTTTATATTCAAAGTATAACTTTCATAAAATAATTTAAAACGACAATGTTTAAGTGTGGTTAACGTTACAAATCGACCTTTTAGTCCGAATGTAACTAAGTGGGTTACTACAGCAAAAACACCTTTATGTCCGTGAAATAAGAGTGAGAAGACGCTGTGCGTTTCGTGTAGTCTCGCATTGCCGATACAAAGCCCAGAACGTTTTTTACGCTTTTATCCGGCTCAAGCCGATTCTGAGTCGCTAAATGTGGTTACTCCCTTAGACATTACTCTTTTTTCTTTTTTTTATGATACCAAGTGACGGGACGAACAAGTCGTGCACCTGATGGTAAGCGACACGCCTGTCCAGAACAGTTGCACTGCCTAGTTAGTACTCTTATGTACATTTTAGTAGCCGTAGAGCTCCTTGTGAACGTGTTCGTCTAGGGTAGTAATGCCACCTTACCTATATTTGCCGCCAAGCAGTAATGTCAGCATTACTGTGTTCCGGTTTTGAAGGGTAAGGGTGCTGGTGAAACAGGCACATGGGACTTGTCAACTTATGTCTCAGGGTGACGGGCGCAGTGGTAGTGCCCCTCAGATCTTTGTAAAGCTCTGAGTGGCACGTAACTGTTACGGGCAGGCGTGTCGCTTACTTTCAGGCGTACGACTTGTTCGTCCCGTCACTTGATGTTATGAAAAACCTACACAGGGGAAATTTGAATAGAGTTACCGTGTTATCACCACTGCTCTATACCCAAATGGATACTGTTAAGAATTCATAGAAAACTACCATCATTACAGGTCATTATTTTACAATTTTGAATAATAAAACTACTCGAGTTAAACGACTCATAAGGACCACAGATAATAACGTAAGTATGTGCTATACAAGTACCACGCAGTATACACCATCTTAACTACAATCACCTGGCTGTAAACTCTTAGATGGTGGAGATTTTAGTTAATGCGAGTTTACAATTGGTACCTACCTTTTCTAGGTATTCTGTGTAGTACCGCATGCGAGTTAGATTACATCTTATTTAACACGCTCTGCTGAAGAATGAACGTATAGGCATGCTAATGCATCCTCGCTCACATCATAATGCTATTCTAATGCAAATGCAATGGTCTGTAGTAGACAGGGCACTACTTTACGTTCTGTAGTACTTGCACTATATCTAGGTATTTGAAAGAGTTTGTTCAAGGAAATACTGCTACCTTACCTATTTCTGCAGATATACAGTAATGTTAGCATTACTTACTGTGTTCCGGTTTTGAAGGGTAACGGTGCTAATGAAATTACAGGCACATGGGAATTGTCAACTTATGTTTAATATGCTTTAACTGCCTCCCAGAGACTGCCACGCAGAGGTCCCAGGTTCGATTCCCGGGCCGGGAGAAGTATTTGTATGGTCTACATTTATTCCTCTCGTGAGTTTGGCTGTAATTTATGTGTGTCCATGGCACTCGCGACACAGGATTTCCCTAGTGCGAGGCTATGTTAAGTGTGTGCGTTATTATTATTATTATTATTTCTCAGAGTGACGGGAGCAGTGGCACTACAACTGTTATGGGCAGGCGTGTCGCTTACCATCAGGCGCACGACTTGTTCGTCCCATCAATTGATATTATAAAAAAATTAAAATCGAATTAAATAACTTTTTCACCGATTTTAAAAACAGGTGAAGGTTCTCAAGTCGACATTTTTTTTATGACCCAATATTCCGCTTTTGAAGGGTATAGGTGCTGGTGAAATTACAGGCACATGGGACTTGTCAACTGATGTCTCAGGGTGACGGGCGCAGCGGCAGCGCCCCTCAGATCTTTGCCAATTAAAGCTCTGAGTGGCACTGGAACCATTATGGACAGGTGTGTCGACACCTATGCCCACAGACCATATAAATACTGGTATAACAAACAACTGGTATCTACTAAAAAAAAATTTTTTTAAATTACGAAGATATCAAATTTGGACGGGTCTTTATTAACTTATTACAAGGATATCGTATCGATCATACTTCGCTATCAACTTTGTTGTTCCAATTCAGTTTTTTAGTTAAGCAGATCGGAGTAGGTCTTACGGAGGACTAATTTGAAGGTTCTAAGCTAGAATTATATATGTTCTTTTGATTATGGGTAAAGAACAACATTGACGTACTATTAATAAATTACTTGTTATCTAGGTTACGCGGTCCGACGTCATTGAGAACATTATATTAACCAAAACCAGAGAAAACAAAGAAAGTAAACACCAATTATTGGTTTAAGATTATAATGAGTCCGCAGAGATTCATTTGGCAAATATGTGCCTAGTGATGCGGCTAACCAGAAGTGTTCCTTGAAGTAATAATAGCCTTGTTGGGTTTTGTTGGGTTTTAACTGATTTTTTTAGACATTAATCCATGAACAAGTCGTGCACCTGGTGATAAACCACACGATGGTACGTGACAGTTTGCTAAAATCGCGATCGAGACATAAGTTGACAAGTCCCATGTGCCTGTAATTTTACTAGCACCCTTGCGCAGTAATGCTTGGCGGCAGAAATTGGTAAGGTGGCAGTACTTCCCAGGATGACCTCTTTCACAAGGAGCTCTACTGCTAATAAAAAAATAACGCTGTAGGTATATATGCCTAAGCTACAGGTAGTCCTTTATTTACTTTAGCATCACAACTACAATTTTTTTTTCTCCAGGTCATGTTCTATTGAAACATAAAGGTGAGACCTTTTTTTGAGGTAAGTACGAGCAGTAGACCTCCATGTTAAACAGTTCGTCCAGGGAAGTACTACCACCTTACCTATTTCTGCCTCTGAGCGGTAATGTGAGCATTACCACGTTTCAATTTTGAATTACAAACACAAGGGATTTGTCAACTTGTGTCTCAGGGTGACGGGTGCACTGGCAGTGTCTCTCAGGTCTTTGCGATTTCAAGCTCAAAGTCGGACTGCATCTGCTTCGTACAGGCGTATCGTTTACGATTGTTCGTCCCGTCCCGTTGTCCCTATCTATATACTGACCCGAGAGATAGGGTTTTCCGGAGAGACTATGGGCTCGACGGTAAGACCAGGGTACGGCGGGTATACGTCCTCACGGGCGTCTCTGGTGGACCCGGACTTGGGTATGGACTTGCCGGGGTTTGTGGTTAGCTGCAGGGACGAACACGTTCGTCTGCCCCGGTAGGGTGTGACCGGGGCGTTCGTCCCGCGCGCAGCTAGCGCGTCTTAGTAGCGGTCTAGTAGAGGGCCTGAGGCGAGGAGACGCGCGGGACACGTGAGTTGCCCTTTAAGTCGGTGGCTATGTCCGGACATTGTCGCAGGACACTGCCACTTGGCATCTCCGGCACTAGCCCGGAGAACTAGTAGAGGATGAGCTAGACATCTTCCGGTCCCTCGGGCTGCGTAGGAATTTGAGAACTGGAGAAACGTCGTTCATTCGGCGTCGGGAAGTGAGCGTGCTTTACAGCTCCGCCACCAATAAGGAGATTTGGAAGCCGGCTTAGAGTTGGCGACTCAGCCGTGGCAACCGTTGGTCGTGCGGAGCGCAATGGGAAGTGAGCGTGCCTACAGCTCCGGTACCTATCTGGAAAATAGGGAGGGTGCTGTACGTGCACCCGGGGCGGCTCACCTAAGGCACTAGCCTTACAGAGATCCGAATGAAGTGCGTGCAAACGTACTGATCCGGGGTTAGGACCTGACTTAGATGGTCCCTATGCAAGCGAGCTTGCACAGGTCATAGTACCCTTACCGCATAACCAAGAGGTTGACAGGGAGGGGAACTATAAACAAAACTTATGTAGAAAGATATGGGACTGTTCGTCCCGTCAGTAGTAGTGGTCTAGTTGAGGGCCTGAAGCGACAAGACGCGCGGTCCACGTGAGTTGCCCTTTAAATTGGAAGGTACGTCCGGACATTGTCTCCGGCACTAGCCCGAAGAGATAGTAGAGGATAAGCTAGATATCCTCCGATCCCTCCAGCCGCTTAGATTATTGGGAACTGGAGAGACGTCGTTTTTCGGCGTCGGGAAGTGAGCCTGCCTACAGCTCCAGTACCTATCTGGAAAATAGGGAGAGTACTGTACGTGCACCCGGGGCGGCTAACCCGAGGCACAAACTAGCCTCTCTTCTCGAAGAACTGGATGAAGTCAAGTGACAGAGGTCTGTGACAACCTTGTACACTGGCTGATCTGGGGGTCAGAACCTGAACTTATTAGGTTCCTGTGCGCGCACATGTTAATAGTGCCCTTCCCACATAACCAAGAGTATGATAGTGAGGAGAACTATAAACAAAACTTATGTAGAATGATATGGGACTGTTGTTGGTCCCGTCACTTGGTATGAAATGCCTTTGAGTTTGAATTGTTAATATCCGAATTAGAATCAGTTCGTTCGTGTGAAAAGCGTTCGAAGTACCTTCCTCTTAAATATAATAACTTCGACCAACATTCATGATCGAAGTATAGATAATAAAAGAATATCTACGCTTGGTCAGTGTCTTTTAATACCGATATTAAATTTAATGCGAAAGAGAGACAGGACAAAGTACAGTCTTAAAATAACTTCTGCAAGGTTTATGTACGTAATTATAGTCGCAATGTCGTTAGCATTCTAAACAAAAACATCCTAATGATACTTCTAAAAAAAGTGTGTTCTTGCAGTCTTCCGCGAGCGAAGAGCATACGACATCTACCTGCGTACCTTTGTAGTATGCGAATAAGAACTTTTACGGGAAAACAGAAAGTGTGTTTTTGATTTAGGTATAACTATTTATTATCGTAATTATGGGCTATTTATTATACTTACTTATTTACAGATAGACTGCAGGTGTCTTTTTTATGATGCCTACTGACGAGACGAACAAGTTTTGCGCCTGGTGGTAAGCGACATGCCTGTCCATATGCATGGGGATGGATGGAAGAACAACTTAAATAATTGTATAATGTTTTGCGAGAATAATGAGTGCGAGTCCACCTGTTCATTAAATATTGCCTGTCATATCACGTTTTTTTTAATTAATATTATTTCGTTTCTTTATTTTTTATGATTATTATCTATTTTAGACTCTCGCCTCTCCCATGGCGGAAAAGATACATTATTACTAATATTATTATTATTGATTATTATTATTGCTAATTACTGTAATTGGATATGTCTGCTGTAATTAGAATAAATAAATAAATAAAACAGTTGCAGTGTCAGTGGGAGGTTTAAATCGCAAAGATCTGAGGGTCGAAATAAGTCAAAACGCCTATTTTGAGTCTAAGCTAACCCCATACTTTTTTCTCTTTATTTTAAAATATTAAACTAACTAATATGGGTACCCACTCTCCAGTCGATAGAATCAGTATGGTAAATGGGGATCTTCGTAGTCGAGTGCCAGATTTGGATATTTTGAATAATTCCTTGCCTTTGTTCAGACATCGTGTATTGCAATCGTTATCAGATAATGTGATATAATATAAAATAATATGTTTTAGTATTTATTAATTAAGTGCCTATTGATGCTGTAAAATTATATTATAACACCTAAACAATAATTAAATTTAATTTATAATCGTAATTCTGATTATTTCAAATTCAAATTGTTTATTATTTTAATCTAATCTAAATGGTTTTTTCTGAGTGAATATCCCCTATTGTTCTGCTTTACATTGGTATCGTCTATTTACTTACATTTAGCTACTAATTTATGTAGCGCCTTAGCCTCGTCCGATGTGGGTGAGGAAAGCATATGTTAAAGACACCGACGTTGTCTCGTTCAACAGTGAGGACCTGACTAACAGAAACCCACACCAAACCTATGGAACATTTATTTATGAATTTATCTATTTTTTTTGTTTATCTAGGCCACATTCACGACAGATGCTTTGATACAAGTATTTTCCGTGTTTGGTTTATCTAATAAAATGACCACAGATTCCGAATCTAAATTCGACAACGACGGTATTAAAGAGATATGTGCATCTCATAATATGTTCATACATTTTACTACACGTTACAATCCGAATTCGGACTCATCCAGTGAGCGCTTCCATTCTACTGTAGGAGAAATCACACGACTACAAAGACTTACAAAGATTCAACAGTCAGGATCTGCATAACGACATGCCTCCTTTCTGCTTCGAACCGGTCACACTCTCTGCACTTAGGCGAATTAATTTCCTCCACTAAAGCTGTTTAGTGGAACATGCCCAGATCGAAGCCTGAGAGCGATGACAATGGACTCTACTTAGACCAGTATCCGCAAACCAGACCTCCATGCTTAACTTACTTACATAACTATCAGTTATATCACACAATAATAGCCTTGTTATTCAAATGCAGATGCATTTGCGTTTGCTCCCCGGTGCATTATGAAGGTTAAACAATGAGTTTGTTTATAACCAACTCGAAAGAGGATTTAGACGTTTTTAAAACAGCACGTTTTTAAATTATACTAACTTTTCCGTGGATCATGACGTATTGTATTTTTAATCGCCAGTATTATTTAATACGTAAAATGGGTACATAAATTAATAGCTAATCTAATAATATTTTGTAAGTAGACATTTACATGCCATGTTGTTTTGGTTACGTCTTCTATTATACCATGCTTTAAGCAATTTAACGAATTAATTAATATTTTATTGAATTGATATTCAATATTTTTTGTGAAATTACTCCACTAGTTTGTTATAATTATTAATACAAAGATCGAATCTTTGTATTAATAATTATAATTTAACGAATTGTTATTAACATTATACATTATTATAATATTATTATGAATAATTATTATTATGATAGAAAGCTTTCAACGTACGTATGTTTTTTAAATTTTTTGTGTTTTTGTTCTATGTACTTCAGATAAATAAATAAGTTCTTCGAATATTATTTACTACAATAGTTTTTATGAGTTATTTTAATAGTTACCTACGTAATATGTATTTTTTTCTATGACGGCCTCTTTTAAAACACCAAACAGGTACAGCTGTTCCCGAGTTTCATGTTTTAAAATGACCTTAAAGGTGTGGTGACCCCATGGGCAGAACATTTGGTTCTCAATTGAAAGTTTCAAATCCCTATAAAGGTGCGTTCACACGGCACGTGACGTCTAACTCGCCGAATTGTATGGGCGAGCTCGCGAAACGGGCAAACCCGGGCGGCCTCGGGCCTACGCGCGTGGTGGCGCGTATTCGAGTACGTATAGAGAGCAAGACCGCGCGCGTTCTCGCACCGCGCCTTTGAAGTTACCGACCTGCTGCAGATGCGAACAGGCCGCCACGGGCGAAGTTTTAAAGAAATGCGCGGCGCGGGCCGCGAAACGAGTCACGCGCCGTGTGAAGCCGCCTTAACGACACGTACCATGACTTTACTCATATGTAAGTTACGTACACGTATGAATACTTAGTGGCAATATTTCTAGTTTACGGCGAGGGAAAACATAGTGACGAAACCTGCACGTCAAAAAAGGTTTACAACTCTTGGAGTTTCTCAGGACCCATGCTTAGCAGAGTGACGATGGATGTAAGGAGGTCACACCGTCACAGCAGTATGATATATAATGGACTGATAATGTTGATAATTTGTCTGAAGCGCTTAGGACAGTAACGAATGGAAAATTAAAAATACTACGTCATACCGCAAGCTTTCTAGGAAAATTGTGATTAAAGATGTAAGACATCATTACAGACAGCTGCGGGAGCGGCATCAGCAATTATATCTAGCATTAGAGTCGACTATAATCAAATGTTTAATGATTGATGTAACGTATACTTCGGGGCTCGGAAGTTAGGTTGGAAAGTTATGGTGTATAATGTAAAGACTTCCTACCGTTTGTCATGTATATTTCAAATTTATTAGATAATAATGGGCAAGACAACAACACTTGGTCTCAAACTATAGATTTTCCTGTACGAGTATCAGGGCAACGGAATTGGCTCCCAAGCACTACACAGAACACCCACCCGAAACAATTAGTATTAAATAAGTAATATTCGACCAAATTAGAAAACAACGTCAGGTATGAAGCTTCATTTGCGTCACGCGTGTTATAATTCGGTCGAGTATTACTTATTTGACACTAATTGTTTCGAACCGTAAATAAAGTTTCGAATTTCGAACAGATGTCAGACGGAGAACGAAAGTTCAGGGTTAGAATCAAATTACAAAAGTCCATTTCCCGAATTGATTCTACCGGGAGTCGAATCTACATTCGACGTACTACGCACGATTATGCTAAATATTTGTATACTAGAAATGTATTTTATTCTACTTCATAGCTGAGCACTAGAGATATGCGGCGATTGTAAATTCAGCGGCGTGTGGATTTTCGAACAATGGCGGCGACGGCGTGATCGGCATAGGTGTATTTTCACATGTTCGTCCCGTCCCTTGATATTATTAAAAAAGTTGACAAGTGATTTATGATGGTGTTTGACTGCCGAACAGCACCAGCATGCATGCACCATCTAGCGGGGAAAACAGTCAGTGTGCCTCCCCATTTCAATCTTGAAAAGAAAGTGCGTAGGCAGAAACGTATTTCATTTTAATTGTACGGAATTATTATATTTAAATATACATAACTTAGTAAATTTAACGCTGATACTACATGAAAGTAACATAAATTTTCGTTACGCCGATTTTACACCGGTCAAATTCAAAGTCAAAGTCAAAGTCAAACAATCATTTATTCCAGTAAAATTTTTACACTTGAAAACGTCATTTTTTAAGCTACTGCTCGTGCATTACGCTGACCTCCCTGAGAAGAACAAGCAAGAAACTGTAGGGATTGCTCGTTTTAAATAAACTCAAATGCTATAGAATACATTTTGAATCATATTTGTGTGGAATCTAGACTCACGTTTACTTTCCATACATCTTTATCTAACACGTAGTCTACAATTTTGTAATAAGACTTTTCAATTAAAACACTTTTAATGTAAGTTTTAAACTTAGGAAATGGTAAATTTAATATATGCTCCGGAATCTTATTGTAAACACATATGTACAGTTTCCCATAAGAGAATCCTTTGCCTTAGTTAAACGAAAACGTGTTACCACGAGTTTGGACTTAGTTCTAAGGTTAATATTATGGATATCTTCTTTCTTAACGAAGTTATGTATGTGTTTACGGGCATACGAAATATTTGAGTAAATGTACTGAGATGCCACAGTCATGATATCAGTCTCCTTAAACTTTTCTCTGAGAGAATCCGAGAACCTAAACGGTACACAGAACGAATTACCCCACATGAGAATCCCGTAGAATATTATACTGTGGAAGTAACTAAAGTAAACTAGTCTAGCAGTAGCAACATTGGTAAGTTCACGTATTCTGCGGACTGCGTATGCAGTATAGCTTAATCTGCTGGCCAAGGAAAATTCATCGGTACAACTCTATTCTGGACATAATTGTCGTGATCAGAATCAATTATTTTTCTCTATGTACTTTTGTTAGCATCTGGATACTAATTCGCTCTCTGTTACTTGTACTAGCAATAAACCGAAGTTTTTGAAAGTTAATATATGTATCACAGAGGTATGAGTATGAAGTAACTATTATCTGTTATGATCAGGAAGTTACAAACCTAGAGTGCATAATACCTCTGTCTGAAATACTGGAATTATTGTACTTTGGAGTTAATTTAAAAGTGTAATGTATTTAGAAGAAAAGTTTTACAATTTTAAAGCAAAAATATAAGTTTTTATGTTTTGCGTTTTATATTATCTGTGTGCAAGTATATTCATTCATTTTTACCATTCTGGGATTTCAAATGTCGGTAATATGAACTCTATTTATATATAACTTGAAGATGAAGTGAAAAAAGTCGCCTGTTCAGATCATTGTTTATTATATTACTATAAATCGAATAATACTTCATAATTGGATATATTGATACCCCAGCTATCAATCAATAGAGAGCGATAGGAGGGGCGATAATTTAGTTCAGTAGCCGGAGTTACATGCACGGACCAAGGGGCGCTATATACAACGCTAGTGAGATGATTTATTTTTATTTATTACCACATTTTATAGTTAAACACTACAGTAACATAAACATAACTAAGTTTTTCCTGCATGCCACACATTCGTAATACAAAAACCATTTCTAGATAGATAGTCAGGTTATATACTTTATTGCTCGCACACAAGAACAAAAACGGTGCATAAACAATTTAAAACTAGTGTGAGCATAATCGGTTTTATCCCTAAGAGAGACTTCTAGATAACCTTTGAGGCAGAGGAAAACTAAACATATTTGGAACGCAGTGTGCTGATGGTAAAATTTTAAATGCATAATTTTAGTAGCAGTAGAGTTGCTTGTGAAAAAGTTGCACCAGAGAAGTACTACCACGTTACCTATTTCTACCGAGAAGCACTGTTGTGAGCAGGTGTACGAGTTGTTTGTCACGTCACTTAATAACAACATAAAAAAGGCAGAATTACGACGATTAGTAGATAGCGTTTGTATTTGAAAGCTGAGGACGCCACTACATCTTATTCGGTTATGAAAAGAAGAACGATAGGTGTAAGGCGATAAATTCCTAAGTACGTCACTGTACTTAGATATAGGTTATCAATGATTGACCTCACTATTATAAAGTGTTTTTGGCGAGACATTATTTCATATTTTTATGTAGGTAATCTATATTATATTTATTAATGCAGATTCGATTATTTACAACTGCAGTAAATTTTCAAATATAGCGTCTATTTATAACTATAGTTTTGTAAAAATAGAAATTTAGATGACCTACCTATAAATTCGAATATAAACTATTTATTTAAATAGCCTATTTCTTTAGTCGTCGCATATTTCTTTTTTTTTTAAACAAACCAACATTTCTAGCTCTTTATAGAACCAATGCAATCGCGAAAACCTATAGCCAAGATACCTACCTCATTATGAGTAGCTATGCGAGAACATGATTATTAACTTTCAAGTTGTAAAGCACCGATTTTAGTACCTTTGTACAAATATGATACTTAGGCATTTATACATTATAATCATTGTTATGAAGCCATAATGAATTCAATAGGCTCCTCATCATACCACCATTTATGTACATATGTACCTGCTAGGTACCTAGTAATGACGTTATCGCGTACCTACCTAGATGCTGTCCTTATTATCTTCAATACATTATACCTCTCACCGGGCAAGGGTTTAATCTAAGGAAAGATTTTAAGCTACCCAGCTGGTTCAATGCCGATTAGAGACTATACGTTTTCCGAGGTTTGTGAACCTTCCTTCTTTCACCATTCACAAAGCACTCCCAAATACGGTTACTTAGTTTTTTTATGATACCAAGTGAGTGGCTTTGAGTGACAACCCTGTCCATAGCACTTGCAAAGCCTCTCAGAGCTTTACTCGAATTAAAGCTATACGTCTTTGCCGCAACAGGGACTCGATGCTATTGGAACAACTGTTGTCCCAGCTACCACTTCTCGGGTTTTTTTTTTGTATCTATATTAAGACTAAATTACCTAAGAAGTAGTGCAAAAACAGATATTTTTTTCACATGGTCTTATACTTACAGTATTTTAAAGAATATCAATTATAGGTATGGTACCTATGTGATAATTTTTTATCAAACTTCTTATATAAACCGCAAAATGTTTACCAGTTACGTAGGTATTTAATATGTGTGATGTAAAAAGAGTCTCAAAACTATTAAAAGTAACAGTCAAGTACATTTGGTGCAATGAACTTATACAACTTTAAAATTTGCGTAAATCGTAACGTTTCGAAGGGACATTAGGAAAGAAAGCATATTTGTAAAATCAGTCACGCTCTTAAAACATTAGTTATATACATATATAGCTACAACATATTTTTTACTTACTTATTAATTATTATATAGGTGAACTATGTTGTCACATTCCTGGAGAAATCCCCAAGCTACGCAACACCTCCTTGGTCGTAATTTAGTGATCTAGTCTCAGAGGGTAGTCGTAAACGAAACTAACCCACACAATAAAAAACAAACCAAATATACGTACCGTCAATTCCTACTAGAACAGTTTTCTCCCCAACAGAAGAAGCACGTAACTGCACAAAAATTTAATATTTTATCTTGAAAAACCCGTTCACATCACTTCACAGTTTGGCGAGCTGCGCGGGCGTCGGTTTCGTGCGATACTGCCATATTATCTATCGCTAACACTGACCATGTTATGTAGTAGGCTATACCTCTCGTAGTAGGGTACCGTAGGTGTTTAATTATGTGTATGCATTATAAGATTTTTTTTAGTCTAGTCTGTTTTTAGTATAGGCAGAAAAGGACTAGCTTTCCGAGTAATTGTGGATATTTAGTGTTTGTTACTTATTATTTATATTAAATTAAATTTCTCAGATGACTAACGGAATCTAATGTTAAATCACAGTTCAAGCAACGGGTTAAATAATGCTAAAACATGATTTTACATTTTTTTTATATAAAACACTATTCCCATAGTTCCTTTCCTGTCAAAATAATAAGTTACGTCTTGGAATGATGTCGAGGACGAAATGCATCTCTTTAAAGCAGTATTTGTTGTAACATCTGTAATCTGCGTCTGTAAAAACTTCATATAGATGGTTTACCTGCTGCACAAGACAATCGATATGCTAATTATTTAGGTAATGTATAACTCAGAGTAACAAGACTACAACGTGCAAATGAATATCGATTAGAAATATGACTGCTTATAGATGTAGAATTTCCAAAAGACCATAGGTAGTAATAAAATACCTCTTGTAACATACGAGGTTTAAAACTAAAGTTAATACGAACTGGAGCTTATCTTAAACAAACAACGGCTAATCTCGTCATCATTGTAACCTGTCCATTGTAATTTTAGATAGATACGCGGCTTCTTAGACGTTTCAATTGGGTCAATGTTTTAGGGCTTACCTACTTTCAAGGTCCCCTCGTTGTTAGAATCTTGCCTTTAGGATACAGTCTAACAGAAATTGAAGCGAGGAATACAGGATGTAACTAAAAAGCGCGACTATACTTAATTCAACTGGAATTTTGGTATTATAACAAATTTTCTTTATATTTATTTTTTGAGTTCTTAGGTTTTCGCGATTGTTACACATTTATTTTTACAATATCAAGTGACGGGACGGACAAGTCGTGCACCTGATAATTAGCTACACGCCTGTCCATAACAGTAACAGTGCCACTCAGAGCTTTAAATCGCAAAGATCTGAGAGGCACTGCCGCTGCGTCTATCACCCTGAGATCTAAGTTGACAAGTCCCATGTGCCTGTAATTACACCACCACCCTTATCCTTTAAAACCGGAACACAGTAAGGCTCACATTATTGTTTAGCGGCAGAAATAGGTAAGGTGGCAGCACTACCCTAGACGAACTATTCCACAAGCAGCTCTTCGATTGTTCGATTTTCCTATCAATAATAATAATAATAACAACAAATTTCTGTCTTTTTTGTTCTGTTTCGTTTTTAAATTCCGGAAATACATCGTCGTAGTGGTGTAGGATTCCAATAGCATTGTTCCGGTGTTAAGCGTCGAGCCACCGGCGCCTGTAAAATTAATATATCCTCTCAGGCGAGTGTTATTTCTCATTAGCTCATTAAACACAGGATTATGGCCGTCTGCGATCGCGATCTCGGACTCGGCGCGTGATTCTGGGATGAGGGGCTCACCGCACTTAGAGTAGAGCACCTTGTGAAAGAGTTTGTCCAGGGAAGTACTGCCACCTTACCTATTTCTGCCACCAAGGTGTAATGTAAATGTGTGAGGTGAAATCTAAATGACACTGCAATTATTATCGCTTGCCATCAGGCGCAGGACCTGTTCGGCCCGTCACTTGATATTATATTTTAAAAAAACTTCCGTGGACTTTTCACAAGGATCTCTACTGTTTCCCCACCACTCGGATCGCCGACATGAAAAGCATAAGCTTTTTCTGAGGATACCACGTCGTACCTACAGATACCGCGGCATAATTCCCATTAGTGTGCACTTGCATGTAAGGAAGCCGAGCCATCGCATCTGTGGGCGCCGGGCCTTAGAAGGATGCGTCAGAAGTCACCTTGAGTGTTACGTTTGGGTTAGATCTGATTGATTGTTGTCTAAGGTTAGGACTTGGTAGATAATAGTTAAATTCAAAAAGCCTCAGGAAATAAAACCTTGCCAAATGTGATAAATATGAATAAAATTGCGGTTGTCTTGTCATATTTCTAGTTGCCCATACATTTGCGATTCACATCACGGGTGAAGGCTTCAAGATGAGACATGTAGTACCTACTAACGGATTTTGAGACCGGGACATTACGCCGCGTCACGTCGGCATCCAATTTCAAATAGAATATGATATATGACAATTATTCATACCTACATGTAAGTTGGTACAGAAATAGATTCATTAAGGAAGTAATTTCGTAAAAAGCTGTCTCCAGACTAAATTGCAGCAGTAATTTAAAAAACGCTATCCATGATTGCGCGTAACGATCGCTAAGCGTCGCGTAATTTGGTAGCGTACGCTAAGTGCTGGCTCACGAGTTCTCGCAGTATGCTAATAGACGATCATGTGCACCGATTATGAAGGCCGTGGGTAAAAAGGTAGGTCTGAGTGAAACAACAAACTCTATCATAGCCTTGATGAGATAAGGTTATTAATGAACGTAAATTGTCACGGGAAGTCGTCTATAGTAAAAAGGGG
>NW_020653745.1:971453-1047887 GCF_003589595.1 Hyposmocoma kahamanoa | reverse complement strand
ATACAGAGCGTCATTCACGCTTTAGTCTTCGTTTGTTCGACTGACAGCGAAGCAAGCAAAATTAGACAGTACTGCGATGACATTACAATTTAAATTCAACGTTTTAGCCTTTTCATATTCCTTTACATGTCACTACGTTTAAATAGGTTGACTTGGGACATTTTTTTCGTGGTTTTTGTATTAGACCCGTCGTCCATTTATTTGTAAGTCAATGGAAGGAAACTAAAAGAAAACTTAAAAAAAAACCAATAATTAAATACGATTTTACTTTATTAAGCGAAACCTATACATACTGATTTAGTATACACAAACTGTTACCGTACCATATACAATATATATTCTTTATATATCTCTTTATACTAAATAACGCGTGAGATGAACTACTCTATACTGGAATGTATGTATGTAAATAATTATTGAATAAGTATACATTTTTATTTATACTTTTTGTTCCATACACGTTGGTGTTTGGTTGCTATTTAACTATGGTTTAATGTGTTCACAGTTTCATATTGCTCTTCATGTAAAGTCTATTTACAAGATTCCAAAGACCATAGCGGTTGTGACAATCGGACGACAATTGCTACAATCAGTTCTGTTGGTGTACAGTTAGACCTGTGCTTAATGCACACCATTTGTTACGACCAATGAAAATGAGCTCTGACTGACAGTTTATTATTTCCATTTTCGGCCACGAGCGTTATGATCTTTGTTATAACTATAATAAACATTTTTAAGACTCATTAAACTTAAGTCAATAATTGTTTAATAATTAGTACTACAAATTCAACTAATTGAAGTGTTGTAGAGCTGTAATATCACCCCGTAATAACCAATTCAAATTTCGTACATTTCATCTACAATAATTATCAATAAACACAAAATTCACACCAAGAAACCACCTAAAAACATCAAATTGTATAAAATAATATTGACCAGAAACGAACATAAAGCCATCTAGCGGAAAGAAAAGCGAATTATTATATTCTAAAACGTAGATTATGGACTAAAAAGTAAAAATGGCGGCTGTTAGGGGTCAGTTAAATAAATATAGAACCCTTTTGGTCCTGGCCATTTATAGGGAAAATAGTGCTAAGAAGTCTGACATGGAATGATGCGCCGTAATTGTTAATACCCACGTAAAGGCCAACTGACGGACTGTATCGAGATTCAAATCCCAAAATCATGCTCTCTAAATTATATGCAAGTTACAATATAAACACATTCACGTTCTACACAAATAAATAAACTTTGATTAAAATACCACTAACGCCACCTAGCGAAATCCACGTCAGATTCCAAAAGAAGTGCGATGGCACCGAAGACGAATAACTACGAAATAAAGTGTCCTTAACAACGTATCACTATAAAAAGTACATAATTGTATGATAGTTTTTTTATTGATTAATTGATTCCTTGCAATTTATTGCACATTTTGCGATATAACAATTAATACTTGTTTCGCATGAAAGCCCTTTGTCTTAGCGAGATTTTTATAAACGGCGTTTTACAAAGAACAAACCAGTACCTCACTTGCATTTCCGTTCCCTCCCACCTAAAAATTGTATAGCGCCATCTATTAGACAAACTGTAGTACTAAAGGCATAAAGGACTTGCTCTACGCCACAAATTGGATATTTTTTTTCGAAAACACTTTCACTGTGCGGAACCAACGAAAGCCATCTTAGGTCGCATCGAATCATAACGCTTTCACGTCTATTGCGTTGTTTCTAATGGCATAGTAAGTCATAAATTACGACCCCGTAGTCACTCTACGTAATGGTCGCTCGGTCAATAAGGTACGTCCGACACCACACCACATCTTAACTCCACGCCCATAATAATATAAACATATCTGAATACAAAATAGTATGTCGCAGTACACAAATACAATAAAGCTGATCTGAATCGTTTCGATTGTAAACCATACTTGTAACACAGGCCAACATTCTTTTTAACGTAACATTGTTAGAGTTGTACAACATTTCAACATTCTTTCATTCGCTTTAACGAATAATGTTCATGCCCATAAAAAGTTTGGAAGTGGAATAGTACACTTGAAATCTAACGTTAAATCTAACAATCTGAAGCAAAGAGTAGCTTATACATAACGAGTATAGAGTCATCAGCTCCTAAGATCCCTGGTGACTAATGCGGGAAGTACGTTTCCCTATACAAACACATACCTCCAAGTTCATGATTTCTGGGTTCATGTTTTTATTTAAACATGTTTTGAAGGGTCATCCATGGATGAACTTATCAGTCAAATGGGCTTTTAAATATCAACTCTCGTTTGAGCTGTGATTAGAAAGCTGAGATAGTATAGCGCCAACAACTGACCTGTGTGTACGTCTCCGTATATTCCAAAAATATTCTGTATTTATTGTAATAAAGATAATATCTCTAACAATGGGGGCTGTTCCATTCGGTGGTGTAGGAAAAACAGCAAAACATCTAATTACAAAACAAACGGAATCACATTTCATCGGTAATTAAATAAAATTTTGCAATTTTCGTCCATTATAGCAAAGCTCAATTTGAACTGGTCGATTTCAAGTGAAACATTTGACGACACCCGTCAATTGTTTCGAATTCGGATTGGCCAATCGGAGCGCAGTTGTCACCGCAATAATTTGGCAGAATAGTTTTCAAACAAATTAAACGACATTTCGTCTCTATTTCTCGTTATATACTCGATGTTTGAAGTTAATGCACTGCCTTAACGAAATATATTTCGGGTTTTGAAAAATTATCTAAAAATTGTATAGCAAAAAGTGATGTCAGCGCCATCTATTTATTAACGACGTCTATCTTCGTGGACGTACTAAGCAAAATATACGTAGTGATTAGACCCTGATCTGAAGCTACATGCAAGTCACATTGGAATTGTAGAAAGTTCCGTCAGACCCTCTTGGTATAGCAAATATTCTATTAACTTATAGTCGACACTGGACAACGTATATTTTCTGAAGCGCAAGCTATCTTGCACTTCGTTTGTTTTGCATAAATTTTTAACAACTTGTATCTTTATGATTCGACCTCGTCCACTTTCCAAGACAAATAACGGAAGTACACTTCTGCGTATGCGTGTCTACGTAGACCTAAACGCATAAGGTTTAATTTAGCATATATAGTGTCTACAAATGAACGAGCACAACCTAATTGCGTTCAAAAACTGTTCGCGCATTCAAGTAGCTTTCATCTAGATGAGTCATTACCGATTCGCTACAAAGTGAATGAAATTTTTCGTGTAAAACCCCACTTCCAATCTTCATGAGAGCTCCAAAGGATGCATTATGGCACCAAAACAATAATGTTCACACAACTACGTACCCTAACTTGCTAATACTGCAACTGCTTTAAAGCTGTCATGGACAAACAAACCGAATAATGTAACACTATATCACAAATCTATATGGGTTTACCAGTTAACAGAGACGGTCAAGGCTACTGCAACAGCAATTTTAATGACGCATAACATCTATCAAAGGTCAACTTTTGATCAAAATAAAAAGCGACCACACCTTATCTGCACATAAGGTACACCACACACATTAATGATTATAACAAACATTAAAAACTCATCACACGATTTTGTACATCTTTGTATCACACAGGCCTGTTCAAACATGCTAATATTAAAATTTTCACATTTATTTCCTTTAGATATGTAATGAGCTTATTTTAATTTAATATTTCAACTAGCACGCAACGCATTTAAACATTTGATTAATTGAAACTTAGCTAAATACTGATGCTCCATATATTTCAAAAGTAGAGTATTTGGCAACGACAGAAATTCAATAGCGGTCATTTTTTTTTTTGGAATTGGAGGTAACTGACAACTATTAATATCACTTTCAAATACACTGTTGCCATGGGTATAGTGATGTGTTTGATTCCGTTCTCAATTAACTCGCTGAAACAAATTCAATCAAAAAGGACCGTTAAATATTTTACACTATCAATCTGTTAGTCTCCACATATTTTTTTTTACAAAGTTCTTAATTTCATCCAAAGATATAATTTGTTTTCATGATCTATTGAGTGAGCCAGTAAAGTCGATCCTTCAAGACACCTCTATTTTTATTTCATCCTGTCAGTTTACTATCTAACAGCTGATTGTTGTACCTAAGAGCGAAGATATTCATATTATCTTCCATTTAAAGGTATTTAATGTTTGATAACGATTTCTTGAATGGACTATGTATTTGTTGCCAAATTAATCAACACACAGTAGTTCTGAATCATATTGTTGCTAATACTACTTTTAAGTTGGTAGAACTGATTGTCAAACTATTTTCGAAGCCAGTAATGCCAACCTAATTAAAACTCCTCCATTATTATAAACGATTACATTAAAAAAGAATACATGAAAACTTGTTCTATGAAAAAAGCAAATTGATTAACTTAAGTTATTTACTAAACGGTTACCACTAGTTTCACATTTCTCGGGTGAATAAACATTTACAGTGTGGTAAGAAATCTGTAATTAGTGATTAGCCATAGTTTTGTCACTATTATATTGGTCCTATAGTTATTTCGCGTTAACAATGCCTTAGCAAATCAAAACTAACTAAATCAATCGTGAGTTTAACATCACGTGAAACGAAGTAAAGTCGGTCATTTTTGAAGACTGAGTAAAATGACATTCGTAGCATTTCTGGTAACCAGAAATTTTAAATAGTTATGTAGTTATTGTCGATAGTTTTATCGATAGATTGTGAAGGAAGATAATTTTTTCCAAAAATGACTGAATAGCAAATGTTACGCCGTTCTAATGATTACTAATTGCGTTATTATTATTACCTTCTTTATTCTTATTTTGACAGTTGACGTACTAGTGTCGAGGTGAATTTTTATTTACATACAATTTAACAATAATAGCCGAATTTGATTATCTATATTGAATTAACATATAAATTTTTAAAATATGTCTCCTCTTTGTATTTTTACAAACATAGTTCTAAATACTGTGTATGTATGTATGAACTCACAAAAATTGACAATTCAGATGAACTTGTGCTCTGTAATTGGATGAATAATGGGTCGAGAATAATTCAAATGAAACAAGTTCAGCTATTCATTCTATAAGCGTGGCCAATATTCAGTCGACAGTCGATAGAATTTTTATCGATTGCAATCACTAGCTGCTCGCAAGCGGGCCACACTTTTGCGCATTGAATTGTCATTTTACTCCGTCTTCAAAAAAGACAGACTACAGAAAGTTTAAACTGTGCCATCTCAAATGGCTATTAATCTGTAGTATGACAATGTACACCTCTTACTTTTTGGATGTCAAGGTTACAGTTAAGATGGATTGCAAATTAAACTATTTTTTCGAAACAAGCGTTTCGAACTCTTTAATTAATAATTTTAATTTAGTAAAACAAAATATATTTGAATTTGAGTTTGAATTTTTGTTACTTTAACGTATAAGTTAAAGTAACAAAAATTCAAAAGTATGTAGCTTGAATTGAAATGTTCTTTGGTAAATCTAAAAAAATAAGGAATTACAATTTTTGTAACTATATATAGTTCAGAATAGACTGGTTCGCATTAATATTAGGCAAACTAGTTAATGACTTTATCATCTCAGTCAGCCGTGACCATGGGACCTGTAAAGAGTCCGAAACGTTGGCTTGTTTGAAAAAACAAATATACGCAATTCAGATCCGAAAACACAGTTTCATTTCCAATGTGGATATGATGGATTTTAAATTAACTGGACAAAACTAACAGCCACTAATGTTACTTTGTAAAAATAAGTTGACATGTGTTCAGTAGTCAAAAACCGTAATAAAACAGTCCAAAATTAAAGTTGTAAGTGATGAAAAACAACAAGACTATTTTTGTTTCATAAAAATTTGGCAACACAATTGACTTGAGTTCTGTTCAGCTAATCAAAAATCCGACTTTATGTAGGGTTATTTTTAATTAAACTGAAACTTGTTAATACGGCATACTCGTGACTAAAACAAGCCTCGTGTTTGCACACAAAAAATTTTGAGCCTCCCTTACAAATTTATTGTATACCTTAACAAAGAAAGCCAACCGTCGAAGGCTTCTTTATTAGAATATTCTGGTTAGTCGGTCAAACATGCAGGCGTCAAAAAAGGTTATTGTTCAAATTGACACGTTGAATAGCATATTTTGTGTAAAGGCTTGGACGGAGTAGCAATGGCTTGATCCTAGAGCAGTTTGCTCGCCTGACTACCGCGTCTACGTTCAGCTGCAAGCTTGAAATTGCCACTAGTACGACGTAAATTAATTTTATGTAGATTTGACTCATGCTTTTTTTCTATTTCTATATTATTTTAACTGTATTTAAAGGACTGAAATCTACAAATTATTATTAAAATGTGTATATTTTTAATGTTGGTTGTAAGGGATGCAGAAAAATTTGCTGTGTGAAACTTTCAAAGTTACAGAAAATGGATCAGAATGCCACGGTAAGCGGTTTTGAGTAAGAGAAATTGAACCCTATTTCTTGTTAAATACTTCAAATCCAGCACATGTAAAGACCTGCACATTCAGCTCTCGAGTTATGGCCAACTTTTGACTAATCTTTAACAATAATGACATCTAATGTTATTCTAGCTAGAAAGAAGCCTAATCAACTTTCCTAGGTTTTTCTAAATGATTTACCTAATTATTTTTTTGAGAGCACTTTTTAGAGAAATTTTAACAATATTATAAAGAGAAAATATTTAGAAATTAATATTCCCGGTTTCAATTATAAAATTTTAAATTAAAAATAGCAAAGGCGGTTCTTAAATACACTTAATAACGTAATAATATTGACATTATGACTATTTTAAATTATTTTAATAATATAATGTTATATTAAAAGTGTGATGCTAAGTTTAACTATAATATTTTTCTATAAAAAGAATAATTAGTTCGTTAATTTATTTTACTATTTTTCAAACAAGCACCCAGGTATAGTTAGCAGCAATAAGTAATATTGATATTACTGTCACAAGAATTTAAAGTAAAGTTTATTACACTCCGTTGAGTGCGAACAAAGCGATCGGGTAATAATTATAACGAAACCTTTACTTGTAATTACAATTTTGCTGCTAACAGTACCATATTAACTTGTATTTAAAAAAAACAAATCGTACAATAGAGCTACACTGTAGTCATATAAAAGAGCCTTACGTGTAAGATTGTGTAAATAAATTCATGCAACTTTTAGAGTTATAATCATAAGAATAACAAGGTAAGAGCAATTGTCGTAATTAAGTACATTATCGTAATAAATTATTCAACGAAAACTTACGTCCGGTGCTGATGCTAGCCTAGCAAAAACAATTTACTTTTAAGACTAAACGCTTATTATTTCATACCGTTAAATAATGTGCTAAGATGTCATACATCTTATATTCCACAGATTGTCCTAATAACGTTTCCTTTGGACGGTTAAATGACTGCTCTCAACTACGTAATTTAATAAAGCGTCAATGGATGGCGTTTGAAAATATTCCGCGGTTTTTGTATGTTTAATCGCTCAATTCCAAATTTAGTTGGCACCATCCATTGAGCTTGGCGCGAACGAACATTAAGAAAACAACCAAACAAAACGCAACGCCTGGTGTCAACTGGAGACTTCGTTGTACTATGATTACCAGTACAACGGAATTCACTCTGGTGCACTTCCCAGCACACCCTAACCAATTCAGAAAAGTTTATTTCCCAATTTGAACC
This sequence comes from Hyposmocoma kahamanoa, assembly GCF_003589595.1. Taxonomy (NCBI): domain Eukaryota; kingdom Metazoa; phylum Arthropoda; class Insecta; order Lepidoptera; family Cosmopterigidae; genus Hyposmocoma; species Hyposmocoma kahamanoa. The sequence goes on along the minus strand of NW_020653745.1, from coordinate 1,040,177 downwards.
TATCGGGAATCGAACCCCGGGGTCTCCTCATCTAGCGCCTACAGTATAAACCGTTAGGCCACCGAGGTCCTCACGTCGTCTTTTATTATAAAGACAGCTGTTCAAGTAAGATCTGAATATAGGTATTGCACTTGAAATGGATTTATTAACACAGGCATTGATTCATCATGTGCGGTTAGCAACTTTCACGATGATGACAGGTGATGAAAAAATAGTGTGTGCCCTTGTTGTCGCAGTAGCTTTTACTTAATGCGGAGACTATATATAGCCTCACTTTAGACTATGCACTGTTATATGTATGTATATTAAAATAAAACAATATTCTTTTGTAGTCGTCTGTAGACTTAAATTGTATACTAGACTGGTATCAGCACCAAACGTTCTTTAACTTCATGAAATCGATAATATTCAGGATAAATTGGAAACTTCATTAACATTAGTATAATATTTATTGATAATGATAGGAAACTAAAAGCGCTGCCGTTTTACACGTACTCATGTTTATGGCAACACTGGTTTCGTTGACATTGACATTGAGATCAAAATTTGACAAAAAAAGTTGTTTTTGTTTCACGCGGTATTAATACTTAATATGTAAAACCTATATAAGCCGCATTATTTTACAAAAAATTTGTACTTGCCTTTGTCAACTACATTTTTCTTATCGTATAGCAAAAATAATATTTGATTTTGGTGCATCAGTTGATTTTTTCACATTTCAAGATTGTAATTAACTCTGTACCCAAATTAATGGGGATTCTGGTAATAATTTAATATCATAAGTAACTAGTAAATGTTACTATGACATAAAATAATATATCAACGTATGTACAGTTTAAATATAACGGCTCTGGAGTATGCGTTTTAAGCCAATGGGGTTCGGTGTTACCATTAGAATAATGTAAAACCGCAGCGCATGGCAATAATACCTGGTGTCGCTTATTTCTATTAACCGGGAGGATCTATTCGCCGGTATCTACCCAGTTCTTCTCTTCGGCTATTCTGTCCAAGCAGTTGCACAGGAACTGATACTGCAAAAAGAATAAACGGTATCACGTGATGGTTTTGATTAAATATTGGTCAATTTATTATTATGGTGGGGTGGTTGCATTTATGAAAATTAATTTGACGTAACTTTTTATTTCTAATATTAAAGGGGATTAGTTTATTTGATAGATGTAATCTTCAAGGAAGATTGAGCTGTAGTTTGTTTCTCAAAAAAAATATTATAGTTATTATTACTAGTAAATTTAAAGTAGGGTTTAAAAAAAATCTTCAGTAATGAATATGACATGTATATGAACATGTTATTGTGGTAGGAAATTTCGTCCTAAATTTTGTTAGAAATGAATTTAAAAGAAGTTGAACAGTTTAGTAGCAGGAGTCTCGAAGAAGTACTGTCACCTTGTTTATTTTTGTCTGTTGGAAGGCGAGGGCGTCGGTGAAATGACAGGTACATTTGTTTCGGAATAAGTAACGACGGCGAGATCGAACGCGACCCGAGAACGGCGAGGAAGGAGGCACTCACGTAGGGCGTGAAGAGCGTGAGGGCGCGCGGCGGCTGGTCGCGGCGGCCGTAGGCCACGCGCAGCGCGGCGGCGTCGTCGTCGGCGCGCCACTCGCGCAGCAGCGCCCAGGGCACGTCCAGTGCGTCGGGGGCGGGGGCGGGCGCGGGCGCGGCCAGGCGCAGCCCGCCGAAGCCCACGGCGGCCGTCAGCGGCCGCTCGGCGCGCGCCGCGGGCACGGCCACGTCGCCGTAGCCGGGCAGCGCGCGCGCCAGCGCCAGGTAGTCGTGCGCGCGCCGCACCTCCTGCAGCGCCTTCAGCTGGTACAGGCGCGCGCCCGCCGCGCACACGCCGCGGTTCACGTCCTCCACGGCCTGCACACAGCGCGGTCACTGCCGGCCCCCGCCCCGCTCGCCACGCGGCACGCTCGGGGACTTCCGTTCGACACGCGAGCCGAGACAATTGTCCCTTTTTGTTCGTTGTACATACACACGACCCGCCAACACTTACTGACGATACGTCTTTGTCATTTTAAAGCTAATAGAAAACGCAACTCGACGACGCAAATGACGCTCTTTACGATTAACTCGAACCTGATTCACAACTCGCATTTCAATTAAAAAAAACTAAATGTACATTTATATTACAAAACCAGATTGCAATATAGTCGTTAATGATAACAGATTACACCTCCTACATAACACTGCGTCGTTAGGGACTACCAAAACCCAGTACGACGTGTACCTTCTAATATAGTAACAACTTACTCAACTATTCGACTCAACGTTCCAAATTTAACCTACCATTTTTCCAAAAATGGAGTCTTCAAATTAACTAACTATTAAAGTCTAAAAAAACTTTCGACAATGTTCTTCACCTGCCAAAAAATAAAAGCAGCGGCTGTTGGGTCCTCGTTGACGACCTGCAGCTCCGTTCTGGGGTTGAACAACCATTTGCGTATTGACAAACAGCTACTGGAGGCAGTCGAGTAGTTCTGGATGTACAAAGAGTGGGGGCATTCGTTGGGTTGAAGTTTGCGCTCTGAAAATTAACAAAAATATATATGTAATATCTTACAACATACCTGTAAATAAGTAATACAAAAATTCAATATAATACAAAAGGCATGATTTCATACATCTTAAAAATACAAAAATTTGTTGCTATTCCTATTATTATATGACAAAACACTAAATAGTTTCAATAAACAATATAACCACTCATTAAATGAAATTATTTACTAAATAATCAAGTGCCTATATTAAATTGCCATTGTCATTTTTACAATCCCTCACAAAACAATTGTAACACACAAAATATTATCAACGAGCTACAAACACCAATATTATTAAAATAAAAGGTAAACTTCTTTTTTCTTAACATTTCCAAGTATTAATATCAAATTCCTAGACAACAAGTACATAAAGCGAGTAATGTCATACACAAACAGAAACGAATTTACGAATTTGTATTGATATAAAAAAGTAACAAATATCGTATCGTAATACTCACCGAAATTATATTCGACAATTTCAAATAAATAGAAATACTTTTGAACGGACTTCGACAAGCCAATCTTTTCACATACTGCTCTATACACATCATCAGCGTTAGTACTTTTGAGTACTGATACTGTCACCACTTCTTTGTCTGGTAGGAGAACTTTCAGGTCTACTGGGGACGGGTTGGAGGAGTCGTCAGAGTCCGTTAGGAATTCTTGGACAGCGTCTGACTCTGCTATCACGCGGACTGCGCACACCTGAAAGCGATAGAAATATATCTATATAAAAACGGCTTATGAAGTGCATTGACTTACAAATAAATGGACGACGGGTCTAATACAAAAACCACGAAAAAAATGTCCCAAGTCAACCTATTCGAAATTTAAATTGTAATGTCATCGCAGTATCGCGCTGTCAGTAGAACAAATGAAGACTAAAGCGGAGTGTCGCGCTCTGTATACGATTTTAGCTACTTACAAGTGCGGACACTTTTTAGCGCGGACCCGACGTCCATTTGTAAGTCAATGATGAAGTGTAATCATATATTGGTATAAATATTATAAATTTGACGACCTCGGCAGCCCAACGGTCTGCAGTGTGGATGCTGGCTGAAAAGGTCTAATAAGAGATGGAACCAATTTAAGAAATGGCCTTTTCTAAATTGGTTTTAGTTTCTGGATAGTTATGTTGCTTTGGTACTCATAGTAAAGGGAATTTCCTAGTTAGAGACTAGGCAATTCATTCATCTAGCGACCGTGTAAATTACTGTATAATTTTGTACGGGAAATTATACAGCACCCCTAGCGGTCATAAGAAACAACATTTTGTATAAAAACATTTTACGCGGTCGCTAGCGATAACTGTCCCTGTAATCTCAAGGTAGAGGTCCTGATCTACCAATCACGCGATCAATACGATACTCCCCCGCCGTCGCTACCCGCACCTCACCATTAAAGAGACCTAAAATGCATTTCTGCGCATTCAAGGTCATTAATCAAGATGTTTGCCGGTATCTGTATATGAAGAATAAAAGAAAAACACTCCTTAATGCATGAAACTGTTTTTTTGCGAGCTGCATTTTTGGCATGGTCTGGTGGAACTAATTTATAGTGAATGTTTTTGAGATCGCTTTTGTGTTTATTGCTATTGCTTCTGAGTCCACATTGAAAATGATACCCATAGGAAACATGTTATTAGTTTACCTTCTCTAAATACTGTTCAAGACCTCTTCTTCTGGCATCTAAATGTTGTTCGCTCAGCGTAAATGGCCATTTCCCAGGTAGTTTTGGAAAGTTGAAACCTGAAACAATCACTTCTATAAATAACAACATAAACGTGGGGTAGGTAGATCTAGATATACGTAAGTCGGTCAGGTTTGAGATGTCCTTAAAAAGTCAATTTAAATTACCACCACATATAAACGAAACTATGATAGAAAATGTGCATAAAAAAATTCCTAGTATCTTTTCCCTTTTATGTTTGTATTTGGAATGGTTGGATTGGACAGTCTATTACCGAGGCGTACCTAAACGAATGGAGGTGTATGATCTGTGCCTACCCTGGTGGGAGACAGGCGTGTTGATAAGCATGTAAATAAACCAATGATGTTTTAATTGACCGATATCTGCGCGGTAGTGGTGCTGCACTGCAGAGGCGCGTGCGCATGTTATTTAACTACGTTATGACTAGCGTGTATGTGTTTTATCTTTCGCTGTAAATTTATATTGTAAACAAAAAAATCACTGTAAAAACGATATATGAAGAGACTAAAACCGGTGTAGGGGGTGAAAGTATACCAAAGTCTAAACTCGTTAAGGACTGACAGCTAATTAAGCCAAGAACAACGGGTGTAATCTTTGTCACATAGCAAGAGTATGACGACTTTTTGATTTAAAGTTAAAAGAAATGAAAAAAAAATCGATTAAATATCTTCTACGAAATCTGAACGATTACTCTCAAAACAAAAGAAAATGACCCGTATACAAAGCATGTATTATGCTCTAGTACAGACGCAAGCAACACAATTTGAAAAGATAGCCGATTCAATTTATCGATTCTATGGCGTAAATCTCTATGGATACATTCAATTTTACGCATCAAGTAGCTGGTTTAATATATTTTTATCCTTATCACTTAATTTTCACATAGTTTGTTATGAGTCTAAAATTTACTATTTGTTTTTGAAACACGATTTAGAAATTAGTTAAAAATAGTATGTGAAATGAATTAAAATTAGATATATTTTTTTTTTACTTTTATACAAGCACTACGTATTGTACTGTTTCCTATAATTAGTGCCAAAGTAATAAAAGCTATGAATACTAGATCCACAGTTGGTAAACCGTTGACATTGAGCTTAGTAGGTAAAACAGTAAGCAATAACATGTCAGTCGATAAAACAGGAAATCCATATCGTCAGTGAAAACATAAACTGTCGGTAAAACAGCCCTCACCTATGAACTCTTTTCTCAACTGTTGATGCAGCTGCGCGAACTCCCTATATCTTCTACTACACAAATGTCTGCCAGCCATGTGTACATTGAACGCTACGTATGATCTGCCGGTGTTTCGTTCCATAACCATGCGGTAATCTGGTATTGACACAGGCAGTGACCGTTTGTCGGTGTAATCGTATCGCTGGTAAACTGTTGCACGAGAATTTGCCGCTCCGCCTATGACGCCTACAGGAGCTGAGCCGTCGTCGCATGGTTCTAAGCGTTCTGCTTCCTGAAAAAAAACCGATAAGACAGTGATGATCCGGGATAGTACTGCCAATTTAGCTATTTCTGCCGCCAAGCAGTAATGGCAGCAGTAGTGTGTTCCGGTTTTGAAGGGTAAATGTGCTGACGAAATTACAGGCAAATGGGGCTTGTCAACTTATGCCTCAGGGTGACAGACGCAGTGGCAGTGCCTGTCAGATTTTTGCGATTTCAAGTTCTGAGTGGCTCTACAACTGTTATGGATAGACGTGTAGCTTGCCATCAGGCGTACGACTTGTTCGCCCTGTCACTTATTATTATAAAAAAATGTTCCAATGCTAGGCGCGGGTCTCCTTTCATCACAACGTTTTGTTGGGTAGTTCATTGTAGTTGGTAATGTCTTTGTAATTTTCTAATTCTGCAATATTGTCCATTATATTGAACACTATTTTTGATAAAGGAATTTCGAAGATTCTGAAAGTACTACAAAAACTTTTGAAACTAACCTCCTACGAGCAAAAATTTATCTAATGCCATTATTAAGCAATAACTACTTTAGAGGAATCCCTTGCCCAACAGTGTGACGCGCAAGAATTAACACAAACATGCTATAAAAAAATTAAGACAAGACTTCAACGAATTTTTGCAATAATTAGTATTACATAAAATCTAAATTAATTTAAGCATTTATGAAATATTGACAATTTAATCATGTGACGTCGAAGTTTTGCCTGCCTAACTTTATTTTCTGGTCAATTATGTTGTACCTAACTTACTATTGTTACCTCGACTATCATATTTCTTGCAATTTTATAAACTACCACATGTATTTAGAAATACTCACTTTCGGGGTTACTGAGATGACGGTAAGTGTGAGACAATCTCCTCCGGATTTTATGAGATCTACAACTTGTTTGTGTGTAGCGCCTTCGACGTTCACGCCATTGCTGTAAATAAAGAAGATTTTGTTTACATTATTATCAACGTCAATTAAAAGAAAATTACGATTAATAAGGGCCTATTACTGAGTTGCACAGGACTACAAACAGGGAGTAGTGTGTCCTTACATTAAAAATGACCAAACCATACACCAGAGTACGAACGATAATTAAAAATACAATTAAGTTTACAAAATACGCAAAAACAAAATTAGGCAGAGTGTCGACTTCCTACCGAAGTATTTTGGTCTTTTTTTCTTAGTTTTCTTTTTTCACAGTCTTGTACATTCGAGCGCGCTAAAATTTTACAATACAATATTTTTCTTATAGATTTAACATGACCTTTGACCTCGGTTATCTCGTCACATATCTAAATTAAAAATTTGGGATTCGTCATTACCTGTAGAATTTTGTTTTTTATGGTCAAGGAACAGCTGATGGCAATTGATATGAATACCAAAAAAAAGACACAAATTATAAGAAATTTTCGAATATATATTTAATATAATATATTTCGTCAGAAAGTTGGTAACGATGAAACAATGCCCCTCGTACAAGAGGCCGGACATTCCATATTTTAAATGAGGCATATTTAAAGCAACCCCCTATCACGCAACCTCTCAGCTATATAAATAAATAAATAAATAAATAAACTTTTAAAATAGCGTAAATTAGAAGAGCTATATAATTGTGCTACTTTACTTTAGAGCATATCGAGAGCGTCATCTGTACCGCGTCGCGCAAGCTTGGCATCCTGAACAAGGTGCACCGATTTTTTACTCCAGAGCTGCAATACCTGTTGTATAAAGCTCAGGTCCGAAGCAGCATGGAGTACTGTTCGCACCTTTGGACGGCTCTGCCAAGTACTTGCTCCACGCCCTAGATGGACTGCAGCGCTACGCCTTCCGTGTTGTCAACGATCCTCATGTAACTGAGCATGCGGAGTCGTTACAGCTTCGCAGAGATATAGCGTCTCTTAGCGTATTCTATCGCCTGTACCACGGTGAGTGCTCTGAAGAGTTGTTCAACCTTATCCCTTCCCGTCCATCAGCGGACCACCCGTGCCGGACTGCGTTGGCCACAGTTGGACGGTCAGTTCAATACCGTCCCGCACTAAAAAGTTTGGCAATTCGTTTTTATGCCGAACCATCAAATTGTGGAACCAACTCCCGGCGCATGTACTCCCTCCCTACTATAACATCGGGTCCTTCAAACGTAGTGTGAAGAAGCATTTGGCCAGACCGGCAAAATGATAGTGACGGAGTGAAGATATTTGTGTTTTCCATTCGTTACTCTCATCTCTGGACTGTATTCGCACTTTCCATCAGGCGCGGTGCAGTCATTTTGCCGAGTCACAATAAAAAAAAAAAGATCCCATTGCCTATAATAGGCCTGCACTAACAATAGGCTGTAATAAAGTCTAAATTCTTCTGTTATTTTCTTAGTAATGACGAAAGAGATAGATGTACTTATCTCAAGTTTACTTTTGGTTCAAAGTAATTTTTATTTATTCTAGAATAAGTAGCTAAGGAATGTCTTTCACAGCGAGAAATTATTTTTGTTTTGTTTTTCCAACTGGCAATAATAATTGATGCCAGTTGATGCAAATACTTTAACCTCACAATTAGTACAGGGCAAGCAAAACACGATTTATAAGTATGGGTACGAAACGCTGACTCCTGAACTAGACAGGGCCTGTTTTGTAAAACAAAATATAAACTACAAAAATGTGAGTATATACATATAATTAAAAGTAAATTATTAAAATAGATTGGTATACAATATTGTAATTGTAAAAGAACTAAAATAACAAAAATACCGACATCAAAAGTTTGTGGGATTACATCTATGTGCCAAGTTTTATTGAAAACGGTAACCGAAAATGATAATCATTTAGTGAATAACCACGAAAGTCTTAAAATCTATATGGTAACCGAAAAGTGCGCGAAACCGGATTCATCCCCTAGTTTGGCACCCTTAGAGGTGGAATATTTTCTTTAAATTCAAATGGGACCAATACTGAGGTACCCTCTTTCCAACAAAAAAGAATGTCTGTCCTAAACGTGAATGAAAACGTGATTCTCTATTACATTGGACAAACAAAACGAAGTATTTGTACCCGCGTCAAAGAACATATAGCTGATGTCAAACACCGTCGCGTAAACAAGTCTGCAGTCTGCGAGCATGTCATGGATAAACCTACACATTCAATAAAGTTTGACAAACCCCAGGTCCTTGCAAAAGAAGTCCTATCTACCCAGGATGTTGCGATAGGCCATTGAAATTAAAAAACATCCTAATTTCAACAGGGAAGATGGTTTCTCCGTACCACCAATTTGGGATCCAGTATTTCCTCTACCTAATTAAAAATCCCAAACAGACATAAGACTGCAGTACTAATTAATATGTTTTAATTTATTCTAATTTCTATTAATAATATTAATATTAATAATAATTAATAATATATTGAACTTAATAAAAATTCATTCAATAAAATAATTTTTATAACTTAATGTAGCGTAAATTGGAATGTTTCTTTGTAAAATTAAAAATAAGGTATTTGATTAATAACTGTTGTAACTACAGTGAAAAAATAGGGTGGTTTGCATTAATATTAGACATAACTGGCTGAAGACTGTACCACCTCAGTCAACCGTGACCATGGGACCTGTAAAGGGCCCGAAACGTCGGTTTGATTGAAAAAACAAATATACGCGATTTAAATCCGGAAAAATAGTTTCATTTCCTATACGTAGAGCATTTAACTTTACCTTTTTTTATCTTATTTAGTTACGCATGCCGCTCGGCTCGGGGGAGCGTCGAGTTATATGCGATACCCGGGCGGTAGACCCGTATATACCCACTAAAACCTAGTATTTAATTCAACCGCCATAGCGAGACGCCCTAGGATCCACTTGCACATACTACAGGGACGTCCCGGCAGATGGCCAGCAGGGAGCGGGCCCAGTTCTTTGGAGGGTGCCCGGGCACCCTGTGACTTGGTGGAAGCGGTCCCCCGACCCCAGTCTACGGAGGGGGAAGAAGGTGGGCGCACTGCCTCCTTTGTCTCCCCAGCCTACGTCAATCTTAACTCGTAAAGTCAACCCGTCTACATCCATTAATAATGGCGTCATCTAGTCAATTCCCTAACAAGTTTTGTATACGAATTAGAAAACAAAGGATTATACACGCTAATGTTAAACATTTACGTCAGTATTTAAACGACGTCTAGTACATTTGTCGTACACGGCAGTTGCATGAATATTTCAACGACCCTTGCTTTGATTTCAGGTGGAACTAATTTTAGAACACGGTGTCTTAAGATAAACATTTAAAAACTCCATGTCTTCAGAATAATCCTCACGATGTTCTGAGTAACTGAAATTTGTACGGGAGTTGGAATTCTTTTTTATGAAGGGCACACGATTACAGTGTAATGTGAAAAGTGGCGGCATTAGTGGCGACAGTAAAACTAGGTTTTAATAAGGCCTGTTTACATTGGCAGTGCACGGAGCAAAGTGGGGCATTAGTTAGTCTAGAAAGTGTAGTGTAGCTAGAGAAATTATGAGTACATTGCGCAGGTAATTACAGGGAATTTATGGTTTGGTACACGTATTATTCAATTGTGAAAAACACAACTTATGGAGATAAGTTACAATTTCTAGAAGTTTAGCAACAGAATTCGAAAATGTTTTGATGTTTCGCTCTCTTCCTATAACTAAACTATAATGAAAGGTTATTAACCAAAAAACGACTGCACCTATGTGACGAACAATTCTGGAGGAAGCATGAGGACATACTCGCCACTCGTCGAAAAAAAAATTATGTAAATATGTTCTATCTTTGTATTAATATCATAATAGTCAGTTAACAAAAAAATATCTCAATAATACGTACTAGTAGTTGCAGGTACATTTTGCTGCTAACAAATCTAATGTGATAACAGGATTGTTTTAACTACCAAAGTGAGTTCTAGTCTAAACAAAGCAAAATGTTTATAAAAAGCAAAGCATATCACAACTCGTGCGCCGCCGACGAACAGTAAATAAGTTCGACTTTAAAATATCGCATTAGGTCAAGTAAACTGGATTTAGCAACACGGCCGTTTAAATATATCATCATTACTGTTAACCTATTCATTATATGTCTCACTGCCGTGTGCTGGTCTCTTCTAGGTACATGGTAAAGGGCCGGCACGCACTCACGCAGGCCCCAGTCAAATTCAAATAATCATTAATTATTCCATAGGTAAAATTTTTACACTAGAAACTCTACGGATTGCTCTTTTCAAATCAACTTAAATGCTATAGAATACACTTTGAATCATAACTGTGTGGAATCTAGACTCATGACGTCTTTCCATATATGTTTATCTAACACGTAGTCCACAATTTTGCAATATGACTGTTCAATTAAAATACTTTTAATGCCAATGCATTATATATTACATTACACATTATAATATATTAAGTCACCGTTTTAGCGAGATATATTCAAATTAAAGTAAATATTCACAAATGTACGTAAGTTAGAAATTAATCATAGTTACATACAGCTTTCATATACCTCTATACTATAATTAAATATATTAGACTACATCACATACGTGTCTCTGATCCCAAAGTAAGTAGTGTCATGGAAATCGGAAACGACGTTACCACAAAGACCGAGATAATATAGAAAAATTTGTTGTAAAAAAAATACATTGACCCGGCCAGGACATCAGAGATGGCGACACCATGAAAACCGGTGTGAAAGTCACTCGACCACGGAGGTAGTCGAAGAGAGTGGTTTGCATGCAGCTGGATCGAAGGAAGTGTTCGATCTTTGTATTAATAAATTATAACAAACTAGTGGAGTAATGCCACAAACATCGAGACATGTTATACCTTCCTCAAGTTATAGTTGAGGAGCGCGATGACTCTACACGCGTGAACGGGTGCCGCTTTCGGGGGGCTGGTCCGACCCGGAATATTTTTATTTACTCTATATATTACACCTAATTATGTAATGAAAATACTAATAATATTAGTAATAATAAAAATACATTAACTGTCCGCTAAGCTGAGCAGTGCTTAGAAAACTACTTCGATTCGTTTCGTTACCCATGCCCATCGAATATACAACCAGAAATAGCGACGAAATAAAGGCCATACAACCCTGGCAACTCACCAGGCAAAAGGGCCTTATATCACTTTTAAATATGAACTCTCGTTTGCGCTGAAATCACTAATTAGAAAGCTGAAATAGTACAGCGCCAACAACTGACCTGTGTGTGCGTCTATGGATATTCCAAAAATATTCTGTATTTATTGTAATAAAGATAATTATCTCTAACAATGGGGGGCTATTCCATTCGGTAGTGTGGAAAAACAGCGAAACGTCTAATTACAAAATAAACGAAACCACATTTCATCTGTAATTAAATATTAAATACGAATTTTTTCAATTTTCGCCCATTGTAGAAAAGCTCAAGTTAAACTGGTCGAGTTCAAGTGAAACAATTGACGACACTCGTCAATTGTTTCGAATTCGGGCTGGCCAATCGGAGTGCAGTTGTCGCCGTAATGACTTGGCAGAATAGTTTTCAAACAAATTATATGACATTTTGTCTCTATTTCTGGTTATAGGTATACCGGAGGATTTTGGGGGAAACCTTTGCCCAGCAGTGGGACATAATAGGTTAATTTAAAAAAAATTACAGGCGTCCCGCTCTGAGGGAAAAAATAGAGTATACCACGTTTGAGGGAAACCTTTGCCCAGCAGTGGGACATAATAGGTTAATTTAAAAAAAATTACAGGCGTCCCGCTCTGAGGGAAAAAATAGAGTATACCACGTTTGAAAACAAAGGTTTTCAATCCGTGTGTTCTACTCTCACGGTAGGTACGGCAAGTCCAGATAGGATTAGAAATTTATTTATCCGACAGGGAACCAAGGTCGTCGACATAGCTGATAGAACAAGCAAGATGGAGCGGCAGTGACAGGGCCACATCTGTCGAAGAACCAATAGGGGAAACAAGTTCTTGGCGAACGTAGTGTAGAACGCCCTCTGGCCAGGTGGAGTAACTCTCTGCAAAAGGCTGCAGGCAGCAGATGGGTGCGACAAATGAGGAACGGGCGAAATAGCGCACATTAGGAGAGGCCTACATCCAGCAGCAACCTAGAAATGAACTAACAGATTAAAGAGAGCTGCAACATTAAAAGCAACAGGTACCTAACAGGGGAAGATGTTGTGCGTAGGTCAGTAGGACAGGACCTATGGCATCCATGAGAATTTCCTCCTTCCCACGCAAATAAACATACCGTAATAAGGATTTGAATTGTCGATCTCTGTTACCAAGAAGTAACTATACTCCCACTCTTTACTATAATTACCTCTAGTACTTACGTTTAATAATATACAGGACGTCCAACAGCTATGCCACATGGACGGAAAGTACCTTAAATACAATATAAATAAAAAAAATTACTGAAAGAAGATTTCATTTTGATATTAAAAATAATTCGAACTGCATTCAAAGATTTCTCAATAATCGCCTGTCTGAGCTGGGAATCGAACCCGGTAAATGTGAAAATACAAACGCCTGTAATTTTACTAAACTGATCGAAAGCCTCAATTATAAGGATTATTTTGTTCTAAATAACATAGCATCTTAAATAAAAGAAAGACCATGAAATTTAACATGTAATTTGAATTTTTACTCAGGAAAATGAACCTGTAAAATATTTCGTTTGACAATGTGCACGAGTTTCAAACTGAACTTAGACATATTTTTTTAAACATTTACCATGAAAAGATAAATGAATAAGCAAAATTATTAAATTATACAGTAGTATACAAATTCTACTGTTTTAGATTCTAGAGAATGGGACACATTTTGAGCATTTGGTAACTTAAATTGATTGTAAGTTACAGTTAAATGTACGTAATATTTTAAATATTAAATTTCATGGTCTTCCTTCCATTTAATAAATAATAAATAATAAATAACGCACACACTCAACATAGCCCCGCACTAGGGAAACCCTGTGTCGCGGGTGCCATGGACACACACATAGACAACCACAAATTACATCCAAACTCACGAGAGAAATAATTGTAGGCCATACAACTATTTCTACCGGCCCGGGAATCGAACCTGGGACCTCTGCGTGGCAGTCCGGCATGGTAACCGTTAGGCCACAGAGGCAGTTTAAGACGCTATGTTATTTAAAAGAAAACCAATCCTAATGATTGAGGCTTTCATTCAGTATAGTAAAACTACAGGTGCTTTTTTTCATATTTGGCGGGTTCGATTCCCGTTTCAGACAGGCGATTATTTAAAAATCTTTGAATGCAGTCCGAATTGGCTTTAAAATCAAAATGAAGTAAAATTTTCAGTAAAATTTTCTATCTACGGTGTTTAAGGTACTTCCCCTCCGTGTGGCATAGCCGTGAGACGCCCTTTATATTCGCGATTCGTAAAATCATCGACGATCGATCGGAAACGACCTTTGAAACTTAGTACAAAAAGGCTAGCAATAAATACAAGAAATAAATCATGTTCATTAATAGGTAACCTAACCTATAGCGGCGACTTAACGCGGCCTCTCGTGGTGCCCTCTGACCTAATGAGGCAATGCACTGATAATGTTACAATATCGAAATCTATTTTTTTAAATTTCGTTGTCTGTCACGTTGCCAATGTACTCTATTATCGTCTATTGTCATATTACTATGATTGATGGGATATTTCCAATTGCTGTCTTGTGATTGGTTAGATGGAATATCGTACTGCAGCCTTGCTGTTGGTGTGATAAAGAACTTCATGTGATATTAAAGCAATATGATTGGTTAGTATGTTTTACTTTATTTTCAAACAGTAACGGTTACAAGGTTTATTGTCAATGGAAAGACTTTTTGCGGTTGTGAAAAGTGTTAATGTTAATGACCTAAACGCCTTAATTTAAAGAAGCAAAAGTATTACCCAATTGCTGCCTTAGCCTGCTCAGGAGTCTCCAAATCATAGATCTCGAAACCGGAAACGGGGCAATAGTAGAAACAATACCGGAAGTCCCCCCGCCCTCCTCTTTCCACTACTGACATTTTGAATTTCGCACTCAAATACCATTGACACAAAGACCATTAATTTGACACTTTCTTGCAATATATATTTAATATTTGATGTTATTAAGGTATTACAAATGAATCAAAATTAATCTTTTTATTACTTTACGATTTTTACGGGTCAAAATAATAATAAAAATAGTCAATTACTTAGGTGTTAAAAAGTTTTTTTAACGAATCTTTATTACAATATTGATTTTATTGTAGTAAACCGTATTAACAGACTTAAAATAAATAATTAAAACCGATTTAAACTATATTATTTCACACAATGTACATTACACCACAACTATACTCGGGACTGATGAATGCGTGCGACTGCAGTGCACGAATAATGATCTAGTAATGACAGTAATTGTAATAACAGAAACGTTGCAATGAGATAATAAACAAAACTAAATTGCGTAGTAGACAGTGTTAACTGATAACGGAGTTAAAGTTCCAGGATATTTGTACATTGGCGTTCGAAAAGAATATGCTCCAACTCACATGTCCCACCAACAGTGAAACGTTATAAGTCGAGAAGAAAACGGCAGGCCATCTAAATAACCATTTGATTAACTTATTGTTCACTCTATAAGTCATATTCTCTGCAAAACTAAAACAGTTAATTGTTTAACTTTCCCATGAACCGATTTAGGTTGAAAAACTTTGAAAGGTTTAATCATGATTACGTCAAAAATAACCTTCTCAATCTGTAAGTACGACATCTAGCGCAGATAGACGCTGGTCAGACGCAGATCAACGGTTGTAGGTCACCTTATTTAGAACAATAAACAAATGCGTTAATGAGCTATTTAAACATTTGGTAATCATTAATGTCACGAGGTTTGAGTTATTGCAGGCATTGACGAATTGGTCCATGTTAAAGGTACCAGATAACACTGGATGTAACAGGAAATCGGTTTCAAACAAAGGAGATGGGCTTTTCGATTGTAATTTCACTGCAATATTCAACCCGCTCTTCAAGTGAGGTTAACGGTAAAATTTCCCTTTTATGGACGCATTGATGCATATGTTTGATTCCATTTCGGATAATAATTAGAGATGAAACGCATATCGGTATTCGGCCTAAATTTTGGTATATAAATATGGCCGGATATCGGAAAGTAGAAAACCGGATACTGGATAGCACGCCAAATAAATTGTTTTATTGATTAAAGATAATAGTAACAAGGCAAAAGAAACTATACTCTGACAGTCTGTTTATGTATTATGAAATTAGATAACGTAAGTTTTGAATTTAGTACCTACTCAAATTAACCACGGGCAAAGTGTAAAGGACGAAGACCAGCCTCTCTGCAGTGAGTGGTACAAATCGGTTCCGTTTATTTTGATAAACACGCCGGCTTCAGAGAACAGCGTTTCGCTGTAACCGTATCTGACATTTGGTGCATTGTGGTGATGATGTAGTGACCAGGACAGAAAAGGGATAGCTTCGATGGTTTGGTCATGTCGAAAGGATGGATAATGTTAATAGACTGAAGACACAAATTTCCAAAACGAATTTGAACGGCAACGTGAGGAGAGGTAGATCTTGACGTACAAATCTCGATCAGATTGAGGATGTTCTTAAAAAACGCAATTTAGAAATACCATGACTGTGCATAATAATATTATGAAGATCCTGGCACGAGTAGAAAAGCCGACAGAGGTTTGTCAGGAGCGTAGTAAGTGGAGATTCATGCTCTCTGCCTTCCAATTGGGAGACAGGTATGATGTTACCGTGTGTGTACTAATCAAAATTAAAAACATTCAGTAGACACGCTGTTCAAACTAATACCTTGTCGAGAGTGGTTTATTAGTTTCCCTTAAAATCATTCTGTTCTTCACAATTTTGTATGGTACCAGCGCCCCTAGCGGTCACAAGAAGAAAGAATATTTTGTATACAAACATTTAACGCGGTCGCTAGCGATAACTGTCATCGTAACCTTATGGTCAATATTTTAAACAATAGATTATTCACTGTAATTTATGAAAAATCATGGCTCTCGGAAAAATAAAGGATTTCTTTTTCCGAAGGCCATGAGAAAATAAAATACCGAACTTTACAGGATCACGGAGAGAGTGCGATGGAATTAGACGATTTAATTCCGCCTTCCCTTTTTCACAATAGGGGGACTAGACGTAGGCTTGGGTTCAACCCCTACGTTGTGGATATTCCATAATACACACGAAGCGTTACGCTTCCACATTTATATGGAGAACTGGAGTGGAATTCCCTGCCTGCAGAATTGTTCCCTGAACGTCATAACTTGGACCTTGTTAAGGCGAGAATGAATAGGCATTACTTAGGTGTGCATGCTCCATCATCGACCTCATCGTCACTTTCTATTAGGTGAGACGGAGGTCAAATGCGCATGCAACATTTGTGTAAAAAATAAATATATATTGATAAGCTATATTAATTCGTAAATATCGTATCGGCAGGACTCTCATAAAAAATAGCCAAACTGTGAGTTCCTTTCTTTTTCTTTTTCTTAATTTTCTTTTTTTTTTTGTAATTTTTGTCAGTCAGTCATGATGTACTCATCACTTCAGTATTCAGTATAATATACACGATAGAGCTGTTTGAAATCATAAGTATCAAAAATATTATTAACATATTATACAGTTGCTGACAGGAATGAGTGCCCAATTATGCGGCACTTAATAGATAATACAAAGTCACTGGTAAAATATAAGTACTAATATAGTTTTAAGTCTGTACCTACTAACATTTGATTGAATCTCAGTTGTCTCAATAAATAAATTTTATTATTATTATTATTATATATACTTATACATTAGGTAACAAACATAAAAGCACAGTTAATAAATTCAATTACAAATAATAATCTACGATTGTATATTATATTTCTATTGGAATTTAAAATAAAGAGATTATAATTGAATAGCAATTTAAATAGTTAAGTTAAAAAAATAATAGTATTTATGGATTACCTGGAATCCAAAACACTACAGATTTTCATATAATTATATAAAGGTTCATAGAAACACTAAGTGTTATTGTGCATTCTCACTGTTTCGCCATTGCATTGTGATGGTAACTACAGTCATGAGAATTTAATAACATACTTGTAAGTAAATATTTTCAATATCGCACCCCTCATGGAAGAATGACATAAGTGAAATTACGTCAAACATGTTTATTGCTCCATTAGATATAGAAAAATATAACCCACATCTTCTCCAATTGGAGATTAGACACAGAAAAATATAACCTACATCCTCTATCTATTATATACATATATTAACTGTCTCCGTAAAATACTCAGGGTTATTTATAAAAAAACTAACAACCTCGCAGGACTATATTTATTACTAACATCATAAGCAACAACTTTAGTTCGATGACTTTTAATAATTCATTTTAATCACCATTTTACTATTATATCACAATGGCGCACAGAAAGCTCCATAGTAAAAAATTTCAACCTCTTTTATGTAATATTATTGAGATTAATATCAGTTATATTAAAAGTGCTGCAATATCACACACTTCAGTATCAATTTCGTTTGCTCCAAGGAAAGTGCCTTCTATATGAAGGGTCTTCTACAGCACCAGTTTCTGTTTTCACAGTCAACCCTACTGTTTGTGTATATGTGATGGTAGGCTAAATAAAGGAGGCAATTCACAATAAATTGCGATCCAAAAGGCATTATGTCACAATCAACTTCTCCAGGGTTGCTCGCGATAGACGCCGTCGTAAAGTCTGGATAATGAAACAGCGAAAAGGCGCAATATTTCCAAGGTCTGCTTTAAAGTGGAAGTACTATCGGTGCTGCTTTGAAACTAGGCAGTAAATCACCTAAGGATTCACAATTGGCTGACTTTTCTATCGGATACATTTAAGGGAGTGTGCCCAGGAACTTTTTAATTTAGTTCCATCCTCACCGTTCTTCCTTCGGTCTAGAACTAGAAGTTCGGACTAGAAGGTCCGGAACACTCCATCCTTATGTCGTTGATATACTACTTATTCGCACAAAATAAATAACGCTTTGCTTCCTCCTTTCTGATGCGTACGGCAAAGGAGTGGGATACTCTACCCACATCTGTGTTTCCCGAAAAGTACCATTTGGGCCTATTCAAGGCTAGAGTGAATAGGCACTTTTTTAGGCAAACGTGTCCCATCGTCGCTTAACATGAGGTGAGATTATGGCCAAGCGCGTGTCTACTACATATTTAAAAAACACAACACTACTATTGACGGGTTTTTATTATTATTACAATTCGGGGTAAAGAACAACAGAATTAAAGAACTGAATATTCTGGCTTCGATTGTCTTACCTTCCACCGTTGCCGTATGTACCCACCCAGAAATGCTTTTTCCATTGTCGGGCAGCACTGACTAAAGAGCAAATGTGTCTAATTCGTCATATGGCATAACAGAGAAACGTCCTTGGTCTCAGCTTGTGATGTTACCCAACGGATACGGAGGATCGTTAAGTCCTGATAGAATGAATAATTATAGTCTCTCGATGACATTACGCGTTCATGTTTTGTGTTTTCCCAAACTCTCCAACACTGAACTCCAGTTGTTTATCTAGGTCAAGTACTTTGGGGAAACAACGCAAAGGTAAACACAAATAATAAGTTTCAGAAAAAGCTAACCAAGGTGAATTGGCTTGTAGCAATGCCACAGGATTTTTGTCAATGAATAGGGTTTGTCTCCCATAAAGGCATGTGTGATTTTTAGACAGTTGCACTAGAAACGACACTTGGTCTGGTGTTCAAAGCTAACAATGCATACCTCAAAAGTACAATGTTCGTACAGTACAGTAGTTGTAGTGTGTACAGAGGCTCACATGCATGGCTATAACTGGCTGCATAGTGACAGCATCCATAGAGACCATGTTCGACCAAGAGTAAGCGAGAGCTCAACGCAATAGGCCTTCAGAAAGCATGTTCAAATGCAGTTCTGAGGAGGTGTCAATGTTTGACGATATTCCTGATAGGAATTTAAAAAACAATTATTCCTAGGGTACTTTGAGCGCCTTAACCATCAGGAGCTCAAGGTTTTCACATACACCTTCAAGACTAAAACAGGCATTGGCTATGGAAATTTCTTGAAGCACCTAAATGAATATACATATATATAACACCCTTGCACAACCACAACAATATAAGGGATTACCAATAACTGGTAAGGATATACAAAAACAGCATCACACTGTAGTGGATCATATGCCTATGCAATATATGCGGCAAACAAATGGCAGGATGGGGATACAAAAGGACAGTGTTGTGACTCAACAACTATGAGACAAATCTTGAAACTGAATGGTTATAGATAGGCTGTACTCCAAATCAATCAACATTGGCCCAAGTCCTCTAGCTAAGTGTAAAAGTTAATTCCAATTATTAATGATGCCCTTCCCAGACATGGTGTTTTCAACAAGTACTTCTACATTGTAGCTGCTAGACATTCACCTGTGCAGAACCTGGAAGGAGACAGGAGCTGACGTGTTTCTGGATCACCTATCATGGATCAGTATGATCCCGTTGCGGATTATTATTATAAATTATTATAAATAAATATTGGCACGGTCAGGTGATGGCTGGACTTCCAGGAGGAACTGAGATGCAGTAATCCTACAATTCTTTACAAGCAATGTACTGTATTGCAGAAACAATGTCAATCACACATTCATACATACACACATCAAAAAAAGTTTGCGATCACTTCGAAAAACTGAAATCTTTTTTGTTACTGTAGATTATATTATGATTTTTTCTTCTTTTTAGATTCTTTATTTAAAAATAAATTAGAACATAAAACAATGACCCCGTTCAATTGTTTTTTCATATAAAAAAGGCTTTCAGTCCTAGCTTACGCTCATTCAGAAATCTGATTTAGTCAATTATAAGCGATTCAAGATATTTTTCGCGGAAAGTTGTGATTGAAAAAATGCCAAGAGGATTATCAGAGGTTTTACGAGCTAGAATAGTAACTTTGAGGGAAGAAGGATACACCACGAGAGTTATAGCACGCAGACTTGCTATATCCCAATCCTGTGTCGTGGCTACGTTGCAGAGGTATCACGGAATGGGGAATTTAGCTGACCGACCCCGCAGCGGTCGGCCAACTGTTTTGACAGCTGCCCAAAAGCGCTATACTAGATTGCTGGCAGCCCGTGATCCAACAGTCAACGCCATTAAAATAAAAGCAGAAGTCAGGGCCGCCTCTGGGCTTGAAGTTAGCACGCAGACCGTTCGCAATTGCTTGCACCAGGCTGGATTACGAGCACGGAGGTCTTGGCGAGCTCCGCTCAATTCCCGGCAACGTCAACAACGAAGATTGCAGTGGGCTAGACTTCGGCAAAATGAAGAAGGTGAGGACGAAAACATTTGGCAAAACTGTCTCTTCGTTGACGAATCCCGAATCAGCACTCATCCAGATAACCGACGTGTCCGTGTCTGGAGAAGACCAGGCGACCGTGAAAGACAAAGAACTGCCACTGGAACAGTTCAGCAAGGCGGAAAATCGGTGTCCTTTTGGGGTGGCATTATGATTGGAGCTAGAACGCCTTTGATCCCGTATCGGGGCTTCATGACAGCAGACATGTACAAAGCAGTTGCTATTGATGATATCGTCAGACCATTCCGAGTAAACCATGGGCACCAATTTGTACTGGTCGATGATAATGCGCCCGCACATCGAGCTCAACGAGTCAATGCTGCTCTTCAAGAATACGATATCACACGATTAGACTGGCCTGCCGGCTCGCCCGACTTAAACTCAATAGAGCACGTGTGGGATGCTCTTAAACGAGCAGTATGGAACCGTGAGCAACGTCCCCAGACAGTTCCAGAGCTCAGGGAAGCCGTTATTGAAGAATGGGATAGGTTACCCCAGGAAATGCTGGATAACTTGATCCTCAGCATGCCCAGGAGGATCTTCGCATGTATTCGGGCCAGGGGAGGAGTTATTTTATATTGAATTCACACCTTTTAATAATAAATTGTTGTTTAAGTTTAATTAAACAGTCTTTTTCTTTCTATGAAATTTCTATCACTATTACATTATGATTAATGGCTCAATTTTTTAAAATAAATAATAAAAAATAGTTTTATATTTTAATTTCAAACAGGGTATTCCTATTTAAAGAAAGCATACAACATAGATTTTTTCTTGATAAAGTTAAATTTAAAGAATTATAGGAGCTTATGCTATTGATCGCAAACTTTTTTTGATGTGTGTATGTATCTCATCTAAAATCAACCATATTATTGCAAAACGGAATTTTGTTTAGCATAAATAAGTAAGTAAATAAGTGGAAGTTGTGCAACATCTAGACAAAATGGCAAACACTGAAGAAATAAAAACATGATTTTAAGTTACTTTTGTGTAAGTGAATTTGTTTTGCTACATGGTGAATATCACTTAGTATGAGCATAATAAGTAAATAACGACAAATTGTTTATATATTCCTTAAGTTTTTAAGTGTAAATTCATTGGTACCAAGTTAAATTTATGTACATACCTCAAATAAATGGAACCTTGGGTTGGATTGGGTATTTTTACCATGAACATGCCACATTATTTCACACAATATTTATAGAGGACTGGACAGTATTATGATTTATAATAGTATTATTAAGAATTTCATGTAATTGAAATACGAATTATGTATTCTGTAATTCATACTTCAAATACATACATGGTGTTTCTGGTCAGTGATGGTAATGGTATTTTGTAATTTGTATAATAAAATAAATAATATGCTGTCATAATAATACCCTACTGTATGTTTTCAATACACCTCATGAAAGTAATTTGTATTTTGTAGCTTAAATATATACAACAAAGAATTTTGTAGTTTACATTGTAGCACATATTATGACAAGGTATAAAGACGAATCTTGCTGTACCAAACTTACTAAATCAATGTATTTACCACATATATTATTCAACTTAAATATTCAGAGTACTTATAATATGAAGTGGAATAAACTTTTGTATAGATGTAAGGTCAACATGTAAACAGGAAGCCTTACAAAATATTAACAACATAGAAATCTTAGTTTTAGAAAATGAGTTCAGCTGTTTACTGTAGAGTTGGCTAAGCTACTTAACTGTTGGTAGTTCCAGTATAACTATGAGTGTAGTTCAGTAACCCACGTAACAAAACGCGCATAAAAATGCAGACAAACATCTACTGACTAATTTTAAACACTTTCATTCACAAAACAAGTTTAGGATGAGTCATGTCACTTATGTAAATCAACTCGTAAGACAGACTCTTAACGCAATCTAGAGGACTGGGAACGGTGAGAAATCTCTACTTGCTCCAGCCGGCTCTAAAATACGTTGCTAAGACGAAATAAGAGCCAAACAATAATGGGAAACACAGTGGGAGGCTCGGTTACACGCACTGGATTTATGTACTAAAATTGAATAGGTTAAGTACTTACACTTCGAGGATCCTGTCCCCCTTTCTGATGCCGGCTTGCTCAGCCGCCCCCTGGTCCAAAACAGCGCTGACGTGCTGCAGAGGAGCGTAAAGTTCCCCATTGATCGATCTTAACTGCCCACCCTCCGACACTTGACCGCGCACATTGAAACCGAAACCAGTCTCGGTTTTGTAGATTGTAACACGACGGGGACCATTTGCAGTCACAGAATTCTTGTTGTTTCTCTCGGGTCGAATAATAGTGTTTTTATCCGTTTCTGTCTCAGCCATTTTGGACAAATGGTTGTATGTGCCATAGACAAAAATTAGTAGCTATTATTGTGATGTTTCTATCCAAGTGTTGCTATTTTAAATATACAAAATTAATTTCAAACAACGTGTATGGGGATTTTTGAGATGGAGTAAGCGCCACCTTGTGGTGGGTAGCTGACATTTTTTTAAGCCTTTGCTAGTTTACATAAAGCACCAATAGGTGACGTTATCTGTTACGTAAAAAATTATTCAAGACTATACAATAAATTCTTCTTTTTTAATCTAATATCCCAATAACCAAAGAAATAAACTATGGATGATGAAATCAATAATTTGCACACATTCCAGTCGTTTCAAACTATTCCAAGTAAAGTGCCATCTATTACACAGAACGTACAATAGCTTAATTGTGCAGGTAAAACGTGGGTAAAACAGTACTGGCTTATAAGAATCAAAACTAGATGGCAGGGATAGCGAAACAACGTGGTGCATGAAAATTTCAACTTCTTTCACATCAAAATCAGCTGTGAACATCAGTATGGCCGCTCTAAATATCTGTATAATAAAATTTGTTTTGTAAAATCATACAAAAAAATAGGAAAGTGCAGTTTTCGTACTTACACCGTGTAATTGTTGATTTGCGGATAGTGTCGGTGTTGTTGACTAAAAAGTGTTGCGTCATGACAGAATCGCCTTCTCTCTACTGACAAACAAATACAATAAAAATTGCAATTGGCGAATTATAAAGTTATCGTAGCATTTCTACTTCGCTCGTTTACCGTAGGTGTCGGTCGCCGCGGGCTGATGATAATCGTGGAGAGTAATCGAGCAGTATATAATGAGTAGTGTTCGATTGAGCTTTATTTCTGTAGGGAGGATCGCAGTGAGGAGAAATTCCCAGTTGACATCAGGTGAGAGGCTTCCTTTCATTTATTTGTTTTCTTGTTGTATTGGCCGCGGTCCAGAGGTTGGTGTCGCAGTTAAGACGCTCGTGTAAAATACGCAATCAAATAACAATGTTTTGATACGGCATTTTGATAAGAGCAAAACTTATTGCTGTAATACACATGTGTGCTTACGTTATGGCAGCATTGATAGACGTGTTATCAACGTGATGCATAAATAATACATTGGTGAATTGCACTAATTGGGCCGCTGGCCAGGACATTTAGGTTCATTATAGTGTTTTCAACTTGTAGTTTTCCTTCTCTCACTGTGCCTTCCCTCAAGGCGACGAACGTCGATTTGAACAAGGTCACGGACTTGAATTGTATAATACCAACTTGTATTTACAGGTAGGTCCCTTTTGATCGCAACAATTATTTGAATTTATGAAGATGTTAACCCTGTGGCCCAGTCACTTAGTTTCACAAAAAATAGAATTTAGAAACACTGCATAAAAATATAGCAATGAAATTCTTTTTAAATAATGTTGCCTTCAGTATGATATATATGAGATAATTGCTGTTTAAAATTCACATAGCAAAATAAAATTAAATTAAAACAGAACATTTTTATTATTTTAATTGGATCACTGCTATTTTTGCTTCTTATTTCTTTAGTGCCCCACATATTTGTTTTAACTTATATCATTAATGCATATAATAGACTCCTTTCTTAATTATTTAGTACCTATTTCACAGCTAAGTTTTAACTACAAATATTTTTTAATAGATTGACTTATCAAAAATAAGAAGTAAAAATAAAAATAACAATTTTCAAAAAATGGTGAAATACAAAGTTCTCATGAAATCCAGGTTAATATAAATTAACTTATAATTACAAAAAAAAAATCAATAAATTTAACTACGAAGCTCCACTAGAGTACGTCATAAAATACCAACATTTTTGATAAGAAAACTTGCGATAATAAATTTGTAAGTAAGCGCAGATAACAATATTATATAGCATACTACTTATGGAGAGTTAATTTTAAGTATTTTTACTTGTTTCAAATTCAACATAATATAAATATGTATGTATGTATACAATTATCAAAGTTTTGATGAAGACTAGACTCATTTATTATTAGTGAATTCTTTGATAAGAAAAAAATAATAAATACAAAACTACTAGATAGAGATGGGAAATACTGCTTATTTTTTTAATCGTTTAAACATTATGCTTTTTTAAAAAGAGAGTGCTTTTTTAAACACTTTTTAGTTTGAAGCTAACAAAATCGTTTAGAAAATGTTTAAGCACATAGACTTTTGTGTTAAAAAAAGCTTGCAACATTGTGTTGATAGCGAAACGCAAGAGTAAACCACTAAAGGTATTAAGATAAGTAATCTTTTTTGTAAAAAACACGTTATATTTTTATAATGGCATAACATTATTATATTAACATTTTGTTCATTGGCATTTAAAAGCGTTCAAAAACATAAGTTGTTTAACTTTTGTAGCTGTTAACCATTGATATGGAAAAAACTGCATATTTTTTTAACGTTAAAATGTACGTTAAGAAAAGCGTGCTTGTAAAAGCGCTTTTCACTTAAACGCTTTTTAGTTTGACGCTTAAAAAGTAGTTTAGAAAAACATTTAAGCGCATAGACTTTATATTTAAAAAAGCTTGCAACGTTATGTTGAATTAATTTGTTTAGGAAACATAGATGGCGCTACTTGAAACTTAGGCACGGTTTAAAAATTGAAATTGTTGAGTACCTATAGAACTGAACAGTGACCAACGCTTACACTTAAAATGGAAAGCGTGCTTATGCGCTTATTTTAAAAAGACTGTTAAGTGCCTTTCATTTAAACGCCCATCTCCAACCACTTACAAAATAATATGAAAAACGGTACATTCAGCATTGCAATAGTTGTACCTGGATAAAAAGGCATAAACAATATGATGATGCCAGTGGCTGCGAAGGTTTGATTTGATTTCCAGTAGGATCAAATTTTCTGATTTTGTTCTGGTCTGGGTTCTGTATAGTGCTCTGAATTCCATTGGTTTGTTACCTCTTAGGCCAGGGAAATTCCCTTCCTAGTTTGAGACCAGGTTCTTGGGTGTACTTGTCTGGCACATTATTGTCATTGTTAATATGCCACTGTCCACCGCCCTGCACTGCTCTCTCGTAAGCTGTATAGAACTTCCCAAAACAGCTCTTTGTATACTGGTGGCTTCCTGTATTCTAATAATCGAAGGTCTATAACCTTTAACTCAAAATGACTGCTAATCTCCATAGTACAGATCCCGTCAAAATCCCGTCTTACATTTAGATGGCGCTGATCGATAGCCTGGAAGTATTTAATGTTATGTAAATGGCCGTGGTTGTGAATTAATTCATCTTTAATATGAAATACTAGTCAGTTTTTTCCTTGTTATTCAAATATTGACCATGAGCTAAAATTATTTTCTGAACTTTGACAAATATGCATACCAATAGATGGCATTGTGTGTTACAAAATAATTTATAAATACCACTTGCTAATATGGGTAGATGGCACTATCGTGCTAACCCTTAACAAAATAAAAGAATACCCGGCACTATCCAAAAAAAATCAGTGCAATAAGTGCCATCAAATCAACTAGATTGATTTGTTTGTTATCATTAAGCTGAGTTAGAGATATTTTTACATTACAATTTTATTTCGCATTTTAAATTTTTACATTATATCTCTTAACTTAGCATGATCCTCCAGATCTCCATAGCCTCCTCCAGATCTTTCCAGTGTTGTCTATCAAGAGCTACTCTTCTCCAATACGGTCCTGCAGTTAGCTTCAGCTCATCCTCTCACACATGTACCAATTGGTGACTACTTTGCTCCATTTTTCCGGCCCACGCTGCAGACGCCCAGTCCATTTCCATTTTGCCTGATCTATCTTTGAAAGCACATCGATTACCCTGGTTTGTATCCTAATACTGTCACTCCTGATTTTTTGAAATCAGAGTTAGTTTTGATAAATTGCAAAAAAAAATATACAAAAGTAGCTATTTGGTATTCGTCCCGACATCTAGTGTACGAATAGGTACTAAATACCTGACGACGCCGTCTTGTATCGCGATAAGCATTTATTGGTCCACACTAAGGTCAACGATTTTTCAGTCTGCAGTTTTCTTCAATTTACCTTTTCAATAAATTAAATTACAAGAACAATGGATATTATTCAATGCTTTAAACAATTAATTATAAGAATGAAAGAAGAAAACACTTGTTGCTTGAAACACTTGAATTGTAATATGCTATAATGTATTATTTGATTAATTGATATTTAAGACAAAGTTATTAAAGACAAAATGTTAATTGTCATTTAATTATGGACATAATTCAATAAGCATAAGTAAAAAGATTTCCAATAGAGGACTTTATTACAATTAGAAAATTAGAACAACTACACCACTATAGTTTCTATTTTAAAAAAATCCTTCAATGAAACTCATCACTGAGAACACATTGATTAATACGAAAAACAAAGAGGAGCTAATATAATTATTAACAATAACTCTACACCACTGATGACACATACATGTCTTAAAAATTTGAATAATATTGTATCCTTTTTTAAATTCTATATCAAACTATTTGTTAACTTTTGTCAAAGTTGTAAGTTGCTTCCGTTCCCAATAAAGGGGACAATATGGTAATGCTGATCTCTTGTAAAGCATTTTCAAGCTATTATTATTAGGGTGGCTTCACTCGGGCCCTAAGCGGTCACTCATAACTGCGACCATTGACTGATCTATTGTGATCACCACTAATTACAGTTTGGAGCCAAGACCAACAGCATAAAAGAACTGAAGGACTTTCCTGGCTCCGACAGTTTTTATGTACTCTGGGTGTGGCCTATGCCTACCCAATATGGAACTTGGATGGACGAGATGCACAAGAGTTTCATCCGTGACAGAATCTACACTCTCTATTCTCTCTCTGCCCAATATTTGACATGTGCTTGTTCAAACCACAGTGTCCACTTAAGACTCTAGTGAGCATGCTGATGCCATTCCTATCCAAGGACAGAGCTTCTGTACAGTGTTTTTGAACGCTCAGGACCGTAACTCTGTAGCCACACTTCTCGGGAGAAGTGTGTGCTCTCAGAGTGAACTTTGCCAGGCTGTATGCTATCCGTATAAAGGGTTCAGGTCCAATAAAGGTTTCCCTGGCACCAACCTTACCAAAAAAAAAAAACTTATCAATTAAAGTCATAGTTACATGCCTCCACTTGGATTCAAACCAAGGGCCTCTCAATTGCGAAGTAACTTTTCTCGCATTAAACTACTACCGTGAAATCTGTGAAAGTAGCTATAACCCTCGCCAGCAGTGACGAAAAATATTGTTATGAAACCTGCATGTTGCAAAGGGTACACAACCTTTAGTAAACATATGAAAAGTTCCTCACCCAGGCCAGGGTGGTTTTTGTTACGTATGGTAATTACGTATGGTCTCCTTACAGGAGATCAATGCTCAGCGGTGGGATGTATAATGAGTAGACGATCAGTATCATCGCGTTTAAATTCTGAATTAATTATTATTACGAATGCAATGATGAATTGTAAAATGTTTTGACTCCTTTTAAACAGTGCTATTCAGTGATAATAGTGAGCAATCAAGTACATTATTTATTTAATAAGTCTTTGCGCTTTTATTGCAAAACTATATAGTTTGTAATAAATACGATAACATACTATACTATAAGAGATTATTTCGTATGACATTATGATAAAACGCACTGAGGGTTATTTATGTCATAATTATTTCTATGACGTTTGTTGATAATTGTGCACTGTATGTTTTCACTTATGCATAAAGCACATTCAACTGCCATTTGACATTCTGAGATGTCATGTAACTAGCAACTTAAAACTAAAATTATTATTCATTGCTTATGTTGCTTACATGACATTTTTTAAGCCAAATTCCATCACCAATGATTTAAGTACCCTGTTATTTATTCAAAAAAGACAAAGATTTTTGATAACTAATTTCGAAAATGATGAGAGATGCTGTACATTATGTTGACACCACATCCAGGCAGAGTAAATCTGACCTGGACAAACCGGATATACCATGGGGCACAATTTAAGAGAGTGACACGCCTGGGATTGTGGACGGAAAGACCATACTAATCGCAGCCGGTGTCCAGATTTCTGCCGGCTATGCAGCACGTGACAGAAAGTAGGTAGTAAGCATTGACTTACAATTATATGGACGTCGGGTCCGCGCTAAAAAGTGTCCGCACTTGTAAGGCGCTAAAATCGTATACAGAGCGCGACACTCCGCTTTAGTCTTCATTTGATCTACTGACAGCGCGATACTGCGATGACATTACAATTTAAATTTCGAATAGGTTGACTAGGGACATTTTTTTCGTGGTTTTTGTATTAGACCCGTCGTCCATTTATTTGTAAGTCAATGGTAGTAAGGGTAGTTAGTGATTTGGGTAGGTGGTTAGGTGGTGTTGTTAGGAATGAGCATTGATGGTGTTGGGCTTCGTGTTGCCGTAATGGTTCATCTTGGTACGAAGTGACGGGACGAACAAGTGCGCTTGGTGTTAAGCGACGCGCCTGTCCATAACAGTTGCCGTGCCACTCAGAGCTTCAAATCGCAAAGATCTGAGGGGCACTGCCACTTTGCCCGTCACCCTGAGACATAAGTTGACAAGTCCCATGTGCCTGTAATTTCACCAGCACCCTTACCCTTCAAAACCGGTACACAGTAATGCTGACATTACGACTTGGCGGCAGAAATAGGTAAGGAATTTTATACATGAAACATTGCAACACTCCAACATTATTCACTGAAGTTTTATAACTTAATCGTTTATATAAAACACTACCTTACGATATAGTCATTATTAAAACAAAATGGTTCCTGAAGCATAATTGTATGGACACAATAGGTAGTATCAAGTGACATAAAAATGTATTTATTATTCATATAAAAAATTCAAGATAAACAAGTGACAAATGGCCTTACCTTTTATAAACATAACGATACAATATTAATGGCCATGTCAAAAAGGGTCAAAATTAATAAATTGCACTCGGCCGCAGCGAAACTCTTTCTTGCTGATTAATCATTCACTCATTGTGTGGTTCGCTGTTGTCCCATTTTTTGTTTGTTTTATTAAAGCATCAGATTACTTCGCATTTATAATGTAAGGTAACGAGTGCCACAGATAATGCCGTAACTGCCGAGTGGCGGGGCACTGGACTGATAAAATTCGACTTGCCGCCGAAACGATAGAAGTACGATAAATTAGATAGATATGAGCAGTTATTTAGTGTATTACAGTGCTACTTTTGCGGCTTGCCTTTTTTGTGTCTGAATGATATTTTTTCAGTGGTTGTCGATGCACCACCGGTCAAAAAGGCGTGGCTGTAAGGCTAAGTAACCCGTATAGTAAATTGAGTAGCGGACCTGAGGATGCCCACTTTGGAACGAACCTCGGCTTAGGACGCTACTGGATACTTCCTCTAACAGGACATGTTGTAGAATCTGTGTGTGTTTCAAATCATCAAATTTCCCATAAACTTTTGTTATGTAATGCAAAAATGAAGTACAATTCAGGCGCCATTATTATTTAATATAAGCGTGGTGCTATTATATTTCCATCTTTACCCTAACAATGCTATAAATGCTTCATTGTAGTCTACGTATTAATTACAGGACAAATTACATATAGCCACTCGACGCTCCAATTTTCTCCAAATAAATAACAAAAAAACAGGCCCATCCTTATGCCACTGGCTTACCACCCATTCGTACGAAGCCGTTTGCAGCAACTTTCGTGATGGGCACATGCGTCTTGATTAGGCAAAGGAATAGAATACACTGCCGACACCTGTTTCCCAAAAGTTACAATTTGGAGCTGTCCAAGTCTAGAGTGCATAGGTTTTGCGTTAAAATAAATGAAAATAAAACAAAAGACGTGAATAATTTTTTTGTGTGATTGCGAGATAGAATGACTGCTCACATTGAACTTTCGAAAAGTGGCTTCACACGGCCTGTTATTTTTACGGGTCCTGCCACTCCAGTTTGCCAACGCGCCGTAGGAGAGAGTCACTCGTGCTGGAGCGGATTTCAAAAGCATTTCAAATAGAGGATGGCAGCTCAAACAAGGAGGTCTACTCCCGTTCAAACGTCAGTGTCAAGTATGAAGCTTCAATCATCTTGTAATTTGGACGAGTATTAATTATTTGACGGTAATTGTTTCGAATAGATGAGGCGTGATCCCGAGGCTGCTGATTTGCCTGTGGCACGAGAACTCCCGTACAAACCGGCGCGGCGTTGACGGCCCGTGAAATCACAGGCTGTGTGGCTTCCCACCTTAAGACCACTCAGGGTCCAACTTTTGTAATCTACAAGGTACCAAAACCAAAGCCTGAGATAATGGTACCTTTAATATCAGTCTACCAAAAACAGGGCCTATTTAAATCTTAGAAAGGAGTTTTTTGAAACTAATAAGATTAATCTGAGACGTAACCTAGATGAGATTATATAATTTGCGCCCGCGCCGATGCAGCTCTGGCTCAGATGCTAGAATGTTATGAAAGAGAAAGTCGTTACATCAAGGCCGCCATTAGATATACATAATTCATGTTGTTATGCTGTCTCTATTTTTCGGGGTACCTTATGCTGATTTTTGTGAATTGAAGATCTTTTAAGTCTTACACCTAAATTTAGACATACCATTTCATTTTTATACTATAGTCCCCTTGAGTTCAGTACTCGTTCTTCTCAGGGAAATGTACAATTTAACTTGCTTCTCGTCGCCTCCCTCAAATTTTTCTAATTAACTTAGTAACCGCTCTGCATTCGGTGTGTGACCCTCGTTATCACTCCCACGGAAAAAATATTCAGCGATCTTTATCACTGATAACAAATAAATCGTAAAAAGAAACTGCGGAACCTTTCCAAGCACAATTTCCAGTTATACCTTTTGCGCCACTCACTTCTCCACAAACGATGATGCTCAAAATCGCAGAGAAATGCCGAGATAAGTGCTCTTATAATGACAACCAGCATTTCCTTGAGTTGTACTTAAGTGGGCTGAGCGATTGTTAGAATAATTTGCTTAACGTCTTACGTCATTTAAAAATCGTTAGCTAAAAGTCTTCTTGCTTTATTTAAAGCTTGTGTAATGTTTTGGCTTCTTTTGTTAGAAACTTTCTTTTTGAATTTGGTTTACGTGACGGATGTCATAATGGTTGAAGAAGGCGTGGGGTTGCTCTCGCGGATGTAGAATTCGCTGAAGGAATCATGTTTGTGCAAGAAAAAATGTAATTAATGTTTTGCTCTACAAGTGACTCAATGTTCTATTTGTTATTACATTGTACAACAAATAGATATACAACAGCGGTGGTAGTGGGAGAATAATTGTTTCTCACTTGAATTGTCGACGGTTCTGCTGCATGTACGTACATTTGTGAATATTTTGTAGCAATACCGTGGTCTTTGGAAAATAGCGTGAAGTCCTCACCCACGTTACACTGGTGTGGTAGACTAACTCTCACGTTAGAGGAGACTGGACTCTTGACTTACCGGCACATGGGACTCGTCAACTTATGTTTCAGGGTGACGGGCGCAATGGCAGTGCCCCTCAGATCTTTGCGATTTAAAGTTCTGAGTTGCACTGCAACTGCTATCTATGGACAGGCGTGTCGCTTACCACCGGGCGCATGACTTGGTCGTATCGTCGCTTAGTGAGAAGTTGTTACTACAGAACCATTCACGCTCTTTAATAGCTTCGTGCTTGATAAAAGGTTTAAATTTTGGATTCTCTGTAACATTAACTATATCTATATATATAACTTGATGGTTTGTATTTTTCTTAGTGTCCAATCTTTTGTGTGGTCGTGTAACAAGTTATATGTAAGCAATATTTTGTCTGGACATAAACTAGCTGAAGATTCTGTGTTCAGTATCCTTACAGATGTTGTTACTTTAAATTGGAGTACTTTACCTATGCGAGTATTTTATGATGTACTTTGACGTGATTTCATGTCGTATAAAAACCGGTTTTTTAATTCCGTATTATAGCGTAGTGAAAGTACAGTTTTCTAAAAAGCATTATAATAATAATAATAATAACGCACACACTCAACATAGGGATGCACTAGGGACACCTTGTGTCGCAGGTGCCATGGACACACACATAGACAACCACAAAGTATACCCAAAATCACGTGAGAAATGTAGGCCATAAAATTATTTCTCCCGGTCCAGGAATCGAACCTGGGACCTCTGCGTGGTAGTCCGGCATGGCAACCGTTCGGCTGCGGAGGCATTATGAAAACAATAAAAGAGTTAGGCAATGATAAAGACCAAGGTGATGGGACGAACAGGTCGTGCGCCTGGTGGTAAGCGTCACGCCTATCCATAACAGTTGTAGTGCCACTCAGAGCTTTCACCCAGTCACCCTGAGACATAAGTTGAAAAGTCTCATGCGCCTGTAATTTCACCAGCGCCCATACCATTCAAAATTGAAACGCTGTAATACTGACATTACTGCTTGGCCGCAGAAATAGGTAAGGTGGCAGTAATACCCTGGAGAAACTCTTTCACAAGGAGCTCTTCTACTTCTACTAAAATAATTATAATACTAAATAAGTTATTGTTGTGTGTTGGTGATTGGTTGGTGATTACTCCATTTGCCGAAGCTTATAAATAAATAGAAGAGTGTAGTGATTTATTCCAGTGGTTCTAAACTTATTTTGAAATCAAATTGACATTCAATACACTGAGTATTTTATTGCCTTCTACCAATCCCGGACATTGGTTTAGAATACTACTATATATTTTAGTTAAATTGCTTTCTACGTAACCACTGTAGTAAAATGTTACCAGTAACCATTTGTAGTCAAAATAAAAGTGAAGGTTTACGAATCTTTTGCTTAGTAAAAGTTAAACCAGTGGAACTAACTGCCGTGATTGTTAGATAACAAATACTTAACAGTTGTAGAGTTATTTTTATAAGCATTTGAATAGTAAAAATAGTATAATGTTATGCTGCTTTATTTTTGTACATAAAACTATATGATTATGAGAACAGTTGTAGATCTCGCCAGCACTTCTGAGTTGGAGATTTTGCAGCATTTCCAAAATGGTGTACTAAAACCACAGTCCAATTCAAAGGTTTGTAAAAGCCCTAATGTTATCAATTAGGACACATGGGCACAGCAAAAGTATGAGACGCGTGTCGACAAGATTCTTTGTTGATGATGACGCTAAGCGTCTGGGTAGCGGGAGTCTCTAGAAAAATCAAGGAAACTGGACCAGTGGAACAAAATCCGCATAGTAATGACTGAGGAAGAGAAGTGTCACAGGAGGCTCTTTATTCCATGTTACATTTTTTTGTGTTTTATAAATCTGATTCGCACACTATACATGCCATACTCCCCAAACGCACAATTCTTACACACCTAATCAGTAAAACATCCACCTTTAAACACTCACTCATACATTCCTACATTTTTCATATCGTGAGTTTATTTAGTATTAAGCTTTAAGAGGGTTTAAATACTAGTTAGTTAGGTTTAAACACTTAGTTCACTAGTACTTTTATTATAAATCAGGAATATTTCACAATTTTTTATAAATTTTATCCTTTGTCACAACTTTAGTGCCACAGTGTATTAACCTTAGGTCCCCTACTTAAGAGTAGGGGACCTAAGGTTAATACACTGTGGCACCTGTTTACACAAGCCTGTTTTGTGATTGAGAAATAAAACATAATTTCATTCTTTTTTTTCTTTTTTTTTTCTTTTTTATTTTTTATAAATAAATAACGCACACACTCAACATAGCCCCGCACTAGGGAAACCCTGTGTCGCGGGTGCCATGGACACACACATAGACAACCACAAATTACACCCAAGCTCACGAGAGAAATAATTGTAGGCCATACAACTATTTCTCCCGGCCCGGGAATCGAACCTGGGACCTCTGCGTGTTATTGGAAAGATGGTACCTCAGTATTGGTCCCATTAAAATTTTAAGAAAATATTCCACCTCTAAGGGTGGCAAACTAGGGGATAAATCCGGTCGGTTTTTTTAGTACTCTGTACAGAGATTATATGAACCCAAGTGGCGGGACGAACGATTCGCGCGTCTGGCAAGTCCCATGTGCCTGTGATTTCACCAGCACCCCTTACCCTTCAAAACTGAATCGCAGCGACAGAAATGGGTAAGATGGCAGCACTTCCCAGGACGAACTTATTCACTCATTAGCCTTACTGCTGTTAAAACACGGCTTGTGTTTAGTAGGAAATGTTTTATATTAATTGTACTTCTTTATGTCACTTTGTTTATTACAGCCTTTTTCATTTCTTCTTTTAAATCAATTACGTGGACGGAACCTTTCCTCTTGCTAAAACTAGGCTACAGATATAACATTTAACGATTCAATTTATTAGTAATGTGTATCGTGATAACCGCGAAAAGAAACCATGTGTCGGTACATTTGCCGCAAAGGGCACCCGGTGTGTTAACCCAAATCGAGCACCTTGACACTAAAAAGACAAAAAAAAAACACGAAGTTATTATTTACACAAAGATATATTAGTAGTTTAAAAATTATGTAATCGGGTTTTATGTTCTCGCTCGGTTGTGTCTGCTACACATATTTTTGACGAGCTAACCAAGCGCACTAAGTTCACAGTCTCAAAACTAGAGAATTAATTCTGTTACTACCAGAATTATGAAATCAGGGGTACTACCCAAGTACCCAAATATATAACTGCCGCCGTGGCCGAAGGGTTACGATTCCCGGGCAGGGAGAAATATTTGTATGGCCTACATTTATTTATCTCGTGATTTTGGGTGTAATTTGTGGTTGTCTATGTGTATGTCCATCTGTGGCGAGGCATCCATACAACTTGATTCCCACCGGCTTGCCTAAAATTTGAAACGTATCATCAAATATCATAAATATTTAAACGTTTATTATTTGTTTTACGTCTCGCCACTTGTGTACATGGCACCAGAGACAGGGTGTCTCTAGTGCGGGGCTATGTTAAGTGTGTGCGTTATTATTATTATAAATAACACACCACCCAGACTGGAACCAATTGAAATAAGTTCGTTTCCCAAATTGGTTCCACCGTGAATCGAACTCGGA
Source organism: Hyposmocoma kahamanoa (assembly GCF_003589595.1). Classification (NCBI taxonomy): domain Eukaryota; kingdom Metazoa; phylum Arthropoda; class Insecta; order Lepidoptera; family Cosmopterigidae; genus Hyposmocoma; species Hyposmocoma kahamanoa. The sequence continues at coordinate 1,003,694 of NW_020653745.1, read as the reverse complement.
ACCTTTTATATTTAGCGCATGCTAGGCTAACCACTATGGTACAAAGGTCGTCAATAATAGTACCATCATCATCATCAACACATTGTACGTGCCACGCTGCTGGGTACGGGTCTCCTCTATGAAGTAGGTTTAGGTTAAGTTTAGACTACGGACTATGATTCTCCACGCATTCACACACTAAGTACGAAACTTGGAAATTAAAGTCGTAGGTATATACCGCCAGAGGGATTCGAACTGGCGACCAATCAATTGAGAAGCAACCGTTCTCCAACTGGGCTACCACCGCACAATATGACGTAGTTTTTAATTTTTTTTACATTCTATCATGGATCAATATCCCAAGAGTACTACCCAATCGCGATACAAGATGGTGTAGTCGGGTATTTATTACCTATTGGTACACCAGATGTCGCGACGAGAACCAAATAGCTATTTTTGTAACTAATTTGTTTTACATTGACAATATGCAATTTATCAAAGCTACTCTACTTTCTAGTGATAACTAACAAATAAACTAGATGGCTAGACAGATTTTTATGAATAGTACTGGCTATTCTTTTATTTTTTTAGGATTAGCTCCATCTGTCCTTATTAGGAAGTTAATTTTCAAATTAGCTTGTAACACACAACGCCATCTATTGACACGCATATTTGTCATGTCAATATTTGCATAATAATACCAGCAAAAAATACTGATTTCTTATATTTCATATTAAACAGGAATTATACCAAACGTAAACTAGGATGACCCCTATGACACTTCATTTGACGTTTGTCATAGGGATGAGATAAAGTCGATAGATTTTTTAGTGTATTTGATTTTTAAAGCAAAAGTTGATGTAAAAAATTCTCACTAGTAATAAACATTGATTTGGTGTTATTTTTACTTTAATTTATTTTTTTTACTTAAACAATGGCTTTTCATTTTTAAGGGTCCACTGAAAATCAGCGTAACAGTCTTTTCCCGGCGGTGACATTAGCTGAGTGCATTGACCTATCAACAAATGGACGTCGGGTCTAATACAAAAACCACGAAAAAAATGTCCGAAGTTAACCTGTAAAAACGTAGTGACATGTAACGAAATATAAAAAACTAAAACATTTAATTTAAATTGTTACGTCATTGCAGTGCTGCCTAATTTTGCTTGCAACAATTTAAGGGCCCCAAAAAACACCATATTCAGCTTCTACTGGAAATTCAACAAATTTATTTAGCTTCGTCTGAAAATTATTTGACACAAGAGTAATGGAGTAGCCTTTGTCGTAAATATCAATAAAATTTTATATATATTACTATGTACAATTTTGTACAAATTCACTTAAAGAAATAATAAAGAGTTTGTATGTATGCAGTACAAATATTACTACAAGTGTGAAAATAAGCGTGTACTATAAGAAGTGTACCGATATTCCAACTAAACGTAAACTCAATAATTTAAAACCGATTTATAATGAAACCGTTACGCTTTCGAGTAATTTTGATGCATTTCACAAAGACGAAGTTTAGTTTTTGTTTTGTAATCTTCCTAAAAAAACACATATACATTTGACATTATGAAAATTCGAGCTAACGTTATTTCGGGCAAATGTATTTTCTGACTTCTGATAGGTAATCCCAAGCCCTAAAACCAGTACAACAATATTTTGTTAGTTAGCTATTTGATTATTTTGTGTACTTTTGTAATTTATATTTACGAATCATTTATATATAAATTAAATAAATTAAATACTATATTTATTACTAGTGAAAATATGAATTAAAACCCTGTTTTTACACTTTACTGCTGTATAATTTTTACAAGTTATTACTATATGGTACTGCATGATTGACAACCGCGATGTCAGTCGAACAAACAAAGACTGTTGCACAATTGACGCTCTGTAGAGATGGGAAAAACTGCTTATTTTCTTAAACGTTATGCTTTTTTAAAAAAAGCGTGCTTTTTTAAACGCTTTTTAGTTTGAAGCTAACAAAATCGTTTAGAAAATGTTTAAGCGCATAGACTTTTATGTTAAAAAAAGCTTGCAACGTTGTCTTGATAGCCAAACGCCAGAGTAGACCACTAAAGATTTTAAGATAAGTTTATGTAAAAAACGAGTTATATTTTTATTTATGACAACATATTTATATTAACATTTTGTTCATTGGCGTTTAAAAGCGTTCAAAAACAGAAGTTGTTTAACTTTTGTAGTTGTTTACCGTTGAAATGGAAAAAACTGTTTATTTTTGTAACGTTAAAACGTACGTTTAAAAAGCGTGCTTGTAAAAGCGCTTTTCACTTAAATGCTTTTTAGTTTGACGCTTAAAAAGTCGTTTAGAAAAACGTTTAAGCACATAGACTTTATGTTTAAAAAAGCTTGCAACGTTGTGTCGAATTAATTTGTTTAGGAAACATAGATGACGCTACTTGAAACTTAGGCACGTTGTAAAAAATGAAATTGTTGAGTATCTATAGAACTGACCAGTGACCAACGCTTAAACTTAAAATGAGAAGCGAATTGCTTATGCGCTTATTTTAAAAAGCAGACTTTTTAAAGTACTTTTCGTCTAAACGCCCACCTCTATCTGTATGCGATTTTAACGCCCTATAGGTACGGACACTTTATAGCGCGAACCCGACGTCCATTTATTAGTAGGTCAATGGCTGAGTGGATCCTTTTACATACGCCACAGCCGCACACGTGACATCTACTTAGTACACAATAGTGTTGACTATCTTTGTGGTCATTTCATTACCTATTAGGGTAAAACCGGGTTAGATGGCCATAGGGGGCAGATGGCCAATCGCAATATTTGAATGATCCGCTAACGAGATGGCGATAGTTATTGCTCAGTTCGCATCGTATCGTGTCTAAGTGCATTCCAAGTGTACGGCGAATATGCTGAGCAAAAAAAAAGAAAAAGTAAAAACCTTGTTAATTGTTTTGAGTAATGCTAAAATTTTTTTGAGGGTTCATGTTTTACACTGCAATGAAGTTATTTTTTCTAAGTATGGATTATTTTTGTATTTATCGCGTAGTCCACATCCGATGCTTTTGTTATAAGCTCAAAATTCTACGTATCATGTTTTTTCTTGTTTAAATTTTATGTGTGGCCACCTCTTGCGGAATATTTGGACAGATGGCCAATCAAAATCGATGTAAGGTGGCCATGTGACCAACTTATACCGATCACACAAATGTTTATAATATTAATAAAATAATTTAAAAAAAACTTGTTTTAGATGCATACTAAATACTAAAGAAAGGTTTTTCTTAAAGGTTTTTCTGTTAAATAATTACAGTTAATTGTTCAAAGTTAAATAAGAAATAACGATTTGCAATGTAATTTCTAAAATTTTATTTTGACAACGTTTAGAAAAAACTGACCATCTACCCCGGTTTTACCCTACTAAGATTTTATTTTTAATTCATTTTATTTAATTTTTTTAATTTCTTTCTTTGTATTATTGTGTTGTGGCGTTATGTAATAAATGGTTTCTATTCTATACTATTCTATTTTAAAAGCGAGGCTTATAAAAATAATTTATGAAATACGTAAATTAGTGCTCATCGTTACAAGGTTATATCGTGTAGATTATTTTTAGTAAATTGATATCCACGTTCGTACAATAATTTACATAATGTAAACTTCTACCAGGCTATTGACCAGCGCCATGTAAGATACTTATAAGACGGAATTTTTACCTTTTTCATAATTACGATCTATAAGTAAGGGTGATTAACTCTTGAGTTTGGTCCACGGATTCTATTCATCTCGTATGCTTTTGATACGTTATGTCAAAGACCTTCGTAAATTCGCGTTCCGGGTTCGCTTATTTGCTTCATGCTTGTCGCGTGACCTCCATTGATAAATGACCACATTGATTTGTACATGCACAACAGTGGTCTAGGAAATGGTATATATATATGTATATAGGTAATTATTCATCATCATTACAAAGTCAATAAGTTATTTCATACGTAAGCAAATTACACTTGAAACCAAAGTCAAAGTCAAAGTCAAAGATTATTTATTCCATAGGTAAAATAAATTTACACTTGAAAACGTCACATTTAAGCTACTGCTCGTTCACTACGCTGACCTCCCTGAGAAGAACGAGCAAGAAACTCTAGGGATTGCTCTTTTCAAATAAACTTAAATGCTATGGAATACACTTTGAATCAAATTTGTGTGGATTCTGGAGCCATGTCGTCTTTCCATACATCTTTATCTAACACGTAGTCTTCAATTTTGTAATATGATTTTTCGATCAAAATATTTTTAATGTAGTTTTTAAACTTAGGAAATGATAAACTTAATATATGCTCCGGAATCTTATTGTAAAAACGTATACAGTTCCCCATAAAAGAGTTGTTTACCTTGGTTAAACGAAATCGTGGTACCATGAGTTTGGACTTAGCTCTAAGGTTAATATTATGGATATCTTCTTTCTTATTGAAATTATGTATATTTTTACGGGCATATAAAATATTTGAGTAAATGTACTGCGATGCCACAGTCATGATACCAGTCTCCTTAAACTTTTCTCTGAGAGATACCCGAGAGCCTAGACGGTACACAGAACGAATCGCTCGTTTTTGCAATACAAATATGGTTTGAATATCTGCCGCTTTACCCCACATGAGAATCCCGTAGGACATTATACTATGGAAGTAACTAAAGTAAACTAGTCTAGCAGTACTAACATCGGTAAGCTCACGTATTCTGCGGACTGCGTATGCAGCGGAGCTTAATCTGCTGGCCAGGGACGATATATGTGGAAACCACTGAAGTTTACTATCTAAGGTCACTCCCAAGAAGACTGCTTTATTAACAAGGTCTAACTTTTCTCCGTTTATTTCTATGCTTGGACTAGTCGATTTTACGTTAGGTAATTCAAATTTAACACATTTTGTCTTCTTGGCATTAAGCAATAAATTATTAGCATTAAACCAATAAACTACCTTAGAGAGGGTATCATTAATACGGTCATGGTTAATGTCATGTCTGTCTGTTTTAAAAATCAAGGATGTGTCATCAGCAAACAACACTATTTCGCAATGGTCCTTAACAAAGAATGGCAGATCATTAATATAAATCAGAAATAAGAAAGGTCCAAGTATTGAGCCCTGCGGAACACCCATTTTTACTGGAGAACCCAAAGAAGTTACTCCATTTATGTCTACTTTCTGAATTCTACCGTTGAGATATGATGAGACAAGTTTCGACGCCTTGCCATTTACACCGTAATGTTCCAGCTTCCTAATAAGAGTATTATGATCAACGCAATCAAATGCCTTTGAGAGGTCACAGAAAACACCAATAGCGTTCTGGGACCTTTCCCAAGCATCAAAGATGTGTTTTAGTAACGCTACCCCCGCATCGCTAGTCGATCTACCACTAGTAAACCCGTATTGTTCACTATGAAAAATATGATTCCTACCGAAAAAGGACAGTAATTGAGTTAGCATAACCTTCTCGAATATTTTACTTAAAGCTGGTAAAATTGAAATGGGCCTATAGTTGCTAGGATCAACTTTCCTACCGCTTTTGAATAAGGGAATAACCTTGCTGTATTTCATTAAATCGGGAAAAACACCTTCGTCAACGCACCTATTGAAAGCTACAGCTAACTGTGGGGAAATGAGATTAATAACTGAGTCTATAACTTTAGTTGATATGCCCCAGAGATCTTCAGTTTTTTTAACATGTATTGACTTAAAAGCTTTTATGATGTCTTGTGGATTAACATGACGAAAATTAAATAAACTGCCACAAACGTTAACATTTTCCTTTAGGAGATCAATAGCAAGTGAAGGGGAGGAATTTAATGATTTTGTAGTGTTCACAGCAATTTCCGAAAAGAACGATTCAAAAGCTTGGGCTACTTTATCTTTAGATTTTATAAGTTTGCTGTCTAATTCTAAAACTATATCTCTATCGTGTAGTTTAACCCTGCCTGACTCTTTATTTATTATGCTCCAAGTAGTTTTAGATTTATTTATCGATTGTCTAATTTTGTCGCTGTGAAACTTAACCTTAGCAGCTACACAAACTTTTTTAAATATTTTCGAATAAATTCTAACAAATTCTATAAAATTGGAATTATTATTATAAGTTTTCATAGCATATAGCTCATACAAACGAGACCTACTCTTATGAATACCTACTGTTGCCCAGTCGTTGAATTTAGTCTCTCTATGGAAAGTTAATGTTTTCGATTTAAATATATTGTCAAATTCATTTTTAATTAAACCAAATATCGTGTTATATAAAGTATTTGGATCCTCCGGTATATGGGATAGGGAATTTAAACTATTGCCGATATTATTTTGAAATCTAATTATTCGTTCTGTGGTAATCGGTCTGCAGAGAAATTGGTCTACCTTCTTGCTCATTTTACAATTAAAAGAAGCCAATTGGCCACTATGGTCGGATCTTAAGCAATTAATTATTGATTTAGACACTGCGTCTGTGTTACAAAAGATGTTATCAATACAAGTAGAAGAGGAGGCAGTAATGCGAGTTGGTTCTAAAAAAAGATTAATCAAGTTAAAACTTTGAAATAAATTAATGAGTCTTACAGAAGTAGAACAGTTTTCCAACAGGTTTACATTGAAATCTCCACATATTACTACGTTTTTTTTGGTTGGAAATATCCGCTTTAAACTGTCTTCCATAATTAATTCAAACTCGTTAAAATTAGCAGAGGGGGGCCTGTATACACATAAGACGACAAACTGATCCAATTCCACACATGAAATCTCAATAGTTCGTTCAGTAGAAAGATTTGTGATATCCTTACGCTCTTTAAATTTTAAGTTACGCTTAATAATAATCATGGATCCGCCTCTACTTAAGCTCTTTCTTATGAACGAACTGACTATTACATAATTTTCTATATTGTTAATGGCTTCGTAATCTTTCAGCCAGTGTTCTGTCACACAAAACACGTCAACGGAAATATCGTGCAAAAAAAGACTTATTTCTAATGTTTTGCCAGAAAAGCCTTGAATATTTTGATGTACTACATGGAAACGATTAGACTTTTCTGTTGTCGTGTTTTTCAGTTTAAATTATGCTTATTAAAAAGTATACTGTTGCTACTTAAAGTAGGAGCATTGTCGTGGGACTGTGTTATATCTTCTATAACAGCGTCCTTAATATTAAAAGATAGCAAACTAGCTATATGTCTTAGATACCTTAGGGGTAAAAGTAAATTATCCTCAAAAAGTTTGAAGTTCCTTACGAACTTATTAATATCAAAACAAAATATAACGTCACTATGACGGCAAGTCAAATTATGAATGTGCGAATTTATGTTGTATATATACTTATTACGAGCGATGCCTAGGTTAGAGCAGTAAGGGAATGCACTTAGTATGAATTTACACCCACACTTCTCATGAATTCTCAAGAACACGTCAATGCTACTATTTACTTCTTTTTTACTAATGTTAGTACTATCACCTATTATAAGAATCACTGTTGTATATTTATCAAAGTTGCAATCACTTAACAGTGTAATAATTTGACTAAAAGTAGCTCCTGGATAGCAATAGTTGACTACCCTTTGTTTTAAGTGGTTACTAAGGTGGTGGCCTAGTCCTACGCCTATTTTATCAGAAAAAACTACCGTTCTTCTGGATGGCCTGGTCGGAGTTCTAATAGTCTTGGTTGACCGTTGACTGTGTCGAACTTCAACAGTTGCAGTGGAGCAGACACGTTTTCCTGCAGCAACGCTGGCATACGATGCACGTGTTGGTTGCGTTGATGATGTGGGTGGTGGGGACGGAGTCTGATTTGTTTCTACTGGACCATTTGTTTCACTAAGCTCATCGTGAAGAAGGACTTGAGTAAGTTCTCTATACTCAGTACCCAGCTTTAAAAGCTCATTAGTTGCAGCTGAAAGTTCTTCTAGTTGTTTCTGCGTAGAAAGTAGGTCTTTAGTTCGCGATTGAAGATCTAACTCTAGATCTTTCACTTGTTCGGCCATCTTCACCTTGTCCTTGTGTAAATTTAATTTTTCTGATTTTAGTTTCTTAAGAGTTTTCGATTTCTTTCTTATCAGGTTGGTTAATTTGGAAAATCTTGGGTCTTGCGATTTAGTGCTGCATAATTTACTGTTGCATACATTCCTGTCTCCCAGAGCTAGTTCATCACGGAGTGACAAGGTCGTTAGGTGGTCGTAACTTCCGCTTTGTTCGTGTAATGATGCAACTTCAGCATTTGATTCCTTTACCTGTCTTTCAAGAAACCTGATACGGTCTAAGGCATCTTCGTGTTCCTGGTGATTTTCTCGGAAGCTCTCTATAATTAATTCCTTTCGTTTGCACTCTTTTTCTAATTCTTCACAAAATCGTCGAATTTCATCAAATTTCCCTTTTAATGTCATTCGTGAAGTCTTGAGCGCCTGCATTTCCATTTCATATACATCGCGTTCTTCAAGAAGCCTATCTGTCAGTGCCCTCAGTTCATTGAGCTCAGCTTCCATCTTCTTGCTCTTTTCTTCAGACAACATTCTCCTGGTCATCATGTTGTACTGGATATCGCGTCACTGGAATGTATCAAATGGAATGTAAGCGCACAGAATGTACTTAAAAAAATATATAAAAAAATATAAAAAAATATGTAAATTATGTACACAGGCCTCTTCCAAATACGAAGTTCCCACTAGCACAGTGAGCTATTGTCTATTTCTAATCCTTAATCTATCAGATAATTGAAATGAACCAGGGTTGTCTGGTCTATTCTACCTAAAACATACAAATCTCACTCACAAAAACTTATGCACGGAAAGAATATTAATAAAATTACTCAAAATGTATATATAAATATATACGAGGTATTGTTAATAAAAATTATATATTATGTAATAGTTAAAGGTCTCAGGCGTGCACTTTATGTATGTATGTCTGTATAATACAAGCAAATACATCAAAGGCTACTTCAAATGTATTGAAGTAAATTGAGACCCGCTTGCAAATACACGACAGTTATTGTAGTGTTAATGTGTTAATCGATAGCTACTTATATACGTAACGGTAATCAACTAAAGCTAAAAACTGTCTGTACTAAATTTTCTGTGTAATAAAAATAATGCAAATAACTAAATAAAAGTGTTTTAATGGCATGTATGAACGTACGTTGTCTCCGAGATTTGTTTGACAAAAGTCAAGCAAAAGGAGTCAAGTTCAGTGTTGCGTTGTATGTAAGTAATTTATAATATGTGTTATGTTATGGGACTTACGTAAAAGGACAAAATAATAATAATAGTATAATGTTTTTTTTAAATAATAGCAATAATAAAATAATAATAATGAAAAAAGAAAAAAAAAAAAACGAAAAAGAAATACTCCCCTTCAGCGTCTGAGATGCGAACCGCGGGCGGTGAAATCTGAATCCGGCCGCTATCCCGCTAGACCAATGCGCACACAAGTTGTACCGGCGAAATTATGGTACAGTTTTGTATTCAGCTGTTATCTATTCAATGTTGCGACGAAGTGGGTAATAGCAAGACACTTTTTTAACGAACGGTAGCAACGACGCAAGGAGTCTCCTTTTTAAAAAACACTTTTTATCCTGTTGTTTTGATTAATTTCACAACACTCACTGATTTTGCAGGAATATATCACGAAATTTTATTCTTTATTACTAAAATTTAAAGTAATACACAAGTTTAACAGTCGTACAGAGAAAATTTTGTAGCCGATATTTACGCTCTAAAATTCCTTAAAGTACTAGGTATTTCACGATGCTAATAGTTTTCCTGGCGAATTGAACAACTATGAACACTTATATAAACATTAAGAACTGGAAAACTTATAGTAGCTATTTTTTAAAAATAAATTAACACAGAGCGATGTTCGTTAGGCGAATCATGTGACGACGAGTCGTCAGAGTCGAATCAACAATTAAAATCCAAAAAAAAAAAAATCCGACTAAACCGTCATACTGATTAAACTACTGCTCATTCGTATGGCAGATTCCCTTGAGAAGAACGAGCAAGAAACTCTAGAGGTTGCTCTTTGTAAATATGCATTTATCATTTACAATATTTATTTCAAATATCACAGATCGAGACTACCTGCAAGAGCTAAACGGGTCACTGCCACGGATTTTTGTCATCCAAGTACGCAGAAGCTGTATAAATAACCTTTAATATAAAGTTTTTGTTTCACTATAGTTTTAAACCTTGTGAATGGCAAATTTTGAATATCAACCGGAATTCGTCTCTATAATAAGAAGTCTACATGGCACCTTAAACAAATTAAACAAGATAAATAATAGTTGTCTATGTGTTGTGGTTGTCTATGTGAGTGTCCATGGGCCCCGGGACACAGGGTTTCCCTAGTGCGGGGCTATGTTGAGTGTGTGCGTTATTATTTATTAGTTGAATGTGTTTTAACATGTATAATTTTAGACCGTCGTTTTACCAAATTAGGCTTGCGAATATTTTACACATTTCTTATTTTTGTTTTCTTATTTTACTTATGATTTTAACACAATAGCATAACGAAACAATAACAATTAGATTTTAATGAAAAACTAGAAAGTCAAAAATATAACATGCATGTTACATTTTTACTTCCTAGTTGAATTTTAATATATTGTATTGTCAAGGAAAAAGAAAACATGTTGTAGTAGCGTCTACAATTTTATTATTTTACGGCGTCCGGTAATTTATTAAATAATTTGGATGCTATTACAAACATCGTTCTACTGTAAAATTCTAAATTAGGGCGTTGTTTGGGTATTTCTATAAATCATAGTGTTTCTGGGATGTCTAGTTTTGAAGGCCCATAGTTTAACATAAACATGGGCTTCATAAATTATCGAAAGTAAGGTTTAATAACTTCAATTGTCCATAACAAGGTGCGTAACTCTCTCGCTGACCCAGATCAAACATGGCCCTGACACATTTCTTTTAGGTTTAAACAGTGGCATAAATCGCACCGTTAGTGTAATAAGGCCCCATCTGCGAATTTAAAACTTTTCAGGAGAGTGGGTTAAAGATTCTCTACTAACGAAATAAGCCGGTAACATTATCATGTTTAGATTGAAAAGTTACAATGATTCTAAGTGACTGTCCATTGCAGTGCAAAAATCGTAAAGATCTGAGGCTCACTACAACTGCACCCGTGATCCTGAGACATAAGTTGACAAGTCCCACGTGCCTGAAAGTCCACCAGCACCCTTCAAAACGGGAACGCAGTTATGCTTACATATTTTGGGCGAACCATTCACAAGAACTCTACTGCTTCTTAATGATTTATGTAATTAAAGCACTTTGACCTATGATCACGTTGGACTTTATTATCTACACGGACTTTTATTACAGAACAGTCCATATCGCAAACTCGAGGCCACATATTCATGATAACAAAGAGCCGTTTTTTTATACAACATTATTAACTATTCTATCGCACGTCCAGTAACTGCGCGCGGGTCTTTGAGAAGACCATATGGACCATAGTCCGTCACGCTGGAAATGACACGGTTTTTCAAAGGCCGTGAGCCTTCTTCGACATGCAGGTTTCTTGACGACGTTTTTCTTCACAGTTAGCTAGAGGTAATGCTATTAAATATTCAAAGAATTTGTAATTATTTATTTGTAATTATTATTATAATTAAAAATGATGTAAGTATAACGCTTTTCCAACCGTCTACTTGTTTCTCTATAAACTTCTAAAGCATAAAGTTTTGTATTCGATTCGATTCTAAAGTTTATTTTAACACGAATTCAAAGTTTGAGTAAACTAAGGACATTGGCTTTTAAATAAAGGATGTCAAGATCGCTTACATACACATAAATACATAACACATATAAAGTAACTTTAGCAAATTTCCCATTCCCCGAACAACTTCCGAAGGATATCTTAAATCTTAAAGAGAATGAATAATAATAAATGTTTTAAATGATTACGACGTCATGGTGACGTAGCTTGATACATTCACTCACGTGTATACAGTTTGATATAATGATTATTTGTAGCAGTAGAGCTCCTTGTGAAAGAGTACGCCCAGGGAAATACTGCCTGTGAGCATTACTGCGTTCCGGTTAGGAAGGGTAAGGGTTCAGGTGAAATTACAAGCACGTGAAACTTGTCAACTTATGTCTCAGGGTGACGGGCGCAGTGATCTTTAAAGATCTTTGCGATTTAAAGCTCTGAGTGGCACTGCAACTGACGACATTTGGTATCATGAGAAAAAACCACTGATGAACATCATTAATCTTGGTCAATTATAGCCTGATACTTGATAAATTTATCGAAATTTGTAATCCCATCTCTAGACTGGAGATCCCAAATAGTAGCTCGGTTCACTTGAGTCCATAGACTGTTTATGTTGTGGAAGGTCACCCACAGACAGTTTGGGGCCGTTTAATATCTCTTATGTGTTCAAAATAACAATTATTCTCCTCATCTAACGCATTAGGTAGTGCGGCTAACCGGTTGGCCACCAAAGTCGTCAAATAAATAAAAAAATGTGTGACTTGTCTCTCGTGTTCTGTAGGTATCGAAAATAACGATAATTCTGAATTTGAGGCATTCTTTTCAAACAACCAGAAACCAAACAATAAACACGTATACTATATGTCAGTTTTTAAACACCAAACGAACGTTTCAATTCTATAATGATGGTGCGTATGACGTGCAGCGCTATGCAATGCTAGTGCACTGCGAGATTATGTGAATGTGTGCACCCGTACAAGGCGCGCGACAGGCGTGTACACATAAAAGCCGCGCTGCTATACATATTTGTATGGAGTTACCATGCGTGTTCTTGTTACACTTACTATTATAATAGTGCTCATGTGATGATTTCAATTGTCATTTGTTTAGTTATTAAAAAAAGATGTTTTGAATTTAAATTATTCACAATGTCTTGCTTATTATTTGTTTATTGCTTGCGTCTTCTTTGGCAACGATGGAATCATTTGCTACGGCACTTTGATCTTCCAGGGGATAGCCAACGTAACTGGCTTGGCAAAACATAACATTTCAACGTATCGGAAAATTATTTCCAGTACTACACAAGTATTTATAAACGAGAATAATCTTACTTTCACTTACGTAAACTGGTTGGAAATTGCCATTGATTGAATACAGAGTTACTTTCATAAACAAAGCCGTGTTGGGTTAGGTTATGGCCGGTATTACCATTCCGTTTGTAGATTACAAAAATTTGCAAAGTTCATCATCATTAACGGTCCTTTACACGTCCCATTACTGTGCACGGGTCTCCTCACTAGCCTAACACAGGTTGGGGAGAACACATGATATATAAAATGAAATATTTACAAATGCATATAACTTAGAGATTAAACTCATAGGTATATATATATATGTTGCCACTGGAATTCGAACCGAGACGTCTCGTCTCAATTGAGAAGTACGGGCTATACTACACTTTGCATATCTAATGCAAAGTTTTAAATATTTAAACAGATTTATATTTACATCTAATTATGATATTTGTTATCAATTCTGATATGGTATCTTATAAGTCGTGATAAGATGCTCCAGTTTTCCTTCTTGTGTTAGAGAAAACTATTTGTGATTAACACAAGAACATGAACGGCTCTTTTAAAATAAATCCACTTAAACAAGTAATTCGATTCCCATCAAGGTCCAAAGATAGTTAAACTCAACAAGGTTAATACCGCCAAGGTCAATTTCGAAATTAAACTTTTTCGATATCGAATTTTTCAGACTTGTTCGTTTAACTAGGGGTCGTAAAACTTTCTCAAGACTTGAAATTACCAATCAGAAACAATTTTATGTAATACTTTTGATCTGGATCTTTCCAATACGTGTGTGATTTCGGCAATGAGAACACTGAGTGAGCACTTCTTTGAATCTTAGTGAGGGTTACAACTGCTGCGGTTTTTCTTTTTTTTTTATATAATATGTTAGGTAAACTGTTCACCCAGATTTCTTTTTATATTTTTATTTGTTAGTATTCTTAATTGGCTCTCAGTTGTTGCTAGTATTATTTAAATTAGTTTTAAGCTGTTGATCTTCCTTTAAATGAATAAATAAAAAATAGAGCTATAGCCTAAAGCTCTTCTTAAAGAATATCTATATTCAGCAGTACTAGACACAGCTTTTCTTGGCGGTGTTTGCAAACACTTGTAAACACAGAAATCTAAATAAAATGCCTATTCTTACACACACACTGAACAAATTCTGTGTAACGTTTTAAGTTTCATCAACTATCTAAGTTAGTATTAAGTTTAAAATAAGTATCTTGTTGTGGAAGAGCGGAGTCCTCTGCTACAGGTATATTTTACTTACTAGAGGGCACTTTATCATTGTGCAAAACGACTTTTGAAATGAAATAAAGTTATTAGTATTATATTGAATATGGTAATGTTTTTACAATCATAATATTCATGTCTTTTTTGTGAAAAAAAAAAAAGTTTATTTGAAAAGAAAATAATATGCAAATTGAGGTAATAGACTGTCTGGCGGAAATCACTTAACGCGGCGATAAGACCGCCCGCTTATTTTTAATTGTATTATATTTGGTTTCTTTTTTGGTGTACAAGAAATAATTTTGGTATTGTATTAATAATAATAAACAAAAACACACGTCAAGTGGGTCTATGACTCCGGTACAGAGGACAATGAAGTACATTGTCATCGATGATATTCTGCAATGACCCTTAAAGGTCAGGAACACATACACCCTGGTATAGCACACATATGTGCATCAGAATACATTAATAAATTAAAATGCAAAATATTATTGTAATTCCAAATGATTAAAAACCAGTGTAACAACACACAAGACACGAATTATAAGAATGTGATGCTTGTAAAATAGCCATTGTGAGCATTTCGTAATGATAAAAACATCGCCCCGGTGTTACGGGAAGAGGTAGGTCATTCCATATTCTAGATGAGGCATGTGTGAAGCAAGCACGGGCTCTATTAATTTGTTAATAAACAGATCGAACAAACACAAATAAAAATTACTTCCTTATGTCCCCGGTTCGGCGAAAAAGTCGCTGGTTCGTATGTCGTTACCACACATATTTAAATAAAGTTGTTCACATAATATATAGTACAACAAGATTAAATGTCGTTCACGACTTTTTTTGACATTACGACAACAGACAGTCAAGACAACATAAATAAAAAGTCACGATAAAAATGTAACGACGGATAATCGCAGCTAGAATAGTAGCTACGATAATAATCATCACGTTTTATTTATCGTTGTCTGCACGTGTTCTGCTCTTACTCTCCCCTCTCATCCCCCGCACCCTCGGCTGTGCATCAAACGATCCGCAAACGACTAGGCGGCTGCCGTGAACCGATAAATTGTCACGATCCTGGGGAACAGCTAGACACGATAGTCGTTCAACGATAAAAAAACGTCCACGACACAGTGACTGTGACATGGGAACAGGCTAAAAGCGACAGTCGTCCATCAATAATTATAACGTCACGACATAATGGAAACCCTCCTTTAAGTAGCTTTTTAAAGCATTTGCATTTGCCGTATGCATTAGATAGGAGGAAGCAAAGCGCTCAAATAGGTGGTATATCGAAGATGTAAGTATGGAATGTTCCGGACTTTCTAGTTGACCGAAGGAGGAACGATGTGGGTAGAACTAAATTGAACATTAGGTTGAAACAAATTGTTAGAACAATACAGTGTTACGTACGTAATTCAAACAATGCCCAATTAAATAAAGATTACGAAGAAAACAAGGATTACCAAGATTGTTGAATTTCCCACTGCGCTTAATTGATTCACTGTACTTTCTATTGTACTCTCTGTTTTGGAATTTTACGATTTGTTATTTTAAAGGAAATCATGAAACGCTCAGTCGTGGTTGTTGTTTGAATGCTGTCTACGAAGCGCACACATCATTCCCATTCCTAACTAGCACCTCGTAATCCAAAAATTGGAAGTTTCAAGACCATATAAGTCCGTTTTACATTTATTACTGTAAACTGTCTTTTTCATAGTCGAAACTATTTACATCCCTAACTAATAAAAAAAACCGACCTTAAAAGTCGTGGAAGTACATATAATTACCAAATTTTGTTGAAATCGGTTACCGGAAAAAGTGAGCAAACCCGGATTCATCCCCTAGTTCGCCACTATACGGGACTTGACACAGGAGATAATAAAAATCGGTTCTCACTACTCGAAGTATATTGAGAGAAAAACGCCTTTAATTGCTCCTTATAATAACATTTAGGCGCTATTTATAAAAATGAATCTTCATGCGTGAACAGCCACCCTTAGAGGCGGATGATTTTCTTTAAAATTAAATGGGACTACTATATAGGTACCCTCTTTTCCCTCTACCGGAGTTATCGCGTAACATACATACGAAAAAAAAACATACTATCGAATTGAGAACCTCCTCCTTTTTTTGAAGTCGGTTAAAAACCTGGCGTACGTTGCACTGTTGCTAAAAGAAAAAAAACTTTTTGGAAAGTGCACCTGCGAAAGAACCGCCTTCTCGTCTATAGATACCTACATTTGATGAAAAGCTTGATATTTTAAAATGGTTCCAATATTTCAGAATATTTGCGGGCGTGAAAGTTTTGTCACCATTGGATGAATAGTAATGAAACGTATACGGGACAAACATACATTAATTTATGTATACATAGATGTAGTTTAAGAGTCTATAATCCTTTTACTTAAAGCAGAGTTGACTCCTCGGTTTCTCGTTAGCCGAGGGTCGTGGTTACAACCTTTGTCGACCTACGGACTAATGACGTGTCTGTATTGTCAGCAGGAGGCGTTCCATCATGTCGCGCCCTTCGGCGGGCGTGTGGTTGGTGCGGCGCAGGGTCCGGCTCGTGCTCACCCTGCCGCCGCTCACTCAGCACCTGTGCCGTGTTGTGCAAAAGTGCTGACCAGCCGCCTCATCCGCCACACACACATCCGCCCAAGGATGTTAACTCAGGTACAGTATTCGAAGCCTTTAGCCAAATACCACTTCTAATGATTGTTCTGTTCATTATATTAGTATGATGGTGGTGGTATCAAGTGACGTTATAATTCTCTCCCTGTGCTATCTCCAAACGGTGGAAGACGTCTTACATATCGATTCAAAATTTATCTATTGCTTTAAACAGTGCTCTCGCCTAACCATTCTCTGAAAATTTTGAGGCAAGATGTTACACATTGGCGTGGTTTTCTACGTCTTTGGATCTTTTCTTGAAATAAGCTACAGAAGATCTGTTGTCATGTGGTACTTACATCTGTAGTATATCTTCTGCAGTACCGTCTCGTTCCGCACTCCCATCTGTTCAAGATATTTTTTATATACTCACATCTCGAAAGCCTTTCACACGCATACATAGGGCGCACTATAAGTTTCCGGAACTGGCCACTTACATAAACAAAATTTAAAAAATAATTACAACATTTGAAAGTGGAACTCTTTGGCTATAGAATACAGTTTGTTTCATCTGACTGGCACTTGTTTTTACATTGTGGCGTCATATTAGAAATTGGTTGTCTACATCACTACGGATTTAACTCGTGAAAATTTTCGTAGTATGATTTCATGATGAAAGACGTAGGACTTTAAGTGTAATTTAACAGCTCAGCGGAGCTTCGCTCGACTTCAAACTGCTTTTGGCGATGAAGCATCGTGCAAGATGACTATTTATAACTGGTTTGCAGAATTCCAACGCGGTCGTGTGAATCTCAGTGGCGAATTTCGTGATGGTGGGCGACCATCACGTCCACTGCTGTGAACAATAAAAACATCGATGCTGCGCGCCCTATGATCAAAACAGACAGGCATGTGACATACCATGAGATTCGGGCATCTTTTGGCACGAGTCAAATACAATTAATACTATACAAACATTTGGGTGTGAAAAAGCTGTGCTCCCGCTGGATCCCGCACAATTTGACTGAGGCTCAAAAAACGGGTCGCGTCATTTGGTGTAATGCCACGCTTACTAGATTCAACGGAGGGTCGTCAAATTTGGTGTAGGACAAAGTAACAGGTGACGAAACATGGATTTATAGTTACGATCCCAAAACAAAGCAGCAATCGAGCGTATGACTCTTTCGAGATTAGGCGAAACCAACCAAATTAGCGCCCGTGCAAAGTGCAGATTCATCACCTGAATAGGCTGTCGAAGAGTATGAAAAATATGTTTCAGAGATTGTCACGGAGGAGTGGCATAAGTGTTTTCAAAATTGGATCATTCGTATGAAAAAGTGCATTAACACTAACGGAAAATATTTTGAGAAACAATAAATTCATTTCTGACCATTTATAGTATTTTTTTCTTATTCATTCCGGAAACTTATAGTGCGCCCCACGTACACACAGTGTCCACATAGAACCGTTCGTAAGCCCGACTGAAAGTCCGACAATTGTTCTTCTAATTTCCTATAAATAAGATAGTCGATACTTTTAAGTAATTCTTCAGTGTATCAATTTCACTTTTTTATTTCAAGTCACCAGTCTTTTTAGACAGCAAACAACTTTGTTGTCGTAAACGGTTATCGTTTTATTTCTCACAACTTCGACATGTGTGGAGAGGCTTATCACATCTACCCTTCGTCCACTTTTCTTAGATCATCACAAATTCTAAAGAAGGATGGCGAAAGCTGCCCCAATAACGACGAAGGCCGTTCACGTACTTTGCTAGTATGATTTTACGTTTTAGTTTATGCATACTTATCAATATATTTTTGTATATTTTTAAAAGTCGGGAATAAAGAAATTGTAAAATTTTGTATTTTAAAATAAATGCAAGAACACAACGCAATTGATTCAATTCGTCCATAGATTAGGTAACGTTCTTGTACGTACGTTTCATTGTATTCATGATTGAATATTTACCTACCTCAAGCATTGATTATTTTATAGCACACACATAAAACTTTAAAGCTATAAAATACCTAATGAAATAATCAATTAAACAGTAATGACATAAAGTAAAATATAAACCACAATAATTATGACGAAAATGTTTAGACAATATTTAAATATTTAAATGAGAGATAATGAAAGTTGCGCAAACGTTTTGACAAGAAGCCTGTTGCCAATGTCAATATCACATTTATATCGGGAACAGTGTGACCTTTTGTGGCAGTATTCTCACATTTGGGCAGATTTAATTTCTATTCATTTTCATTGCTGCAGAACAAACTGAAAACTTGCTGTTTTCTGCCACTACGAACAAACATCTGAAGCGAAATACAGAACAATGTTATAAACATAACCTATACCCCACCTTCTACAGGCTCTACTCAATTTGCTTTTTTGATGCTTTGGTAATGCACATCGTCAAAAACACTGCGTCACAAAATACACGGGATGTCGCCATCTTTCTTTGATCTCTTCATGCAGTTTTAGCTTCCTGGAGCTTTTACTAGCTGGTGTCATTGATCGCAGATATCACCTTAGATCATTGACCTACGACAAATTGAAATCGGGTCTAATACAAAAACCACGAAAAAAATGTCCGAGGATAACCTGTACAAACGTAGAGACATGTAACGAAATACAAAAAACTAAAACATTTAATTTAAATTGTAACGTCATTGCAGTACTGCCTAAATTTGCTTACAACAATTTAAGGGCCGAAATACAACATATTCAGCTTCTACTGGAAACTTAACAAAATGCACCATATTTAGCTTCGACTGAAAATTACTTGAACACAAGAGTAATGGAATAGCCTTTCTCGTAAATATTAATTAACTTTTTTATATATGTAAAAAGTTTTACAGAAGTATCAGAATTTTTACACGTTACTACTAACTTGTTAATCCGTGACTCACAGCACAACAGCTAGTGTATTTCAGTTACATATTCAGAAAGCATAAAGTGAAACTGCAATGTTGCTAAACTGTGACTAAAGCCTAGATATTGCACGACGGTTCTCCTCTCATTGTTACGCAGTTACAACAAAAGATCTAAGGTTTACTGTAATCTACCGAAACTTTGTCTATTCTTTTGAAATACCCTATAGTCTTTGCAGATTTTAATATTTGTACACATATTTGTACGCATATTTTCAGAATTGTTGCTTGATACTTTCTGTCGATATCGACTACCAGAATAAGCGTATCATTCATCTCATCATTATCATCAGTTCTTCTTGGGAAAGCTCTGTCTATTAAGTTTCTAATCTTAGTCTTTAGTCGCTTTATTCCTTTAATCATCTCTTTCCTCCCAGGTACATCATCAGGCGGCAAAAAAGGGTCCGGCAACGGCGTCCTCACCTGTCCAAAATGTGGCGATCCCTGCACACACGTAGAGACCTTCGTTAGTTCAACACGCTTCGTTAAGTGTGATAAATGCCATCACTTCTTTGTGGTGCTTAGCGAAGTTGACACCAAGAAGAGCATCAAGGATAACGCCGATAATAAATCTGGATTCTACAGGTCAGTGTCTTATATAGTTCGGTAAATTATATAGAAATCGCAGTTTGATTTTGTGAACCAACATCCACTGCTAATGAAGTTTTTTTTCTGTAATTATGTAAGTAGGGTCTATATCACGCGGGCCGTAGTTGATTAATTTAACAATATTTTTTTTGTTTAAATTAACTGTTTATTTTTTTGGGTGATTTTTAATGAAATGTTATGTTTAAAGTTCCTCAGGTAAATGCCCTAATTAGTGATAAATCTTAAAACAATAATAATTATCAAGATTGTTTACATATCTCAACAATTATCAAAATGGAGCATTAAAATAAATTGAGAGAATGTTTATCCATGATGAATTCATTGCCCTCATTATAAAGATACCAGAAGTCATATCAATTGTTATTATACTTCAATTTAAAGTTAAAAATTAACATACTAATTTTTATAAGTGCATATTTCCAAACGCAGACTTCAGAAACACCATCATGTTTCGTAGACTTTTGTATAAAGACCTTATCTATTTCTACCCGCAAGCATGTGTTCCGGTTGTGAAGGATAAGGGTGCTGTTGACATTACAGGCACATGAGAGTTGTCAACTTATGGCTCAGGGTGACGGGCGCAGTGGCGGTGCCCCCAGATCTTTATGATTTAAAGCTCTTAGATGGAGAAAGTTTCTCGTCTCGAAGACAAAAAACTTTCCTCATCTAAACATTCGCGATTATCGCCCTGTCACGTGAGCGATAATCGCCTCGCCTTTGATTATTGAACGTCTCCGTGTAGATAGAACTTGAATTGATACTTGAATATATTTCTATACAGTGCAATGAACTTAATATTATCAGCAGTTCCAAATTCTAATGATTTTTGCGTCATTTTGATATATTCATTGTCAATACCGCAGTAATCACTGAACTCGAATGGCATTCTCGCACTCAAAACCGATTTGAACCGATTTGTACGATAATTGTATGAACTTGAAAAAATGTCATACGAGATCGTGTTTAGACAAGTCGAAAACTCGTAAGCAAAAATCTCCTTACCACATATTTCTCCGTGTAAACAGTCGAGGAGGCAATTAAGTTGCTTGCGAATCTCGTGAATGACATAATCGTAGGCAAGATTTTAGTTCTTGCCTGAATGTAAACATTATGATACGATAATCTTATGGCGATTATTACCTACGATAATCGCGTACGATTTTTCGTCACGAAGCGTACGATAGACTCTCCATCTAAATGGGCCTTTAACACTACAACTGTTATGGGCAGGCGTGTGGCTTACTAGAGGGCGCGCGATTTGTTCGTACCGTCACTTGATATTATAAAAAAAAAGATAAAATAAACTTGTGTGTCTAGTTTTCGTTCAATTCCAATGCCAAATTATTAATACGTATTGATACTCGTACTTAGTTGCCTCGCAGTTGTTGTAGGTTTGCCTTGTTAAAACCTACCATGTATAGTGAAAACAGATGCATCGGAAACTGTTTATTGGTTAATAAATTTTAGTATACCAATTAATCAGTTATTACACTACAAAGAACAAGCAACAATAAGTTTTTTCTGACCGTTTTAATGCGATTTCGTGACTATAAGCATAAAGACTCCCTCAACCTTAATATTTTTAAAGATATGATCTGCCACTATAGATTATTCCAGAATAAGTTTATCGACGTTGAACATCAGAACGACTTCCTCTGTTCATTGCAACTTTTGGTAATGTACAGTTGTTCAGAGGTCAGTGATCTGTTCTGGTTGTTCTGATTTCGTTGTTTCGATGTCGTGTACATTGCAAATTGATATTACTACACTTCAATTGGCCTTAATTCTTCAATTTGTTCATGTGATTGTGATTGAATTTTTAAATGTAACTAGTAACTTCTTGCTAACTTGCCTTCGAAGTGTTATCCTTTCATCGCATGTGTCTGTAATCAACATTCTTATCGTTTAGTGAACACGACAGATCTGCGTAGGTTGATCAATATAGATTAAACCAGCGTCTTGTGCTAGAATACTTTCACTAAAAAGATCTGTATCCATCGAGACTTACATGTTTTATTTGCAAGCGCACACGATGTACGATCTGCCTGTATAATGGAAAATGTAGGACGTCCAGGGGAGGACGTCTTGTCTGTAGGGCTAGCACGATAGGGCGCGACTAGCGCGAGACATAAAGCGCGATATATTGCTAATCTCGCATCGACCTGTCCCGCTTTATGTCGCTCTCGCGCCAGTAGCGCCCTGTTGTGCTGGCCCTACTGGTCAGATGTTTAGTCAGAACTGCCCTCGTCGTCTATCAACCTAGTCAGTCCGTCTTTGTGGCCAATCACTCCACTGGTTATCCATGGCGACTGGACGAGTCACACGGATAGCTAAGTTAACGTTATTATGACCCACCGGTTGGGATATCGGGTTGAAAGAGGAATATTTTTGGGACCAAATAAGTTATGTTTTTTGACACAAGTACTCATTTCAAATGTCTACAAAAATGATAAACTATCTCCTATATTTCAATATACTTTCAAAAAATTAAAGGCCATTTCTCGAAAGTTGAGTTTTCCTTTAATGATTTCAACGTGCAATATAGTTAGAAAACGACTATCATTGTTGTTAGAGTGAACTTACCTGGTTTCTGCCGCCGAACAGTAATGTTAGCATGTTTTTAAGTGTTTCGATTATGATTTTTGGGTAAGAGCGTCGAAATTACAGGCATTTGTCAACTTATGTCTCAGGGTGACGGGTTCAGTGGTGGTGCCCCTCAGATCTTTGCCATTTAAAGCTCTTAATGGCACTGCAACTGTTAAGGATAAGCGTGTCGCTTACCACCAGACGCATGATTTTTCCTCCCGTCGTCGCTTGGTTATTATAAAAAAAGGTAGATGTTTCCCTTTTTAAGTTATTGCCTTCCTCCAACATTTTGTCTTATAGCGTATTAGCATAATAAGCTCGTAATAGCTACAATAATGAGAATAACTAGTCCAAAACAATTAACACACAATACTAGTAGCGTCATTTAATCGCTCTCTAGCGTCATTAATAGCCCACCAAAGTCGCGTAAAGTCATCGAACTCAGGGTTTTGTAAATAAATCTTCATATCGATATTCATTTAATTTCATTTCAATGTTACGTGAGTAACTCTTTGGAAATGTACTCTATAAAAGTAATCCAAAGATGAAGTAAAATAACTGTTTGTGTATATGGCCTGGTTTGGATATCAATTATGGAATACAAGAAGTTACCAATTATGGAATACAAGAAGTTACACAGTTTTTGTCCTTGTAATAATATTCAAATATTGATTATGAGCTAAAATTATTTTATGAACTTTGACAAATATGCGTAACAATAGATAGCATTGTGTGCCACAAACTAATTTATAAATTATCTCTTCCTAATATGAGTAGATTGCGCTAATCCTAAGCAAAATAAATGTATGGCCAGCGCCATTCGTAAAAATCTGTGCAATTAGCGCCATCTAGTTTATTTGTTTGTTATCACTAGAAATTAAAGTAGCTTTGATAACCTGCAGCTTGACAATATAAAACAAATTAGTTACAAAAATGGCTCTTTGATACTCGTCGCGATATCTGGTGTACCAATAGGACTTTGTTTTATAAAACACAAGTACGGCTCCATATGGAGTATTGCTCGCATCTCAGGGCAGGAGCTCCCAAATGTCAGCTCGACCCATTTGACTCGTATTGTCGATGATCTCAAACTCGCAGACGGTATGGAGCCTTTAGCCTACGGAGAGACGTTGGCTCTCTGTGTTCTACCGTCTTTATAATGAGGAGTGCTCTGAGGAACTTTTCGAACTGGTACCACGTCTCGCTTCCACCATCGCACCTCCTGTCGAAGGTGTACAGTCAGTTCGTTACTTCCTTGAACCTGCAAGATGAGGAATGATCTTCCTGAAGTATTTCCTTTGCGCTATAACATGGGATTCTTCAAAAAGCGTGTTTATAGGGCCCTCATAGTCTGGCATCGCATAGGCAGCTCCTCTGATGTTGCAAATGGCTCGTCTGATCTTTTGCCGCCTTCTTTACATAAAAATCATCCTTCAACAAACTGTAATATATAGATTATAAGACTTTCGTGGTTATTCACAAAATGATTATCACTAATATCAGGTTTCTTACCACGGTATGACTTCTTTTTATTTTCCCGATATTTCGTAACGGTTGTACGCTCCATGGTCACGGGTTGACTGGACGGCGGCAGATGACAGCTTTAAGAGCAGACATATCTGTCTACCCCCTTGCGCTGTCGACGAAGAAGTAGAGGTGAAGAGCCTTGAACAACGCCGTAAAGTTGCCTGCTTATCGGTATTTTACAGGATATATCACGGAGAGAGTGCGATGAAATTGCATAATTTGATTCCGCCTTCCCCTTTCCATCATCGGGGGACTAGGCGTGGGCTGGGGTTCTACCCCTATGTTGTGGATATTCCCAGGATTCGGACGAAGCGTATCGCTTCCTTATCGTATTCGCTAATTAATAATATAGCGAACGGCTAGAGAGTGGAATTACCTGCCTGCGGACTTATCCCCGAACGCTATAACTTGGACCTTTTCAAGGAGAGAGTGAATAGGCATTATTTAGGTGTGCAACATCGTCGACCTCATCGTCACTTTCCATCAAGTGAGATGGAGGTCAAATGCGCACTTATTTTTTATAAATAATAATAATAACAATTAATTATTGATATATCATTTAGAAGAAGGTAAACAACCACCAACGTCTGTTTGCAGAAAACCGCCCCCACCACCGAAAAAGATCTTCGATTACCTGAACAAGCACGTCGTTGGGCAGGAGTACGCGAAGAAGGTCCTCTCGGTCGCGGTGTACAACCACTACAAGCGTATATACAACAACGTCACCAGCGGGCCTCCGCCGGATCATCACCATCCGCTGCATCACACGCACAGAGGTCTGTTCGTCTATAATAAGTTCACATTGCACGTCTATCGCCGCTAGGAATACGCACAATATTTGTATTGGAAAATTATATTAAAAAAATATTTGATATTATTTATATTAAAAAATTATTACATTATTTACATTAAAAAGAAATTAAATTATAATAGAAAACTATTTGCTATTAGCAAAGTTGACGCCTTGCCATCTTAAAGGTAGGGTTAGTACCGACCATGCACTGCCCTCCTTGGTAATATAGCAAACGCATTTCGGTAATTTTCGAGATAATGACGTCTAAAGTTTTAATGTCACGTAAAAATGTCAATTACGATTTTGCTTAACCATAAAATTTAAACTATACGTAAAATAATCTAGAACAATCCCTGTTACAGTTCATAAAATTTTATACAATATAACCTTGTAAAGACTGCACTATTAATTTACGTATTTCATAAATTATTTTTAGAAGTCTCGCTTTTAGATGAATAGCTTTTGTTTAATTGTGTAAAAAAGCGGGAAGAAAAAAATTTTTTTTTTTAATTCTATAATTTTTACGACAATGTGCAAAAATTACTTCATTACCACTGCATTTGCTAGAGATGAGGTATATCAATAATTTGATGGATGTTTTCATTTGGGTATTAATTCTTACAGTATTTTAATCGTAGGCAATGAATTAACATATCAGCGTTATTACTTTTTTGAAACCTATAGGCCAGGCACCCAGACCAGCATCATGTTAGGAAAGTTAATTCACAAAATTTTCCTTATCGGAAACCGAACCCGGGACCTCATCATCCAGCGACCACAGAGCAAACCGTTATTGGGCCGCCAAGCAAACATATACCTTTTCGGCATGATAATACTTCAACTTTGGTGATAGTACAGCACTCCTGGCCGTCATTAAAAGACTGAAACCGATATTGTGGGTGCCACAGTTTATAAAACGTAGAAAACGTACCGAAACTCGACTCGTCCAAGAACAGTAGCTTCTTAGAGGAGGTAATGACGATGACGTCGTTAGTCATGTCGCGTCCAAGCTTTAAAGAAATTCGAGTTTTACTGTAGTCGATAATTGTGTTTATTATAATTTTATTGCATATTAATTCGCTACTGCAATTAAAAGTCAAGTTCGGTCAAGTTGCGTAGTGACATTGTATATTGTAATTATCATAATAATATATTATTGAATTGCCTGTATCAGAGCGTTCATAACCGTACGTAAATAATCAATTAAAATGTTACATTAACTGTTAAATATTAGGAAATACCAATCCGACTTCGCCGAGATATGCACGTTCTTTGTCTCCTTTACAAAATTCTACATTACCCCTTCCTCATTATCTGTGTTCCTGTTTTTCTCCCTTATCCCCCAGTTCCCGCCCAAAACGTACCTGTGACACTAGATCACTAACAAAATCCCCAATCCAACTCGAAATTCTTCCACAACTCTTTCACGGTAAGTGCAACTCGTATGTGGAATAGACTGCCTGCTGGCATTCGTGACAGTCCATCGGTGACATCTTTCAAACACAAATTAAAAGAGCACTTCCTGTCGAACGCGTTAGATAGCTAATAGGTAACATATATTATAAAGTAGTAATTTGTTTAAATTATAATATATGTATATTCTGCTTATGTATATATTTTTTTTGTATATAAAGTTCATGTAGGTGTGTATATCTGTCATATGTATATATCATATATATGTATATATCATATATATGTATATATTTACTCACATTTAAATTTTAATTTTATTGTACAATAATTAGTCCCGCAGACTTCATTTTTCACCTAGGCTAGGGTTGGCTGGAAGAGATCTCTTCTAGAGATAAGCTCACCTTTGTATATGTCCTTTATAACTTGTGTTTCATGTATATTTTCTTTGTGCAATAAAGAGTTATTAAATAAATTACTTTCAAATCTTTATCCAATAAACCACGAAAATTCGAAATTCAGAAAATAATGACTATTAATTTCCCCGCGTTCGCGCGTACCACGCACCATCAGCGGCCATCTTGAATCTGTTTTGCTTATCATCAACCCATTTAGACGCCCCACTGCTAGGCACGGGTGTCCTCTCAGGCGAGATTTTCTGCCATAGTCCGCCGTGCTTCACACGTTTTCCGGTGGTTGAGAACCTTCTTCGACGTGTAGGTTTTTCCTTCACCAAAAAGCTCTTGGTAAATTTTAAATTAAATTCCAATTTAAGGTAAGAACCCGGATTCGAACCTACGTCCTCTGGTTGAGGGTAGGTCAAACCATTAGGCTGACACGGCTTCTCTTTGTCATATTTGGCTAAACATCAGTGTCACTTTAATTAGGCGGGAAACAAGAATTAATACATTAACAACATGCGTTTGTCGTGACTTGGGAGGAAGTGAAATAGATAAACAAATGTTAAACAATCTTAATTACCAGTAGGAAAGGGTGTTTTTAAAAGAAACCGCATGTGAGATTTCAACAGAAAGTCGGTTACGCAACAATCTATCTTATATATTATGAATAAATCGTAATTGCCCACGTAATCGTTTAGCTTGGGATAAAATAATATCTTGTTTGTCCGAAATTAAGCGAAAATGTTGTTTATGTGGATTAGTATATTATGTCATGGCTCACCACTGGTACTATTACATCACTAGAGCAATTTAGTGCTGGGAAATATATACATACATATAACAAAATCGCCAACTAAAACTAAACGAGTTGCAATTAAATAATGTTGAATTCTTATACCACAAAAATATGTATGACTGTTACACAACCTTAATGCATACATCCTTAGACTCACGCCTGTAGATTCCCATTAGGGCAGGCAGAAATTATCGGATCGTGGCGATCGCTTTGCAATATCCTGTCAAACCTCTCCTCCATTTAGAAACTCTTCTCATTACGCGTTACAACCTTTTTAAGAATATTTTCGATTTTATCTGGCCGTTCTCTTCCAATATTGCCACTTCCATGTTGGCTCTATACACTGTGTTTTTTTTTTTGTTAATTAGAACAGTATGGGGAAATCCGAAACTATAAGGGACAGTATGGGGAAGTTCGAAACTATAGGAAATACAGGAATATAATGTAATACAATAAAAGAATACGACAATTTTGGTATTTGTATGAAAAAACATTAAATTTTCCTTCCATTTTCCTTCTAATACAATAAAACTATCCTTACATAAAACTGAGTCGATCAGCACTAAATAAAATAATCATTTTTATTCATTTTTATGAACAATTCACGCTTGACCAAAAATTGTCAATGCCAAAATTGTTTTCGCAAATAAATACATAATGGCTCCTAACACAGTTTCCCTGTTTCTCATATGGTTTCGGATTTCCCATACTGTCTCAGTTAAAAAAAAAACACTGTACTATTATCTCTTTTGCCACTCTACTTTCATTCATCTACTCCATGCGCCCAAACCACCACAGTCCCAGGTTCGATTCCAGGCCCGGGAAAAATATATGTATGGCCTACATTTATTTCTCTCGTGAGTTTGTCTATGTGGGTCCATGGCACCCGCGACACACGGTTTCCCTAGTGGGGGGAAATGTTGAGTATGTGCGTTATTATATTATATATCATTATAACTACGTTCTCTTTCGAAACACTACAAACAATAACATACCTACTTATAAATGTTAAATATAAACCTTTGATATAATTATTAATACAAAGATCGAAGACAAAGGAAAATTCCTTCTATGTAACAGGATTCGAAACGTGACATAAGGTGGGACAGTAGACCAATATTACGCGTCCGTAACCTTTAGCATAACTATTTACAAACGCATTTCGAAGTGATTAACATTCAATTGGTCGATTGATTCCTATATTGACCGATCCGCGTCGGTACAAAACCGCAAATTGTTTGCAGCTGTATTAAGTGATAAAAGGTCGTTGTGGTAACGATAAAAGCAATATGGAACCGGTATTTGGGTGATGTTTGCGGTTTTTTTAATGACTTGTAAGAATTTTTGCGAGTTAATGTATTTTGGAATGTTTTTAGGTTTTGAGTATAGAGGGCTGGTTGAATCTTATTTCTTAGTAAAATTGAAGCCAATAGAACTTGTAAAATTACTCAGGTTACATACATTGGAGTCAAGGCACAAAGGTGAACAGGCATTATTTGACAAACGAGAATTTTTTTTCAGTTTGGCATACGTTTTCGTACATACAGCCTAGCTTAAAATCTAACTATTGAATACAAAATTTAATTATCTAAAGTTTATTTATATAAATTATAATTTAAATACCAAAATAAATACTAGGTATTTAACTTAAGGTATTTGCTATTGCAATAAATCCAATTGTCGTTTCGGTGTAACACAGCATTTTTGTTGCTTCATCGTCATTCCATTTATAAGTACGTACCACTTCAAACGAACCACCTTATAATACAATCTTTATGTCAAATAATTAATTGTGGCAGTCAGCTATTGTAATCACATTATTGTAATAGATATCTAAATTAAGCTATCTATAGCTTTGTCAAATCTTTGATAGGTAGGAATAAAAGCTTAAAAAAAAATCACGCACACACTCAACATGGGGCTATGTTGAGTGTGTGCACTAGGGAATTCCTGTATCGCGGGTGCCACGGACATACACATAGACAACCACAAATTACACCCAACGAGAGAAATAAATGTAGGTCATGCAAATATTTCTCCCGGCCCTGGAATCGAACCTGGGACCTCTGCGTGGCAATGGTCACCGTTCGGCCACGGAGGCAGTTAGTAAATGATTTTTAACCAACTTTAAAAAAAGGTTCTTAATTGGACTGTATTTTTTGTGTGTATGTTACGCGATAACTCCGGTATTTGAGAACGGATTTTGATGATTCTTTTTTTGCTGGAAAGAGGGTAACTCTGTATTGAACCCATTTAAATTTGAAGAAAATTTCCACCTCCAAGATTGGCAAACTAGGGGATGGGTTCGGTTTCGCGCATTTTCCGGTAATCGATTTAAATAAAACTTGGCAAATAGATGTAATTCCGCAAATTTTTGAGGTCGGTTTTTTTTAATAAAAAAGTTACAATTATTTTAATAGCTCTTTTTGCAAAGCAGTAGCCAAATCATTTTGCATTCATCATTATCATCATCAAATCATTAGACGTGTCACCACTCGACACGAGTCTTTTGGGTTAAAGCCATAGTGCGCCATTCTGGTCACATTTTTCAAGGTTTGTGAAATTTCGGACGATATTCCGATTTATTTATTATTTAAACACTTTATTGTACAATTTAAATATTTGTGTATAAAGGCGAGCTTATCCCATAAAGAGATTTCTTCCAACTAACCTTTGAAAAATCTATGAGGAAAGTTGGTTTTTGGGGTGGCACTAAAAATAGATAAGTAAAGAAATGGAATATACTATACTCAATAAATACACAGATAAATTTAATAAATCAAATGTACATACGAATACATATATGTATATTAAGTAATGTTGATACATTAATACATACAAAGTCGATAATAAAATGAATGCACAAATAAAACTATAAATAAATATATCAAATGTAAATAAATATTTCAAAAGCTCTAACATGTGGAGTTTGAACAATTCCAAAACTTCAAAAGAGCACCCTTGAAAACCCGAACCGAAGGCGACTGTCTGACCTCGACCGGGAGAAGGTTCCACATACGGGCAGCATTACATAACGCACCTTACTTAAAAATTAAAGTCCTAAGTACATGCCACGACGGGGATACGAACCGTTATGGTAATTTAAAAAAGTACGTCGTATGTTTGTCAATATATACGTACGTTTTATATTGCTTTGTCCGAATCTCATCATCCAAGAGAGGGAGAAAGTACATGTACAGCCAAATAGTTTTTTGTCGCCAACTTCATTTCAATCGGTAACGCAGACAATCTGTTTTCTGAGAAACGAGTGAAACGCCCATTCAACGGGTCGATACACTTGAATGAACCCCATCTGACCTCACTTTCATTGTTCACGAAGATTTTTTTTTGTTGCTAACTGGTGACGGAGTTTGTTTTTGTTGACTTAATCGCAGGCCACGTCGTCTTTTACATATTTTCGTTCAACTTTTGGCCTCGTAAATCAAACCCTCTGACAAATCATAACAAGACCTAACAAAAGAATACATTGAAAAAATTGACTCATGAAATGGAGCTTAATGTATTCAGTCACACTTCTTAATATCTTCAATTGAATCAATCATGTTACAATTAAATTCATTACTTAAAGTTGTTGGTGCAATCATTTTACGTGATAGGCTCAGATGCTTTGTGTCAAGTTGTGATTATTCAATCAAGAAGTGTGATTTTTAAGTGTTGTACAGTTCTAGTGAGGCGGACATATTTCAGTTCTTTGTCAACTTGATAACAGTAATTTGCCTAACAAAGTCAGTTTTCATGGTTACGACCCGGATTCTGAGAAATTGATATTTATTTTATTTATTAGCAACACTAACATTATATTCATAACACATTTTTGTCCAATTTGACTTGGGTGTTCTAAATTGTAAACAAAACACTTTAGTAGTAATGTCAGCATTACTGCGTTCTGGTTTTGAAGGGTAAGGGTGCTGGTGAAATTACAGGCACATGGGACTTATCAATTTATGTCTCAGAGCGACAGGCGCAGTGACAGTGCCCTGCAGATCTTTCCGATTTAAAGCTCTGTGTGGCACTGCAACTGTTATGTAAAGGCGCGTACCTTACCATCAGGCGCACGACTTGTTCGTCCCGTCACTTGCTGTTATATTTAAAAAAAAAACTAAATATTGATGGCAATCTCAAAACACCATAGACAAACTAAATTAAAAATTTCTGCAATTTAACATATATTGATAATTTAAATTAGAAAGCAAAAAGTACACTGAGAAGTGCTATAAGAATTTTTAGGTTTTCGCGATTGTTACACATAGGAAATTAAACTATTTTTCCGGATTTAAATCGCGTATATTTGTTTTTTCAAACA
>NW_020653745.1:950232-971053 GCF_003589595.1 Hyposmocoma kahamanoa | reverse complement strand
TAATTCATATATTTTTTAGTTAATTTGCTTTTGAAGGAGTCGATGTCATCACTAAATACATCCATCTAAATCAGGGCTGCTAGCCTATGATAGAGATATCACATGACGGAACACCCGGTGGAAGGTACGGGAGTGGAGAGAGTGATGTGTGACTTGGTTGGCACAGACCTGCTGCACCTGTCGCAGGCGGGGTCGGCGGGCGGCGGCGCGGGCGCCGAGGTGCTGGAGCGCACGCACCACGAGCTGCGCCTCGACAAGAGCAACGTGCTGCTGCTCGGCCCCACCGGATGCGGTCAGTATCTCGTTTACCTACCTGTAATACTGCGGTTCATTTAGTCGAATTCAAAAGTGCACTTCAAAAACCATTAACATTAGGTTGATTTTTAGCATTAACATATTCCGATTTGTTGATCGCTCAGATCATTTTGATGCTGGTCATACGGAATTGCAAATGGTGTGGTTCCTAATCGATATTACTTATAACAATAATAATCATCATTTATTACAGGCAATTTGACCCTTATTTCCCACCCCTCGTGGGAGAATGGCATAAGTGGAGTTACATCAAACATGTTTATTGCTCCGTTAGATACAGAAAAATATAACCCACATCCTCCAATTTTTATCTACAGTATTAGTCGACAGAATTACAAATACAAATATGCAAATTTTCTGTATCTAATAGAGCAATAAACGTTTTTGACGTAACTCCACTTATGCCATTCTTCCATGAGGTGTGCGTGTTAATTACAGTAATTACAATAAACTGGTGAAAACATTTTGTAAATGAAAGATAAAAATGAAAGATTAATTCAAAATTCATTACCATAAATTTAAATTGAAATAATAATAAAAATAAAAATTTCTAAAATTAAATATTAAAAAACTAAAATTCAATGTATCAATAAAGAAAAATTTGTTGTAATACTTCGTAATGTTACAAGATTTACTTTTTAATTTCTTCTTTTAAAAGAAGCGTCGGCTGTCAGCGATTTCACCGCTTCTTTTTAATCTAATATGAAAACAAATGAACTGACGCGCCGGCGCGCCAGACCGTGCACAATCCAAGTCTGCTATTTGCCAGATAACATCTTCAGACTATCGCCGACCGATGAAAGTGGACAATTGAGATCCCATTTCTAGAGTCCCTTAGGGGAATATGCCTTACGAATGCGCAGTGGTGTTAAGTCAATGTCACGATTCAATTTAATTTGCTTATATGTGAAATAAAAATATATTTTAATTTCTTAAGGTAAAACCG
The DNA here is from genome assembly GCF_003589595.1 of Hyposmocoma kahamanoa. Lineage (NCBI taxonomy): Eukaryota > Metazoa > Arthropoda > Insecta > Lepidoptera > Cosmopterigidae > Hyposmocoma > Hyposmocoma kahamanoa. The sequence continues at coordinate 969,792 of NW_020653745.1, read as the reverse complement.
TATATCGAAATATGAATCTTATCATTAAGGTGTATAACATACAAGCCTGTTTCTAAACCGACTTCAAAGAAAGGAGAAGGATTTTTTGTGTGATTATTTTTTGTTAGATAGAGGGTCTTATTTAAATTTGAAGAAAATATGCTGCCTGTAAGGTTGGTTTTTTGTTAAAAAAAAAGAAATTATTCATACAAAAGTTTTTGCATGAATGTGTTCAGACGGTACGTGTTTTCTATTTACGCGAGTATTAAAGTGCTAGACCGAATGTCGAAATGCCTACCGAATCACCTTTTTTTCTTTTTTTTACATTTCTGCACATTTGCGCCGCCTAATTTTATAATTGCAAATTTTTTCCATACTTTTTGAACTTACTCACAACCCATTGTTTTTTATTCTAATTTCAAATTCCATGCATATCGGTTAATTGGGTGAAGAACGGTCGAGTAGTTCTATTAGATTGTGCAATTTGTGTAGTTGCCAAGAAAGCTACACGCGTTAAGCGTGGACAATGCATATAAGACCAATAAATTTTTTTCGGAGCTAAATGATTTTTATTCAAAATCAACTTGTATTACAAAAAATAAGTTTTTTTTAGTAAAATACTAACAACCTCCCTGGACTGTATTACTAATATCACTAAATCGATTTATTAGCCTGTCTTGATTAAGTTTTATAAATTTTAACAGAACACATGAACTAACTGCCCCTTAAAAACCAACGATATTATAATATAATCTAATAATGAAATAGTTATTTTTTTACGATATGTGTTCTCATTTGTAATAAAAATTAATATACCTATATTTGTATATATATGTTAGATTATATAGATAACATATATACGTATATATGTTAGTCAACTAACACAAAAATAATTATTTCATCTTTAAGTATCCTAAAAGAACCAATAGTCTTATTTCAAAATCAAAATTAACTTCATTTCGTAGGCAACCAAATAAAATTTTTTAACATTTTAAAAAATAATTTTTAAAACCAAACTGTCTTATCGTTTATGTAATCCCTAACAGAGTAATATCCTCTCTTTAGTAAGGTTGCCTTTACATGATTTCTGAACTTATCAAAGAATTGGTCCAAAACACCTTTTGGAATCTTATTACAATACTTAGTACCTTTTGCCCCACAAAAGAACCATGAACCCTCTGAACTTCGGTAACTCAGCTTCCATTTATGTCTAGCATAAAAATTCTACTATAAAAACATAATATTTATCGCGGTACACCACGAGATGTTAATTATGCGTATATTTTATTATCACAAAATATGTATTTCATCTTTAAATACCTTAAAAAACAATACTCTTGTTTTACTATAAAGACATTATATTTTTCGCGGTGCCATACAAAGTGCTGTGCCACCACTGTGCGTCGTCCCGTCGTGCCGTGCACGGCACTGATATGTGTGGTTAGACCTTACTGCGTCCAGCTAAAGACAACAATGTTTGTGGTTTTCCCCAAACAATGCCCTCTACTGACATACTTAAACGGAACTTGTAAATATAGCTACACTGTCTGTTCAAATGAAAACCTTGATATTTGTTGGATAAAAGCCAAAATCAATGATTGGATTCCAATACTGATAAAGTCGCCATAAATTATATATATACATACATATGTATACACGTACTATCACATTTATCAACATTAAATATTTTTATGTGAAAAATGTCAGTAGAGAGAAAGCGCATGTCAAAATAAAATCATTCAAAGGCAATATTTCACCACGGTAGTGTTTACGCTTCTGCTGATAAAATCTGCCAAGAGCGAGTTGCTCGCAAAGTTACAAGGATCTGCATGTGTTAAAGTTATTGGTTATTATTTACCATTTGCCAATTATCAAAGCATAGCAGGCCAGAGTGATCCACTAGGTGTGATACCCTCTTCGTTCGCATCAATATAAGAAAAGAAAAGAAGTATTTTGTGTGAAACCTCTTAAGTATGTTTGTTAAATCACGAATCTCGGGTTTCGCAACAATAAACAGTATCCAACTTCGTAATAGGGTATATGTGTCAGTTTGCTGGTGATGAAGAGTACCTTGTAACCGATTTTAAGTCACATGTACAGTCAAGAGCACATCAAACTTGACACTTCGTACTTTGGACCGTTCTTATCGTAAGTGGCTACGATAAGAACGGTCCAAAGCACAAAGTCTAACTCTATAGTTGGATTTAAGTCTCAAGTGTCAAGCTAGACGTGCTCTTGACCCTGTACCTACTCTTAGAGCATATTATATTAGTTACAGGTTTATTTGATGCAAGAATTAATCCTTAACACCATGACATAAGATTGGCACAAATAGATATTTTTTAGAGCGTAATATATACCTATTCACTCGGGCTTTGAAAAGCTCTAAATAGTCCGTTAGGGAAAACGCAATTACCGGCTGTGTATGCCATTCTTTTGCCATATATTTCGAATGTTTGGAAAAAACATTATTCGAAGAAAAGTTGCTACATACTCGATCCAGAAAGACGTGCAATAGGAGGTGACCTAGACTACCGTCTAGGTACCGTGTAGGCTACCGCGTTTCAATGTAAACTCATAGGTTTATTAACATTTGTGTAATAAGCATTTTTCCTTGTTTTATACAATCCCATACAAGGCAATCTACATAAAACTTTATTACCCCCAAACACCTTCCAGCAAAAGAGCATCCCCAAAAAGAAGATGCCTTACCCAACTCCAAGCCGTATATCATCCATATAAGGTTCGCAAGTAATCCTCGGTTGCATAATGGCTTTATTACCGTGAAATGAAGCTACTTATTTACATTTTTAAATATTTTATGCTTGATGTCAATTTTGTGCTTGTTTTGTGACATGTAATGGGAATAAGGCGTGGTCTTAATGATCTTTATAGTGGCTTTAACTATATAGCTGTTTAAAGGGGGACCACTGGTGATATTCACCTTTTATTAAACTGCTCGCGATTTCGTTCTATACGCACTTTTTTATATTTCTGTTAGAAATTAATATAAAAGATAATGTACTGTATCAAGGCATACAAATACGTCTCGCTTGGGTCTCCTCTAGTTTTCGACCGTATTCCACCACGCTAGTTTAATTCAGGTTAAACTTACAACTTCAAGTGACATGTGGACCGACCATTTAGCTTGAGTAAAGAGCGTTTCACTCTGTACGTAATATAATAGATCAGGCAAATAATAAATGAAATTAAGAGGTGACGTTTGAGAGTTGAAGTTTTTAGAGCTGTAGTGATGGAAAATCGAATAATGATGTAAAAACAATCGATTTAAGTATCTTATCGAGATAATTTATAATGAAGTGAGAATCGATTTATAGACTGTAGTTTAGAACAACAAAAAGGATTTTATTATTATGTTACTAAAAAACTAACTAAACTATTCGCAAATTCAATTAAAAAAAACAATAATAAACAAACGAAGTTTTTTAAATTTTTATTGAATTGATATTCGATTATTTTTTGTGAAATTACTCCACTAGTTTGTTATAGTTATTAATATAAAGATTGAACACCCAGATCAGGATCGAAGGAATTTTTTCTGAGTGTTCGATCTTTGTATTAATAAATAATCGTAACAAACTAGTGGAGTAATTTCACAGAAAATAATCGAAATCCAATCCACTAAAAATTTAAAATACAGTGAATAGCGACATCTCTCGCCAGGACTGGTAGCTGTAAAGGTACTAACTGTGTGATAAATCTTTCATAGATTTCTCATAGATGGCGCTACGACTAAAAAGTCGTTGAAAAACTAAATACAAAGACACGACGCAAGCGTGAGGTCCGTTGGCTCGTTCCGTGGCTTAGTTGGTATAGCGTCTGTCACGGTATGCAAGACGTCGGTTCGAATCCGACCGGATCGAAGGAATTTTTTCTGAGTGTTCGATCTTTGTATTAATAATTAAAACGAAAAGTCAACAACAAAGCATAAAATCAACAGCAAATTTGAACAGTGACTCCCAAAAACATCATGCAAAACAAAAGAAAACGACCCGCTAACAAGGTCATTGTAATACAATTTGCACACGTATTAATACAAGATACGCAATAAGTGATTCGATTTATCGATTCCATGGTGTAAATCTCTATGATTAAATATTCCGTTTTACGAATGAAGTAGTTGTGGTAATTTATTTTTATCTTTATCAGTTAATTTTCAAAATTACAACTGCAACATATACTTTTTGTTTTTGATACATTGTAACAAATTTACTATTTTTTTTTTGTAAGCTGCTTAGAAGATTAGTTAAAAATACTACGCATGCAACGTAATAATTTGAAATGTTACAGTACCCATCCTATTTGAAATGGACTATAGTACCAAAAACAAAACTATTTTTATTTCGTAGGTAAACAAATTACACTTGATTAACATTGATTAATCACTTATTCATACGTTAGGCATTTCATTCAGACGTTTGTTTCAAATTTATTGTTTACAATACTTCTTTAGAGCTAAACGGGTCACTACCGTGGACTTTTTTGTCACCTAAGTATGCAGAGGTTGTATGAAAACATTTATTATAAAGTTTTTTGTATCATTATGGTTTTAAGCTTCGTAAATGGCAAACTTTGTATGTGTGATTTTGTTTTTAATTATTATTAAAGAGGCGTTGCCCCATAAAGTAGACATTTTTTAAATATTTCTCATTACACTTGATAAAAATAAAATCTTTAATTGATCGAACATCGAACCGGGACGAGCTCGAAATGCCACCCTGAACAAATGACGCCGGCCAGCTTGGCATCGTAAGTCAACATAATTACTCCGACAGAGGTTGTATATTATTTTTCTGACTTATTTACGACCTATTCCCATCGACAGGGGATATTTTTTTCTGCAACAGACGCGTGCGCTTTAAAAGGTAATCTTTATTTCGTTATACAGCTCAAAATTGGACCAATTATTTCGATTTTATGGTAATTTCATTGTTAAAAAACCAATTCACGCGCCATATTCGTCGTTTACCTTGTAACATCAAGGTTTTAAGTGTTTTTATCATAAATTGATTCGCAAACTGTATCTACTAATATTGCAACATGGAAACCCTGATTTAGATGAGAAAAAAATTTGGACAATAAAAACTGACGCACGACAGTTTGAGGTTTATCGCCATCATCATCAACACTTTATATATCCTAGTGCTGGGCACAGATATCTAAGGAAATAGTTTACGTTTTACATTCCAATGGATGTGAACCTTTGACGTATAGGTTTCATCACGATTTTTTCTTCACCGTTAGCGAGAGGTAAGTATTGTTACGTAACGTTAAAGTCACAGATTCATGGCTCTTCGGGGATTCGACCATGCTCTAATTAGAGAATTGACATCTCCCACTAAGCTATCACAGCAACAGTGTACACTTAAAGCAAAGATCGTGTATTTGTGTATCGTGTATTTATCGTGTAGCAAAAGACCATCGATGAGGAAAAAGCGAAACAATACCGTGATGTGAATCAGGTATAACATTGGGACAAAATTTGTATGCTAAGTAAAGGCTTAAGGCTTATGCCTCTGTCAAGAGAAGCGCGACGGCGGAAACCATTTAACCTAACTTAAAACGCCGAAATCACATAACGAATTAGTCGCGTTAAACCGTTATTTAAGAAATCTGCTAATGGCGTATTGGTAGTTATTAATAATCCCTCGGACGTTCGATTTAAACAAACGTAGCTGTTTGAACGACAAACTTTGCCACACTTTGTGACAAATCATAATCATGTGTTACATTTGTCTTCAATTCTAGTTATAACAAACATTCATTGACGACAATTCGGACGCACAAACTAAACTGAATTTAAGGTTACATTTTTATTTAGAACGGACAAAGGTTTATTATAGCTCCGTCCTTTGGTCGTAAACTAATTGGATAGCTCCATATTGAAATCACGTTTTGTGTCCTTTACTTATTGTTAACAAAAATTACTGAAGCTGCCATTATCTAGGTGCACAAAAGTGCAGCTCTTTATACAAAGTAAATTAAAAATGAATTAAGTAAGTAGTAAAGTGCCAGAAAGTGCTCATTGCAACGAAACCTGTAGGGCTAGAACAATAGGGATAGATAGTTAGAGATAGAGGAATAGATAGAGATATTGCTATTCACTCTCGCGCAAGTCGCGCCCTATCGTGCTAGGCCTACTGGACAGATGGAAGCGGTAAAAGAAATCAAAGTTAAAGGAATATACGACTCATTTTCACTCAAAGTGAGGCTTTAGACCTTTTACCAAAATAACGCTCTCGCTACCGCTTAAGTACTAAGCTCTCAATTACTTATAACGACATGACTCGATGCGGGTTAACCCAAGAGTAACACTTTCGTATGAGCAGCGTGTATCGTTGCGGACGTAGACAAAGATTTATGTTGTGTTATTTACGTTTATCTGATCACTCGATAACTGCACTTTAATGAAGTTTTAAATAAAAATGGCTATAAATAACTTTTTGTTTGTATTCGAATCAGATTCGTTTATTTCCTGTTAATTTATTTATTCAAGTTACCTCGAAGACTTTTCCAAATTAATGGCTATTGTGACCACCTTATTATCGCATGTAATATGTACCATGTCTTCTTGTTTCTATTTAAAACGTAGGCTCTTTTCTATAATGTAATCGCCAACCACCTCTGTTCAGTGTCCTGATTTTTGTTTTGTGAACTTGCTGATGTTCGGTTTTGAAAGCTGAGTAAGATGCGTACGCGTACCATCGTCGGTCACATCGTCGTTTAACATCAGGTGAGGTTTTTTTATGATACTGGCTGATGGCCAAACGTGAGTCTAGTTCTATATTAAAAATAAAAAACCTTACTTTGTTGCAACCAAAATGTCAAACGATATGTGTTATTTACAACGTTTTTCTGTAAAGTTATTTATCGGTTGGTAAACTTGTCTCAACTTAACCAGGAGCTTAGTGTATGTTGAGGGTCCTATAATAAAAGTTCTTTCTTAATGATTTCTTGATCTTCGCACTATTAATCCTTGAAATGGTGGACTGTATACATCATGAAACTTTTCAAATACACTTAACTCTTGTCTGACTGAATTATAAGACTTATTAAGGATCTTGCTAGATCTCCCATATATTATTATTATATATAGCGGCATGGCGTCTCCGACTCCGTACCTCTCTAAACAATGCGGCCGCGCCCGGCCAATCATAGCTCACGAAACTACCTCGTGAAGCTCAGTAGTCCTCAATCGATACTTTGACCGACCAAGTGCGCTTCCGCTAACTAGAATATTTCAATGCAGTACTAACAATTTTCAAAGATCAAACCGGTGCTTATGAATCGGTTGCATAACTCTTAGATTGTATTGCTCTCAAAGAACTCTCGTCAATTCCAGGTAAAACCCTCCTAGCGCAAACGATAGCACAATGCCTGGACGTGCCGTTTGCGATTTGCGACTGCACCACACTCACGCAGGCCGGCTACGTAGGAGAGGACATCGAAAGTGTCATTGCGAAGCTGCTACAGGACGCCAACTTCAAGTAAGTACCCTAAGTGCAATAAACACGAGACAGGGGCATGTTTGACAACTATATATATATATACTTCCCGATGAAATGAGATACTTATTATAGCGTTGTTGTATCTCAACCATATCTGTTAGATTCCATTTTCTTGAAAGCTATGCCAAAGAGAAATATTTAGGGGGGAAAATGCCGAACTACTGCCGAATTTCCTGTACTATGAATACCAAAATAACGATAATTCCAGAATACTCAGACCAAAACCAACTTAGAAATGTTCGTTTCTTAAATTGGCCCAAATCGGAAATCGACCTCCTCATCAAGCGCCCATAATACTAACTGCTGTGCCACCGAAGAGCATGAGCACACCCCGTAAACTGAACCCGACCACGCGCCGCAGGCCGAGCCCGACCCCACCGTAGGCGAGGTACAGGGCTCGTATTCGTATAAAATCGGTACTGAGTAATATTAATAGCGGTAACTTAACTGCAGGACTATTCTTTGCTATGTCGGAGGCTTTTGACCATATCTCGTATAACTAATATTATACGCAAGCGAAACAACAACAGGCCATACAAAACAGTAGTTGCAATTGACAAATTACAACCATGGTTAAAACTGTCAGCGTCCACATTTGTCGCATAACGATTCTAGCAATAGTTCAGAAAGCGTAAACTAATCTAAATAACGTTCACTTAATTTTTTTTTTCTCTTTTAATTGATTTGTATTGATATGATATTTGTTACATGATGTACACTTTTTTTTACCTTATTATATTAAATTTTATTGAATTATATCTGGATGTCGATTAAATATTCGAATCATTATAAAAATCTAACTATAGGCTAATCATACTGTATTATTTATATGCGTGTATATAAACGTCACTTGGGAAATCGTGATATTCCAGGTCCATAACCAACTCCATGGTCAGAAATATGTTGAGTTCTGCATACTGATGGAAGCGATCTGAGCTCCAATGGTAACGCAAATAGCAACCCTATGGGCCCGTGAATGGTGGCAATTCGCGGTCCGAATGGATATATCTGACTATGGCCGTGAACGTTCTGTTTATTTCTCACGAATTCAACAACGACCTGTCAATATCACGACGTCCAAAGTAGCAACCATGCCAAAGAAGTACAGATGGAAGCGATCTGTTGTCGATGTTGAACGGTAAACGCAGGTAGCGGCCGTTCGGGCCGGTGGATAGGTAATCCACGGCCCAAGTTAGACATCATTGAGTTAGTTGTTGTTCATCGTAAAACGATACGTACACGAGGTCGTGTAGTATCCAGGATGGCCGAACTGTAGAATAGTTTTATTGTAGATCGTTAAAATAATTATTCACACTTATAATTTTAAGTATTTGAATATAAAGAGTATTCATTTTTACTTAATTTTCTCGTCAGCCAATCGGCGGCCGTTTCCGCCACATCCCACCTTGCTACTAAAAAGTAGGGTTGAGTGGAGGGACAGGGTGGCGGAATCGGCCGGTGCTCAGTCGAGTGGTGTGTAGGAGTCCGAAAGGCTAAAGACGAGTAAATTACGTACATAAAGTGGATGTATTACATTGTTAAGGAACATATTGTGATCAGTTACGGAAAATAGAGTAATATTTTCTATCAACTTGGTATTATTTCACGTCCACGGAGAGCACTGCAACAATTGGTTCTACAAAGTGATGGATATGATAATTACTATTAAAGAAAATAAAATCTTGAACATTCATAGTATAGAGACTTTCCTAGTTTGACAGTGTTGAGGCGTGTAGAAATTTCAATTTTCAAAAAAAAAATTCTGTGATATTTTTCCTTCAATTTTCCACATTTGAAGTTGACACCTGTCAAAAGTTAAAGTTACTGAACGAAAATGACGGAGTCATTAAATAGCAGATTGTACAACAAGTGGATACTTAAGTCGAAGGTAAAATGGGTTTTACGAACGAGTATATGCACTCTACTTTTCACGTCGATTGCGAGGAAATTAAATAGCAATATTACAAATAAACGATTATTTAATTAAAATTGAATGTAAAATTACACCAATTAGACATATTTAATGTGATGGTTTTTTATTTTGCGTGCTGCATATAATCCTACTTTATGCAGCCTACACCCAGCATAAATACAAACTTTAAGAGCATGAGAAGTGGAAAAGTTTTTTTTGCTGTACGTGGCTTACAGCTATACCGGTTTATTTTATAATACACGCTAAATAAAACTTTAGTAGATATTTCTAAACGCAGAATATAATTGAACCTGCGAAATTATATTTTTGTGTGACCTTTTTTTTATTCCAGTTGTCGTCATACATCAAACTTTGAACTCGATACAGTTGAATATGTATTAGTCCTTGTCAATTGTACAAGTACAATAAAAGTTACTTTTACACATGTAGTTTTTATATTGGAAATATGATTTGTTGTGTTGCAGTGTTGAGCGTGCACAAACGGGCATAGTGTTCTTGGACGAGGTAGACAAGATCGGTGCCGTGCCCGGTATTCACCAACTTAGGGATGTCGGAGGTAAGTCCTTTTGCACTATTGCCAGATTCAATTTAGAGTTTACTACAAGCCGTGTTATGGTACATTGGTAACTTAATAAATTACAATTAGACGGTTATTCCTTTTACCCCGTCGATATTATATTTTCAAAAAAAAAGTTTCATCATCTGCTGGAACACTGTCACTCGTGTTGCCAGTATATTGTTTTTTTTTAGTTATTTATTCTACTAAAGTTAGTTTCGTGAAAGCGTTGTTCGCTCAGGAGCAGCTAGTGGTTGCAGTCGGTAAATAGCTTATCGACCATCGACTGAGTAAATAAATAATCGGACTTGCTACCTTAGTAAGTTTGTGGAAGGAAACTCAGTTCAGGTTTACTCCTGCGTATCGAACGTCGCCTGTTCCGCGAAAGCTGCACTGGGCCCAGTGAGTTTCGCGGGGTCGGCGACCGGTCTCGAGCCCGCTGACGGTTCCCAGGCGAGGGCGTGCAGCAGGGCATGCTGAAGATGCTGGAGGGCGCCGTGGTGTCGGTGCCCGAGCGCAACAGCCGCAAGCTGCGCGGCGACGCCGTGCAGGTGGACACCACCAACATCCTGTTCGTGGCCAGCGGCGCCTACAACGGCCTGGACCGCCTGGTGCAGCGCCGCAACAACGAGAAGTACCTGGGCTTCGGCGCCTGGGACTCGCGCTCGGGCCGGCGCGCCGCCACCGCCGCGGCCGCCGCCGACGCGTCGCCGCTGACGTCGGCCACGGCCGAGAACGACGAGCGCGACGCCTGGCTGCGCAAGGTGCAGGCGCGCGACCTCATCGACTTCGGCATGATCCCCGAGTTCGTGGGCCGCTTCCCCGTGCTGGTGCCCTTCCACTCGCTCAACCAGGAGCTGCTGGTGCGGATCCTCACCGAGCCCAAGAACGCCATGGTGGGTGGGCGCGAGGCCGCGGCGACCCCGCTCGAACGGGCGTAGCCTTCGCTCGTGCTCTTTTTCTGCTTGCGGACAAAATGGTCAACTGCTAGTACCGTGCTTGACCTTTGATAGATTGAGCGAATAGTTACGAAAATTAGTTGTCCTAATTAATCGGGCCGCACTAACACTGATTTTCATTTCACTTAAACAGTCAATAAAGACTTCAAAATGGTCCAAATTGTAATTCCCTGTCGTTCTGTTTTGTTGGTAAGTGACCACCAAAGTGACACAAATACACACATGTATTAAAAAAGTCATTTCCTGAGGCTCTAGCGACAAAAAATACTCGTTTCTCTGGCATTTTATAAACAATAAAACGTAATTATAATAAGACATTTTATAAATTATATTATTTGGTACTGAAAAATATGTGAGATTGTACGAGTACGAACAAAATTAATTTTTTAAGAAATTTAATAAAATAGATCGCAAAATTAGGTTTTGGTGCCACAATTTCTTTATACAATTTTATATTACAATAATAACGCATAGAAACCTAGCCCGCACACGCTAAGTGAGGCAAATTGTAGGACGCCCTATGGGCTTACACGAGCGAGCGGGCTGTCAGTGCTCAAGGTCAACTTGCACCGCGAGCAGCTCAAAAATTTTTGCTAAAAATGACGAAATGTGCGGTAATTGGGTTTAAAAATAGATCAAACAAATATAAAATAGACACTAACATCACATTCCACAAGGAAGTAACGCGTTTCAATTTGTATTTTTATATAAATATTCATTAAAACAGAATATTAATTTCGTTGCAACAAGATACGAAAATGTTGCAAAGTAACGGGATTTTTCTCCCCATTTTACTATTCTGTTTCAAAATAATTATATTACGTAATTTTTTGAGAATAGGCAATATCGCGACGGTTGCAAAATTTCTACAAATGTACACCGCCGCAACAACATTGTAGAGAATTTACGTTAGCTATTTTTACGAAATATATTTAGTATTTGCCTTCATTAGTTTCATGTGAAAAATCATTATTCTTGTTCATCATACACTCATTTAAAAGAATTGTCTTGCCCAGACTTAAAAGTTCTTAACTAAAATTATTTCAGGAAACTAACTCTGACTAAAAAGTCATCGTCAGTTCTCCAAAATCGTGTATAAATAACTTTCAGGTTCAGGTTCTTAATTGTTATCGTGTACTTTTCATGTAAACATACCCACAGATAATATCAGGCTATTTATATATTCAAATTCGATAGTCGCACTCGCTTGTAGGTTTTCGTTCATATATGAGTTAAATAAGAATTGGGTAGTATTTAATAAGGTGCCTACAGATTTGCTCGACATTGTGGATCGACAGTAACGATTGAGAATTATAGACGTTTTCGAGGGGTTTTAGAGTACTTATTACGAATGTAGCATTAATTTCTAAATCCAAGATGGTTGACAACAAATTTCAAAAATGTATTTTTGGTAAACCATAAGGAAATAGCATGTATATCTGAATACAAGATGGGGGACAAGACTTCTAATTCTTCTTCTTCTAATTCTTTGCCATCTTGGATTTAGAAATATGTGCTATATTCGGAATGAGCAGCCCCTAATACCTGGAAAACGACACCCAACTTGCCATTATTCGAAAAATCGTGCCCGCCATCTTGGATTTAGAAATTAGTGCCATGTTCTTAATGAGCACCCCCAAATACCTCGAAAACGACACCCGACTTGCTATTATTTGAATAGTCATGTCCGCCATCTTGGATTTAGAAATAAGTGCTATATTCCTAATGAGCACCCCCAAATACCTCGAAAACGATCCCCAACTTGCCATTATATGAAAAATCGTGCCCGCCATCTTGGATTTAGAAATGAGTGCCATATTCGTAATGAACACCCCCAAATACCTCGAAAATGATACCCATATTGCATTTATTTCAAAAGTCGTGTCCGCCATCTTGGATTTAGAAATAAATGCCATATTCGTGATGAGCACCTCGAATACCTCGAAAACGATTCCCATATTGCATTTATTTGAAAAGACGTGTCCGCCATCTTGGATTTAGAAATGAGAAAAGTCGTGTCGCCTTTGTATATTCAGATGTAAATGCCATTTCCATAAGGAATATCAAAAATAAATTTTCTGTCCTGTCACTTGACGTTGTCGACAATATCGAGCATATCTGTAGGCACCTGATCGACAAAATCGAGCAAATCTGTAGGCACATCTAACTTAACGATGAGTTAGGCAAGATACAATTTCCCCACTTTTGAGGGAAATGTTATTCCATGGCATCATTATTTGTATATTTGTGTGCGTGCCGACGAGCGTAAATACAAGTTGCTTACGCCTACATGAATTTGGTTTTTGCCTCACTTGTGACAGGTCGTTTTTTATGAAACTATCATTCTATGCGTTATTGTTCTAAGAATTTTATGATGTCAGTAAATTGTAAATTCATTCGGCTTGTTTGATATATGAATATATTTTTAACCGTATTCAAAGATAATGTTTAAAACATTAAAATTCTGTGAAAGTGTTTGTATTAAAGTATTTAAATTTATTTATTAATCTTAACAACATATAAATTTGAAGGATACATTTTATGAAATGTTACCAACTTTTGTTGTCCCGGTTTCTTCGTTACGTACAATGAATTGATCTCTTAATGAAATTGAGTTGACAAGCATTAAAAGTAATTTTGATCGATTTTATTCATTTACACGGACAAGCTACGCTTGACCAAAAAGCTGACTGTGCCAAAATTGTTCTGAGGCTACCCTCATACTGTCCCGTTTAAAAAAAGACACTCCGTGCATTTTAAATTGAAACCGCATTAGTGCGGCGCCCACTGCCCGCTTGTTGAGTGCGACGACGACGCAGGTGGCGCAGTACAAGCTGCTGTTCGCGATGGACAAGTGCGAGCTGACGTTCAGCGACGAGGCGCTGCGCGCGGTGGCGGCGCTGGCCATGGAGCGCAAGACGGGCGCGCGCGGGCTGCGGGCCATCATGGTGGGTGCGGCGGGAGGGCGAGGGGCGGGGCGGGCGGGGGGGCCGCGGCTGACGCGCGCTGTTGCAGGAGAACCTGCTGCTGGAGGTGATGTTCGAGGTGCCGGGCTCCGAGGTGGCGGGCGTGCACATCCACGAGGGCTGCGTGCTGCGCGCCGAGGCGCCCACCACGGCGCGGCGCCGCGACGCCGACGCGCCGCAGCCCGACGCCGTGGACGACTGGCCCTCGGTGCGCCTCACCAACTGTACGTAGTTAGCCGCCCAGCCCGAACCCCAAGAGCGGGACTTCCTTTCTCCTTCGCTTCTCGCGCCCCGCGGCCGCTGTGCGGGCAGGGGCGACGGCTTCCGCTGACCCAATGCTCAATTTATTTTTTCCTATTTCAAGTTTTTGTAATATTATCCGTTGGGTCCCTCGCATGCATGAAATCCGCAAAGCTCTTAATTGAATACTTAACTTTATCACACGAGACAGTCGCCTACAATGAACGCACGGGTGGCTTGTCCAGAGGTCACACGTGTAAACCCACGCGGCTCTGAAACCAACTTAATAAACTCGAGCCATTAAAAACCTTGAGCCTTCCGCTTCCGCTTCAAAATTTTACCGCCCACCTTACAGAAAATACTTTTCCTCACATCAACACGATGTTCTACTGTTTCTGTTCCACCTAAAATTAGGAGGACTTTTTTTACAAATTCAACAATTTGTGATTTTGACAGTTGGCCACGATGCTACTCACTTTGATAAGTTTAACTATGTAGTCAGATTTTTTTTATAAAAACGAAACGAATTTTATTATAAAACATTTACTTAAGTAATTTATGTGTCTATTGTAAGAAAATATTATATATGTATATGGGTATATCTGATGTGAATCATTCCGTTTATGGAAGTCAAAATTTTGGCATTTACCTACTTAAATGGGTCCCACTCTCGTGGACTCCCACTAACATCTCATACCCCTGCCACTTTTCTAGTATTTAGTATCTTAGTTGGCAGAGCGTTAACCACGTTGAGGCAACAGACACTGGTTCATATCCAATCAGGTGGAAGGAATTTAGTTCGAGTTTGTTCGACCTTTGTGTCAATAATAATAACTAGTAACGGTATGCTAAAAAACGTCGGTTCAAATCCGGTCGTTCAATCTTTGTATTAATAATTATAACAAACTAGTGGAGTAATTTCACAAAAAAGGATTGAATATCAATTCAATACAAATTTAAAATAACTAGTAAATTTATCAATTTTCCAACGAACTGTACATAATATTTTACTGAAATACATGTTAATAAAAATGAATGTAACTTCGACAGGTAATTTTTAAATTCCATTATTTGTATTTTTTTTTAAACTCACTTCATCGATCATTAAACTTAGTTCATTATCTTGGCTGATTTCTCATCGTTTGTCTGTCTAATTATTTTTATTTTTATAATTTCCAGAATGCAACTCCCGCGCCTTCTGTCACTCAGTGTGTGCTGTGAGCGGGTCCAGTATGGTGGTTACAAACATACGAACGAATTGCAATTTGTTAGCAAATATTTCGATCAAACTTCAGTAGAGACAATAGTGTTGGCGATTCTCATTTTTTTATTAGACGGCCCACTATTTTTGTTTAGTTTTCGTTTATGTGAGAAAAAGTAGGAAATTTTTTGTAGAAAGATTAAATGGATAACGTAAACGTATTTTACGTTCAATTGCCGGAATAAAGACCTCTCATGTGAAAACAATGTAGGGGTCTTTCAAAATGTTTCAATCGACATTATTTAGTGTAGTTTCCAGCTAGCATTTCATAAAAATGTGCAAATTTGGTAAATTATAAGGTAAGTTCACTATGAGAATTCCACAGGGCTTACGTAAAATTTTAGGAATTCTCTCTGGTAACTTCTGCAACTAACAAAGTAGCTGAAACAAATGTAATTATTATATTTTTCCAAGAAGAGTGGAATTTAAAGCTATATATTTTTTTATTACATAGCTTCAAATATAAATTTAAAGTTATCTACGAGACAACTTATTCCCTGACTGTACAATGATCTTACAAGTAGTTCCTTATAATTTTACGTTTTATATTGTGAGGAAGAAAAAAAAATTAAAAAAATTAAAAAAAACAAACGTGTATAGCCACCATGCAGCATTGCTCTTGTGATGTAAATTACTGTAAATAATAAATAAATAAATAGAACTAGATGTTTATTGTGTAAGGTTTAATAAGCCCAATTAAGTTGTAAGTACGAAAACACGAGAAATTCAAATAGTAAATTTACTTAAGTAACTGTCTTGGCCGGATACACTGAGCGAAATTGATTTTGACATATTGTTATGATACGTATTTTTTTAATTTATGTCCGAGTTGTGCTGTGATTGTACAAGGTGTAACCGCTCATGTGTGCACACGTTGCGGGTTCGTCTCGCTCGAGAACCTAATCTTAGCAACCCTTAGAACTTAAACTACACAGTTTGAGCCAATCAAGGACAATTGCTTGTGTATATTGTTTTCAAAATGTTGTTAATATTCTCGAGTCGATTACAACTCGATGTATGTACTATAAAAGATGTTACATCTTGTAAATATTTATATAAAGTGTATAGCGGTTATTTTCTTTTTTGTATGTACACGGAAATTTGTAACACTTATTCGGATCGTGAATGATAAATTTTCATAAATTATAATCACATCGCAACTCCCGTTAAATAGTCTAAGCCTATTTTGAATTTAAATATAAAGAAAACCAAATTCGCTTATTTTATTTCAAATCCATATCCTATACATATATTTTTTTATGTGACCAAGTGACGGGATGAACAAGCAGTGTTGAGCGTTAATCAATTAAATTTCAATCAATAATTCAATCAGATTAAAAAAAAATCAATTCAATTGAAATCACAATTGCGACGCGTCGCAATTGATTTAATTGCGATTGATTTTAATTGCAATTGAATTTAATTGCATTCGATTTCAATGGAATTGATTTTAATTGCAATTAAATTTGCAATTAAAAGACGATTGTGCGCTTCAGCAGCTGCATAGACGCTTACCCCTAAGATCGCTTGTAATGCAGTTTCCCGCGACCTTAACTAGGTCGTGCATTGCAGGTATATTATGAATGAAAATTAATACCATAATATTATATTGACTTGTTTACTACCGACTATTATTATTATGACACATTTACTAGATTCTATCGATCGTTCCTGTCGCCTATAAGCGATCGACAAATCGTTCAAAATGAAACAACTTGGTTTTTTTTTTTTTTTTTAATAAATAACGCACACACTACATAGCCCCGCACTAGGGAAACCCTGTGTCGCGGGTGCCATGGACACACATATAGACAAACACAAATTACACCCAAACGCACGAGAGAAATAATTGTAGGCCATACAAATATTTCTCCCGGCCCGGGAATCGAACCTGGGACCTCTGCGTGGCAGTCCGGCATGGTAACCGTTCGGCCACGGAGGCAGTTAAACTTGGTAGACATCACTTATTGATTTATCGGTGGTCGACAAAAGACACAAACTATCCGTAGTGGCGATCGGCATAAAATCCGATGTCAATCGTCTTTGTTGCTTACACATTTACTCGATTTTGTCCGGTCATAAGTGTCGATCGACAAAAATGCAATGTCGATCGTCTCTTGCTTCCACGTTTACTCACTTGATCACACGTCGATCATTAAAAAATCGAGCATATTATTATCTGTTGGCACTTTAACATAAATACATTTAACTGCTCGTGAAATAAAATATTATTATTACCGCAAATTCGGAACGGCGGCGGCGCGTACAACAAGCGTTCAAGATTTACGCGTACATTGCGCACAAACGTGTGTCTTGTGTTGAATACATCCAAAATAAGACGCAATGTACTCGCAAACTTTGAACGCTCTGCCATTCCGGATTTGCGGCCCGTACACACTACACACTCAACAATGATCCCAAATTAGTTAATGAATCCGATTTATCGGGTTTCACTCACTTTTCGTTAACGGATGTCAATAAAACTTGGAAAATAGGTGTTACGAGTACAGCGAACACGGATAAACAACTTTTGGGGTCGGTTTTTTTATAATAAAGTTATGATTATGAAGTTTTAAGCATCTTCTTAGGGGAAGATATTTTTCGTTCTGTGGGATATCTATTCCATTGTATTCCTTAGTATTCGATTTTTTTTTATAATAACTAAGTGACGAGATGAACAAGTCGTGCGCCTGATGGCAAGCGACACGCCTGTCCATGACAGTTGCAATACCTCTCAGAGCTTTAAATCACAAAGATCAGATCAGAAGACAGTTGTTGACAAGTCCATGTGCCTGGCGTTCCTCGTCGCAATTTTGAACGACTCAATAAAAAACTTTAATCTACTTTCATAGAAATTACTATAATGTTCTAAGGCGCGTTAACGACACGACATCTGGTACGAGTGCATGAAACTATTAGAGTTTTGTCAAAGAGTAGGTAACACACGTAGTGTATTAACACTGACCGTGGACAGACTATACCTGTGGGAAATCACCTAATAGGCATGCAGATAATAATATTAACTGTTTACCAAGAATACGTATTCATCTATAGTTGGGGTATTAACGGAAAACCCTTGT
Organism: Hyposmocoma kahamanoa; assembly: GCF_003589595.1. Classification (NCBI taxonomy): domain Eukaryota; kingdom Metazoa; phylum Arthropoda; class Insecta; order Lepidoptera; family Cosmopterigidae; genus Hyposmocoma; species Hyposmocoma kahamanoa. The sequence goes on along the minus strand of NW_020653745.1, from coordinate 951,289 downwards.
CAAAGTCTTTATTAGTTGCGCAATATATTACATTTTCCTTAGGCCCAGGAGCCTTCCACCCGGTCCTCAACTTTACTAGCGTAGAAAAAGTTTTTTTTATACCGCCGCTATGCAGGTAATGCAGTGCACGAACACGTGTCAGCTATGTCCACCTGTGACTGTCATACGGGTCAACCCACATAGGCTACACTCACACTGGCGGCACAGAGTCGAAGCGTCGCGTCGCGTCCTGTTTTCAACTACAACGCATGGCGGCGCGCGTCGTCGTTGTTCGCATTAACGCGCCCGGATCACAGTGCTAGACCAGTTCAGAGACTTTTGAACATTCGTGAATGGCGCTCATGCTCGACAGTACATAATGGTTGGTATCGATCTTAATAAAATTGCTCTTATATCTGAAGCTGAAGAGGAAGAATCTTATTAAACTTATTTTTATATAAAATAAACTGAAATTATATCAGAAGCTGAAGGGAGAAAAGAAAATGGAAATTTTGGGTTCCCGAGTTATGGAAGAAAAGACGTATACTTGACGAATACAAAACACTTTGTAGTAACGATTTAAGCCGAGACACAAGATATTTTTATAATTATTATGTTATATAAACATTAATATTTTTGGATTAAGTAAATTGATTTTTTGTCTTCATCCATTGTCGCGCTCTAATCTCGTCGCAGTTTGGTACTGTGCTACGTTTGGTGTGGTCGGCGTCAGACACGTCACAGCGCGCGATTAACGCACGGCGGCCGATTTTAGCGAAACCGACTTATAACAAAACTGATTTGCTAATTTATAACAAAAATGCTTTCAGGGGATTTTGGTTGCTTATTACAAAGAAAAGATTAAGTTTAAAAATACATTTGGATGTACAAAAATTCGAGCAAACATTATTTCGGGCAAATGTATTTTCGGACTTCTGATAGATAACTCTAAACAGTAAAACAAATACAGCAATATATTGTTAGTTATTTATTAGTAACATTTAATAAAAAGTCATTTTTAAAATAAAATTAACATCATATCAACTCTATAGTTTCTTTGTTCTAAATGTTTTTTTTT
>NW_020653745.1:842557-949832 GCF_003589595.1 Hyposmocoma kahamanoa | reverse complement strand
AAAAAAAAAAAAAAAAAAAAAAAACCATTGACTAATTGACAACCTCCTCCTTTTTTTGAAGTCGGTTAAAAAAGCGATGCGTTTTAAAACAACCTATAAAACGCATTTCTAGAACATAAACTTGCATTATAAACAAGATCTACTTACATGTTACTAGAGAGAATCAAACAAAAATTACGAAATATTACGAACCGTCTGGCAACCCACACTCACCCTGGTTAAATTTTACATTATAAATTGCCACGTAATCAAGCAATGATTAACAAGTTATGCAATTTCATTTTAAATGTCTACTGTTTAATTCGTTTACACCATCTAGTAAGTTGTAAAATAACAAATGCACTCCAAAAATCAGACGTTAATTATAAGTTGTTACATAACCTCACTTTTACTAAATCTCTTATAGCTCTGCTTTCAGTTCAATTCGCAGAATTTTCAGTGATGGTACATCAATACCTACGCAATTAACTGATACTACCTTCATGTTTTTACATCTTGGATTGATTGTATGAAAGCGTATCCATCTCCTTCTAGATTACCAAGAAAGATCGAAATATATTTAACCAAGCACAAGCACTGATTAACAAATTATGCAATTTCATTTTAAATTGTCTACGGTTCCATCCTTTTACACCATTTAGTAAATTATGAAATAATTGGGGTATTAATACAAACATCGTTCTACTGCAATATTCCAAATTAGATGCATTTACATTGCATTTCGCATAATAGTATTAAACAAACATCACTCCGTGATGTTCTAAGCATCACGCGTAATATAAGCATCACGTGTACTGTTTCAGGTAATATCACGCGGGTAATGTTTCGGGTAATGCATCACGCGCGTACTGTTTCCGAGCGATGCATCACGCGGGTAATGTGTAATGCTAACATCACTCCGTGATGCTAACATCACGCGTAATGCTAACATCACGCGTAATGCTAACATCACGCGTAATGCTAACATCACGCGTAATGAGAACATCACGCGTGATGTTAGCATTACATTGCATCATAGCATCACAGTATTGCATCACGCCGAGTACTGTTTCGCGTAATGGGTGTTAGTAGCGACACCTGGCAGCAGCGCTACGTAACCCTACGGCACGGTTAGCAATGTCCGATCAAGTAGTACGTCGAAAATTTGCTGGGTGGCGCTATTAATATAGATATTTACTATATTTAGTTCATTTTGGGAAACTCCCAGAGCACCCCGACATGGTCTATGTAATGGGTAATGTTATGAGTAATACATATTTTTCCGAAGTGATGCGTGATATAACAGTACCCTGTCGCGTGATATCACCTTTGTAATATTACTCACATTACTTACACATGTCTACTCCATCTCACCTGATGGAAAGTGACGATGAGGTCGACGATGGAGCATGCACACCTATTTAATACCTATTCACTCTCGCTTTGAAAAGGTCGAAGTTATAACGTTCAGGGAACAAGTCTGCAGGCAGGGAATTCCACTCCATAGCCGTTCGCCATTTATATGTGGAAGCTTAGCTTAACGCTTCGTGCGAATCTTTGGAATATCCACAACATAGGGGTGAAATCTAACCCTACGCCTACTCCCCCGGTGATGGAAAGGGGAAGGCGGAATTAAATCGTGTAATTCCATCGCACACTCTCCGTGATATGTCCTGTAAAATACCGATTAGCAGCTAAGGTAAGCTTCGCCTCTACTAATTTCGAGTCACCTATAAGCCTCTTGCCAATCCAAGGTGGCCAGTTGGTACGTAGCAGAGACATCCCAAAGGTGGCAGCAGTACTCCATACTCGACCGGATTTGTGCTTGATACTATGAAGTATGAGTTTTTATTATACAGTACGGCATGAATTATATTAAACAATTACAATTTATCGAGTTCTTAGGTTTTCGCGATTGTTACACATAGGAAATGAAACTATTTTTCCGGATTTAAATCGCGTATATTTGTTTTTTCACACAAACCGACGTTTCGGGCCCTTGACAGGTCCCATGGTCACGGTTGACTGAGGTGGTAGGTAAAAAAAAAAAAAAAAAAAGGTACAGTCTTCAACCAGTAATGTCTAATATTGATGCAAACCACCTTATTATTTCACTATAGTTACAATAGTTATTAATTAAATACCTTATTTTTAATTTTACAAACAAAACATTCCAATTTACGCTACATAATCGTACAATATGAAAATGTACTTAATTGCACACAATAGGTTTTTGCAAAACAACACTAAGTAATGGTTTATACGGACTCCGATTACTGCAAGAACTATAACTTTCTAAATTTAAAACCACATTGTCATAATTACATCCAATTTTATATGCGACCCGGTTTATATTTTTTAGTTACTCATTTCGATACTCATGTTAATTGCAACAATATATTATGCAAGCATTTCATACTTAGATATATGGTCGCTCATCGATTGATGACGCATTCTGTTGTATGCCCTCGTAACATGTAGTTTTTATAATAAATATTATAATGAAGTGAGTGTTCCGTTTGTACCAACCACATATATCCCTGGACCGTCGATATAATATAGGATCGAACGCCGACCCCATACATTGTCAATTTCATAAACGGGTATAGTCACTGTCTATGAGTAACTCAAAGACATTTCGCTCCTTCTTGCTTATGATCATATCTATTTCCTAAGCTGACACTACTTGTAATTTCCAGTTTATGTGGCACTCATGGAGTTTTCACTCCTTCATATTTGTTGTTCTAATTATCTTATATTTACAGGCGCTATTTGTTGTTGTGTAGTCGGATTTACCAATATTGTATTTGTTGGAAACATTTTTACTTCTAGATTTTACATTATTATTTCCAACACCACGACTTAATGATTATCCTATTACAGATTTAGAAAGCACAGAATAACCACTCATTAGGTTACGTTAGTTAGGTACGTAATTAGTATTTTAATATAGTGAGAAAAATATAAAATGCGATTTGCGTACCATGCCGTATTGGGAAAGAAAGGGTTTGCCCTGTTGCATTAATAATGTAAAGTTACTCAACATATGTTTGATTTTAATTTAAAAAAAAAATATTTTCAAGATCTATTTTGCTTAAACTTAAGCAACAAATCTACTCTGATTATCAATGTTCGTGTACCGTTATACACACATTATATTTTATGTAGTAGATTACTTGTGATGACTTAATTTACAGTGTAAGTCAGCAATTTCAGTAGAGGCAGTACCGACTACAGAACAACTAGAATATTTATTTTGGTAAGTATTAGCAGGCACTTGCGTTTTTACTAGTTTCGACAACGGTGTCAGTTCGTTTGTATCATTTCTCGAGCTAATAGAATATGACGCGCATGTAGTACACGGTGATATAGGTATGGATAATATGTTTGTATATATGTTATCTAATAGACTTAAATCACTTGAAATCATAACCCATACTTCCAATATGCAGATATTACGTTTATATGCTTTAATGAAATGGTTTCTAATCATTTGAAATCGTGGTACCTACATATCTCCATTTCTTTTTTCTTTTCAAACAAAATTGAAACAAAGCTGATAAAGCGACTACATAGTGAAATATTATTAATTTTATTCACGTTTTTTGGCAGGGTCGCCATTGTGGCATTTGTTGGGGGTTAGCTCAATAAAACAACGTTTGTTACTTCACGTACACTTGCGACACACGCCCGCTCATGCCACTGTCTCCTGTCGTCACGGCGGGAACGGCGGGCCACAGTGTGACATGTATTGTCTATGGTACATTATGTCAATACACTACAGTCATAACCTATAAATTGAATCAATGTGATCATTGTGAAAAATATGTGTTAAAATAGAAAACTAGCAATTAATGTAAAAAATAGGCTTATGTATGAAAATAGACTGTATGCAGCAGATATTTTTTTGCATGTTTGTATGGTGCAAGACTAAATAATATTTTGTAGAGTACTTGACGCGGTGAATTCGATAATAGAAATGAAAAAACGTCGATTCAAAAGTAGTGTTTATTGTGCGATTAATTTTCTTTACTTGTGCCTTGACAAAGGGGACTGCCTATCGATGATACCTTTATGGTAAAGAGTACAACAAACAAAAATCCTTCAGCAGTATCGTCTAAACAACGATTGTTTTCTTTGTGCTGATTTCCTTGTAAGCTGCACCCTTCATTATATCTTCCAAAATTTCTACTATTCGGTAAACTTCAAAATAACTTGTGTAAAGAGCCGTGGGTGTTAGACGAATTACATTTGGGTCCCTGAAATCTTGTATAACTCCACGATCCAGTAATACCTTGCTAATTCTGTAACCTTCATTATGTTCCAAACACACGTGACCGCCTCTTTTTGTGTCATTTCTAGAGTTCCCAATGGTAAAACCATAATGTGTCAATTTTTCGTCTACAAGGTACATCAAATATGCCGTTAAGTGTAAAGACTTTTTTCTAATATTCTGTATTCCAGCCTCTTGAAATAGCCTAAGACTGCCTTCCAAAGGCGCGCTTGAGAAAATCGTTGGAGTACCAATTTGCCATCCATTTGCATCTTCTTGATGTTCGAATGTTTGCCGAAGCAAGAATTGTGTTTCAAACTTGTTCCCAAACCATCCCGGTAGTCCTGGAAGCATTTTGAAATGTCTCTTGTTAATATAAAGCGCAGCTGTCGATCCTGGCCCTCCGTTCAGATATTTGTATGTACACCAAACAGCGAAATCAGCGTCTAGTAACTTTAAGTCTATTTCTATAGCTCCAATTGCATGGCAAAAGTCCCAACCCACAACGATGCCCCTTTTTTTGGCAGCTTCAGTAACTTTTTTCATATTAACTATTTGGGCTGTTCTGTAATAAACTGTTGGTAGAAACACCATTTGGACGTCTTCAGTCATCGCATTGATGACATCATCTTCGTCTAAGTAATTACTTTTCGCTTTAACGACTTTGACGACCTCCACTGGATCTAATCCCTTCAACCGGACTTGTCCATCGATAGCGTAACGATCTGTCGGAAAGTTGATATCATCCACGATGATTTTGTATCGAATTTTAGTAGGTTTAAAGAAGGTGCCAATGACTTGATGAATATTTGTAGTCACACATTCTGTCACAGCAATTTCTTCAGGATCGCAATTAATTAAAGGCGCCATTAATTGTGCCAATTCTCTGGAGTAAAAGAAATATTTGTTGTTATCTGTGGACCAGATTTTAACGCCTTCTTCTTTCCATTTTTCTATTGCTCGATACAGGGTTTCTTCTGCGTCCTTTGAAGCTGGTCCCAGAGAGTTACCGCACATGTAAATGACGCTTTTCTGGATACAAAACCTTTGCCGAAAATGGCCTAAGGGATCATTACTGTCGAGGAATTTTGGAAATTCTGAGTTTGATTGAAATTCCCTGACTTCCATCATATTTTTCACTACGTCGTTGTCGTTTTCTTATAAGACAATGAATCAACCGCCCTGGCGTGTATTTTATATACCCACCTCCATCTACTTAACGTTTACTGAGATAATTATGGACTTAAAATTGTAGTCTATCTTGCTAATCACACCATAATGTCTTTACAGAATGTGTATGAAACTCTTATTCCACCATTGATTTCAATTATTTCACGTAATCGAATATTTAATTAATGTAATTTTTTATGGAATGTTAAAGAATTACAGACAAGTTTTACCAAAAAAATTTTATTTGTTTTTAATTTACAACCTTAGTATTTGCGCAATATTTCCTTAAAAAACTTTACAAGTACACGAAAGTAATTTAAAGAAACAATTACTGTAATAGGAAATAATCTCAGTACAGAGTACTAATAAACCGACCTCAAAAGTACGTGGAATTACGTCTATTTGCAAAGTTTTATTGAAATATCCCCTAGTTCGCCGCTATATACAGGACTTGACACAGGAGATAATAAAAATCGGTTCTCACTATTCAAAGTATATTGAGAGAAAAACGCCTTGAATTGGAGAAATAGCAAAATCAACCATTAAAGTAATTGCTCCTAAATTAAAGTTAGGCGCTCTTTATAAAAATGAATCTTCATGCGTGAGCAGCCACCCTTCGAGGTGGATGATTTTCTTCAAAATGAAATGGGACCACTATGGAAGTACCCCCTTTCCAACAAAAAAAGAATCATGAAAATCGGTTCACAAATACCGGAGTTATCGCGTAACATACATACACAAAAAAGAAAAAAAAAAGAACATACAGTCGAATTGAGAACCTCCTCCTTTTTTGAAGTCGGTTAAAAAGTAAGACAATATTTAATATTGTTGTTATCAGTAAACAATATTTTGTACTTAAATATACAGGAAAAATAATTCCAGTGGTGCCACTTCAAAGGGTTATTTGTATTCGCTATTGAGGATTTGTTGTGCAGTCAACAGTATTTCATGTTATACACTTTTCTTCGAAAATCACGTCCAGTGCAACCGAACAAGATCCGCCGTGATGATGATGATATGCTGCCGTCTGTACTTGGAAAAATATTTGACGTTCAAACAAACATGCAAACACTGACAAATATGACCGTCTACATATGGAGCTAATTAAGGAGTTAATATAATTAATATTACCATAATAGTGTGGATGCTTTACTTGCGCATTTGCCTATTAGGCTCCTTTTAAATGCGTCGAGAAACCAACCAGCGCATTGGTGTTTCCTGTATTTGTCGAATAGGCAAACAAGGCAAATACTTTGTCACATATGCTACCTAGACATGGTGATTGCTGGCAAAATATATCGAATACGCAATTACAAATAGCCACGTGAAGTGCTACGACGACATTATTTCCAAAATTCCTCGCTCTCAACGATCTCTTTCGGGTAATTTTTTAGACTTAGCCGTCGAGGGCTTCACGATCTATCGGACATAACTGGTGTTATCGACAATTATTATATATCGGGGCTGTCTCCTTGTAGTATTTTGCAAAAAACGATATTGTCTGTGGGTGTGTGATCTTGAATCTTTTTCGGTGACGTTCGGCTAGATCTCCTGTAGCCCTGTAGCGTGTAGCGTCCTCACAATCAGCAAATTACGCTTGGTTGCGAGTTAACAGCGGCTGCAACATTACACTGATTGCGTCTAGTTTCCAGCGTACCCACAGCCCTAGTATAGCCCTAGTATTCCTTCTCGCCTTAAATGACGACGTGACAGGACGTTCAAATAAATTCTTTAATACCAGGAATAAAACTTAAAGTGATACTAAACTCTCAATTGCTTACATTAGAAAAGCCTATGCTCTACGCATAGTGCCCTCATTCTCCAGGTCACTTGTAAATTGAACACAAACTGTTCGTTCCAGTATCTTTGATAAAACCAGACAAAACACACTTCTAGTTATTATTTGATTACGTGGCGCGCACTAAGAGTTTCCGGAATGAATAAGAAAAATATACTATAAATGGTCAGAAATGAATTTATTGCTTCTTAAAATATTCTTCGTTAGCGTTAATGCACTTTTTCATACGAATGAAACAAATTTTGAAAACATTTATGCCACTCCTCCGTGACAATCTCTGAAAAATATTTTTCATACTCTTCCACAGCCTCTGCAAGTGATGAAAATCGTTGACTGCGTAACTGGTTCTTAATTTTTGGAAATAAATAAGTCGCAAGGTGCCAGGTCGGGACTGTACGCGAGCTGGCTCATAAGGTCAATGTTGTTCACCTTCAAAAATTCATTTGTCTGTCTGACCGTGTAAGAACTGGCATTATCGTGATGCAAGGTGATACGGCGTTTACGGTTATTTTTACGGATTTTGTCAACAACTTCCGGCAAACAAATGGTCGTGTACCAACCACTATTTACACAACGATTCTCCAAAGCAACAGTAGCCACGTGTCCAGTTTTATTAGAAAAAGAAGCAATCATCCACTTAGAGGCACTTTGCACACGCGCCACTTTGGTTGGTTTCGGATTTCTTGAGTGAACATTCGCTCTTCGACGAGCAGTCTTAGAAGGCTACTCTTCCGAACATCGGGCGATAGATGTTCCTCAGGGTTCCGTACTGTCCGCAACTCTCTTTCTGCTTCATATCAAGATATGTTAATTCCAGGGCCCTTTGGGTATGCTGATTACAGCTCAGTTGTGGACAGGTACTTGACTGATGCAAGGGTCACTGGAGAAGAAATCCAGTTTTGTTGGGAGTCCATGGTTAGTCGTTTGAATTTGACTCCTAAGGCAGTTTTCGATTGGGGCGATGCCAATCTTGTCAAATTTAATGCTACCAAAACGCAGGAGTGTCTGTTCTCCACAAAACGGAGTCCCTTTCACCCGACTCCGACTTTTCGCGCTATATCCATACCGATAGCCGACCGTCTGCAGCTACTTGGAATGGACCTGTTGTCCAATCTGAACTTCGATGTTATACATACATTGAATCCATGGTGAAAGATGCAGTCAGGAAGCTTGGCATCCTTTCCAAGGTGAGGCGTTACTTCACACCGGGACACCTCCATATCTTTCTACATTAGTTACATTAGTTTTGATTATAGTGACCCTTCCTACCGACCCTTAGGGTATACGAGAAGAGAACTATAACCTGTGCGCGCACTGGATCCTCATAAGTTCAGGTTCTGACCTCAGATCAGCCAGTATACAGGGCTGTCACAGACGTCTGTCACTTGACTTTATCCGGTTCTCGAGAGGCTAGTGTCTCGGGTGAACTGCCCCGGGTTCACGTACAGTACCCTACCCATTTTCCAGATAGGTACCGGAGCTGTAGGCACGCTCACTTCCCGTTGCGTATTGCACAACTAGCGGTTGCCACCGCTAAACCGTCGATTTTGAGTCCACTACCAAATTTCCTCATTGGTGGCGGAGCTGTAAGGCACGCTCACTTTCCGCCGCCGAAAAACGACGTCTCTCTAGTTCCCAATAACCTAAGCGGCTGGAGGAACCGGAGGATATCTAGCTTTATCCTCTACTAGCTCTCCGGTCTAGTGCCGGAGATGCCAGTCACAGTGTCCTGCGACAATGTCCGGACATAGCTTCCAACTTAAAGTGCAATTCACGTGCCCCGCGCGTTTCCTCGCTTAGGCCCTCAACTACACCGCTACTAAGACGCGCTAGCTGCGCACGAGACAGACGCCCCGGCCACACACTACCGGGGCAGACAAACATGTCCGTCTCTGCAGCTAACCATAAACCCCAGTGAGTCCATAGCCAAGTCCGGGTCCACCAGAGACGCCCACGAAGGCGTATCACTGGCGGAAGGCTTGACCCGGACGCCCGCTATACCCTGGTCTTGCCGTCGAGCCCATAGTCTCTCGGAAAACCCTATCTCTCGGGTCGGTAGATAGGGACAACACACCGAGACAGTTGCTTCAGCTGTACCAAGCATAAGTCCAGTTGTTTATGGAGTACTGGTGCCATTTATGGGATGGCTCTGCTAAACACCAACTGGCCACCTTGGATTCAATCAAAAAGCGTGTCAAGAGGCGAAGCTGCAGAGCCTTGAACACCGCCGTAAAGTTGCATGGTTATTGATATTTTACACGTATAGGTATCACGGAGAGTGTGCGATGAAATGGCATAATTTGATTCCGCTTTCCCTTTTCCATCTTCGGGGGACCAGGCGTGGGCTGGGGTTCCACCCCTACATTGTGGATATTCCCAGGATTCGCACGAAGCGTTTCGTTTAAACATTTATATGGCGAACGGCTATGGAGTGGAACTCCATGACTGCGGGCCTGTTCCCCAAACGCTGTAACTTGGACCTTTTCAAGGCATTATTAGGAATAGGCATTATTTTAGGTGTGCATGTTACATCGTCGACCTCATGGTCACTTTCCATCAAGTGAGATGGAGGTCAAATGCGCACTTATTTTTTATAAAAAGAAGAAGAAGTTACCCATAAAGGCATCGTTTACCCGTTCAATCGTTTACGTTTATTAAACTAAATCGTATTAGGTACCATGAGTTTTTACTTACATAGTTCTAAAGTTAATATTATGAACAAATTTTGTTTCTTAATGAAATTATGTATATTTAATGAAGGGCATACAAAATATTGTGATGCCATATTCATGATATTAGTCTCCTAAAACTGTTCTCTGAGAGAAACCCGAAAACCAAAACGGTACACGGAACGAATCGCTCGTCGAGATGATGACACTGAAACTTTTTTCCTCTGATTTATTATTCACTAATGACCTTTCCGTATTCCGCAGAAAAAAACACCCTTGACGTTTAAAGGTAATAATTATTGATAATACCTATATCGAAATTTGCATTAACCAATTTTCCTGCTGGTGAAATTACAGGCACATGGGACTTATCAACTTATGTTTCAGGGTGTCGGGCGCAGTGGCAGTGCCCCTCAGATTTTATGCTCTAAAGAGCATAGGAATTGTTATTTTATGGGTTAACACAAATATGCAGAACACCATCTATGTAATGGTTGCAAAGTGCAGCCTTTACAAGAACAAATCAATCTACTTTTGTTAATTTAACACGTAAAAATTGGACTGAAATGTAATTACTGAGATATTTTATTACATGTGACAGCGTATTCATGTATGCATAATTAATGTTATTTATCTAGGCTCTTTACGTATAGCGATTCAGCGCAACATTTCCGCAAATACGTTGCCTGCAATTTCGAATATCGTTTGTCACCTTTAATTAGAGCAACTAATAAAGCTGAGATTCATAAAAGAACTTCGACTTCGATGAAGCGAAAATGGCGAGCTAAGCAAAATATTTTTCGTATTTACAAAACGAAGTTTACCTAAGTTTAGGCAAGAAATTAAAATGAACTTTGAGTAGGTGACTTAGGCAAAGATCATTTTGTAAATACGAGAAACTGCCTAATCCGCCATTTTGACTTGGTCGTAGTGAAACTTCATTTTATAAATCTCAGCACTGAGTAATAGAATAAACGCCAAAGTAGTAGGCCCCATAACTTCACGTTCAAAAAGTAAATAGGTAATATTTACGTAACTCCCACTTTACTAATAATTGATATTAAAATAAGTAGATTTTTTTATAATGATATCAAGTGACGTGACAAACGTGCGCCTGGTGGTAAGCGACACGCCTATCCCTAACAGTTGCAGTACCATTAAGAGCTTTAAATCACAAAGATCTAAATTTAAGTATATAGGACCATTGCTCTTAGACATGAAATTGATGAGTTCCACGTGCTTGTAGTGCCACCAGCACACTTCAAAATTGATGGATATTAAAAAAATACATCCTCTCCCAAAATAAAGCATGTGTTAGATTACATAACAATGAATGATAACTTTAAGTATATTTTTTAAAGTTGCAAGACTTAAGTAAATTATATAGTTACGTTTTAGTGTTCTTCATAAATGAAATACTGTTTATTTTGTTATATATGCAATAGGAATGAAGTTTTTTTAATGTTTCATTAATTAACATATAAGGAATATGATTATAATAACATTCATTCTAATTATTAAAAAAATAAGTTGGTAATTGCTACAACGCACAAGAACTGTCAGTAGTTTGTGGCCGTAATGGCGGCGGACGACGGAATGTATTGGTTTTTCGGGAAGAATATATTATTTTAGTGTGTCTGCAGTTTTATTTAACAAGAAAAGCTTTCACATGTTTCGTTGAAATAACATCATCGGTCTGTGGTGGTCTCCTGGCCACGTGCAACTTCAACCTTGTATATTACCGCACTACGATTTGGTAGTACGGTAGGGACTTCAAAAATAACCACAACACAACCCGTGGTTTGCTTTGTGGTACGATAGGTCCCGCGGAAAGCTTTGTGAGCTAAGTAAATCCTGCGGCATGCCATTAATCGAGATATGAATTCTCTTTAAAGAGAACTCTGCGCCTATAATCCCCGCAAGACAACGTCACTACTGTCATTTTTTACTGTCACCTATTTCCGATCCGAATGCGATCAGTTTTACTAAAACCCTGAATAATGTATAAATTGTCACTATTTTATAACAACTTACACACAAAATCTTATAGTAGCACTTTAATTAGGAGATTTTCAAGGACCCCGAATAAAAATAGTAAATTGTGTGGATGGCCCAAGTCGGACTATGGCCCCGTGGACGTGCACAGGTCCTCATTTCTGAATGGCCTAAAAGTAGCGGCGGTTAAACCGATGGGAGCTCAAATATGTTGTTGTACTGTTATGTTTTCGGTGAGTTTTATAAAGAATTGCTTTGACAATAAAGATCACTTTCAGATTCCTTTCTACTAGACCGTTTAAGTCACGGAAGAAGTAACAATACAAACACAGCAACACAAAAACAAATAAATATTAATGCAGTCGCATCCAATGCGCGAACATCGGCGAGTCCCAGCGTGCGAACAACGGGCTCAGGATGCGGTTGGGGCAGTCGCGCAGGCGGCCCTTGCGCATGAAGGCTGTAAACCTAATCGTGCACGCTGCACAATCGTGGCAGACCCAGCAATACCCTGAACGCGCTGTTGTACTGCACGCGCAGACCGTTGTATGTTCTTTGCGTAGGTAGGTATAGTTGACCCACCGACTGCACATGTAGAAAGACTGACAATAAGCTTCAAAGAGCATCATCTTGGCTTGTACGTCCTGAACAACCTTAGATTCTCGTTTACCTGGTCCAGTTCAGTTATTTTTTCTTGGCTTGGTATCTGCTACTAGTCAGTAAGCTACTTACCTACGTATCCGTAGGTAGGATCACGATGTGAAGCAGACGATGAGCTTGGTGTGAGTCATTTCCTTCGCACTGCCAGTAGTCTCACTGGGTGCTCCAGTTCTGGATTCATCAGATCCAGGTGAGCAATCTAATGAGCTGAGATTTCCTATCTATTACGATTTGTTAGAAGAGAGTAGTTGACCAGTGGGAGAAAGGTTAGGTACTTCTCAATTGGAGGATCGACGGTTCGTGTCCCTGTGAAAATATCGTGATACTTCCACGTTGAAGACGATTCACAACCATTGGAAAATGAATAAAATCCCCTGTCAGTATTGGGTCAACTTGGCGGTTAATGTTGTAAATCTTAGACCCATGCCAGTTGAACGTTAATGATGACAAAATCTGCTGTCCAGTAGAAATAATCACGTTTTTGTTGTGTTCTGAACGTCTGCCCAAAAACTTGATATTGCATACCTAGTTGAGCATAATGGAATCAATAACGCTTCTTGATTGAATGTATTATAACATGATTTTATTCATTACGATTTAAATTGTAGTTGTAATCATTGTGTTTGATAGACTCAGATGTTTTGAGCGAATGACTACTTTTGTTTTGCGTTGTCACCGTCTTTCTCGATGCTTGGTAAGAACCACAATATCTAAGTAGGTATTCTCTTATTGTGCAAGCATGACGACATTTCTTCCGATTTTTATATTTCATACTTAAAATGTATATAAATTATGAAACAGACTCATCCAGGAAAAAGGCGCATATTTAAGCGTAAACTCGGATCGTCAGACTGTCTGCTACACCCTGCGGTGTCCGTACTACTTGTTCAATGAACTCAAGTGCTACTTGCTCGACTGTGGTCCCAGGTAATGTGCCTACACTTAAATATTCGAGTTATACTTCGCATGTTAAACTTAGAATGTCTCTATTTTTGTCACCAAGGCCCGTATTAATTAATAAATCCACGTGCCGGATTAAGAGCTTATTTAAGACAACCGTCTTTATTAATAACAATCTTTCGAGTACGCATCATTTGAGAGTTTTAAAATATTCGGTAATTAAAAACCGTCACGTCTCAAGATTATGAATGAATCAATCAGGCAGTGTCTCGATCATTATAGATGATATCATGCAATATGCTGATGATCTTGTAACTTTATAAATCTCGTAGAGGAGATTTGAGAACATCTCAACCGCGATGCGTTTGGTTGGACTCAGGAGCTGTTTTTTAATACGGGCCTAAGTGGCTTTGAATACTTAACGTCATTACTAATAAAAAACCTTTTTTTTAAGAAATTTTTATTTACAACATGAATTAGACGAAATCATGCCGTGTGTCCATGAAGATCTATACAGAATATCACCAGAGCAAAGAGTTATGGATTTGATTCAAAAGGCGTGTTTTACTGGTGGTCTGTCAAACTCCGTCTACTGCGAGGAGAGTAGGATTTACGACATGACCACGGATACAATCGACGCTTTTGTAAATAAGTATTTCCAGCCTATGACCTGCACCATAGGTTCTTATGGTGTTCCATTCGAAGAAATATTGAAAATGGCGTCTATGGTTGATAGTGGAAAATCGGTTAGTGATTGATAGAATTTTATAATAAAAATTGTTATAGCCCACGACACTGGACTTTATTTTTTAGACTCACCATGAAAATTACTTAAAATTCAATTGGCAATGAAAAAGTAGACAAGAGTGGAGTACTTAATTTCGCTAATTAGTTTATTACATATAAAGCAACTATAAACACTGTACAATTCAATTTATAATAATCTAACTGCCTCCGTGGCCGAACGGTTACCATGGACTGTCACGCGGAGTTTCCAGGTTCGATTCCCGGGCCGGGAGAAATATTTGTACTACATTTATTTCTTTCGTGAGTTTCGGTGTAATTTGTGGTTGTCTATGTGTGTGTCCATGGGACCCGCACACAGGGTTTCCCTATTGCGGGGCTATGTTGAGAGTGTGTAACTTTACTACTTTTATCAATAATGGCTTATTCAACTTTCAGAATAGACCAAAATCGTGTAAGTGCCCACAGCGATCAAATTTCCGATCAGGTTTTGAGAGTTACGATCTAGGCATCGGGGCGCCTACTTATGTTGCTATCGCGGTGCCAAGTTGTGGTACTTGCGATTTTAGGTTGGTTCTTTCAAACATTTTCTCAGTGTATTAGGTATCATCAGCCTTTACCAGTTTGTATATGTATAAGATATCGAGTACTGGTTCTCTATTTCAGCACTCTCTTGGCCTATTCAATTTTGGCACACTCTTGTGGCGCGGGCAACAGCCTAACACCAGGTTGTCAAGATCTGACTCCCCAGACACCTCTTTCATTGCTCGGAGACGGTGACCCACACACAGAATTTAAAGCTTTCAATATATCTTATATGGAATGTGGAATATTTGGTATGTAAATTTAGAAGTGTAGTGATTTAAAAAAAAACGGTATTGTAAATGCTTTTGTGTTAATCACTTTTAATCGAGATCCATAGTCTAACCCTCTGGGAAACCAGGAACACATGTCTTAATTACTATCTAATAACTAATGGCGATCAATCCGGCTTCGCGTACTTTATGTTAAACTATTTCAATAAAACTTGGCAAATAGTGATAATTCGAAAAGATAATAATCTCAGTACAGAGTACTAAAAAAACCGACCTCAAAAGTACGAGGAATTACATCTATTTGCCAAGTTTCATTGAAATATCCCCTAATTCGCCACTATACAGGACTTGATACTGGAGATAATAAAAATAGGTTTTCACTACGATACTACTCAAAGTATATCGAGAGAAAAACGCCTTGAATTGGAGAAATAGCAAAATAAACTAAATAATTGCTAAAAGTAATTGCTCCTAAATTAAAGTCCGGCGCTATTTATAAAAATGAATCTTCATGCGTGAACAGCCACTCTTTGAGGTGGTTGATTTTCTTCAAAATAAAATGGGACCACTATGGAATTACCCCCTTTCCAACAAAAAAAGAATCATGAAAATCGGTTCACAAATACCGGAGTTATCGCGTAACATACATACAAAAAAAACAAAAAAAAAAGAACATACAGTCGAATTGAGAACCTCCTCCTTTTTGAAGTCGGTTAAAAAATGAAGTTTTGAGGTCGTTTTTTTTATAAAAAAGTTATACAAGTAAATTTTAGAACAAACTATCAAAAACAAGGAAAAAAATTTTAGGCACCATTTTCGTAAAACTGTGATCATGTTGGTTGACACGTTATTGCTTATCAGCATCCAGTTATAAAGATATTTATTTTCTTTGATAATTATCATGCTAATATTAATCGATACAGATTTTCTCTTAATTTTTTATAGAGTACTAAAAAAACCGACCTCAAAAAGTTCGTGGAATTACATCTACTTGCAATTTTATTGAAATCGGTTACCGGAAAGTGCGCGGAACCGGATTCATTCATCAATCGGAATAATTCAACTAGGGGTAGTTTGCCACTCTTAGAGGAATATTTTCTCTAAATTTAAATGGGACCAATACTTAGGTATCTACCCTTTCTTTTCATCGAGTATATGACCAGAAACAGAGACGAAATAAGGGCCATCCAACCCTGGTAACTCATCAGTGACACATCACTTATAAATATCAACTTTCGTTTGCACTGAAATTACAAATTAGAAAGCTGAAGTAGTACAGTCAAGAGTACATCAAGCTTGACACTTTGTACTTTGGACCATTCTTATCGTAAGCGGCATAGAGTTGGATTTAAGTCTTAAGTGTAAGGCTTGACGTGCTCTTAACCCTGTACATCGCCAACAACGGACCTATGTGTACGTCTCCGTATATTTCAAAAATATTCTACTTGTTATTGTAATAAAGATATCTCTAACAATGGCGTGCTGTTCCATTCGGTGGTGTGGGGAAAACAGCAAAACTAATTACAAAATAATCGGAATCAAATTTCATCGGTAATTAAATATCATATTTATATGTAATTTTACAATTTTCGTCCATTATAGCAAAGCTTACCAGTTACCTCGAACTGGTCGATTTGAAGTGAAACAATAGACGACATCCATTGACGACACCCGTTAATTATTTCGCACTCGGGCTGGTCAATCGGAGCGCAGTTCAAAGTCAAAGATTATTTATTCCATAGGTAAAATAAATTTACACTTGAAAACGTCACATTTAAGCTACTGCTCGTTCACTACGCTGACCTCCCTGAGAAGAACGAGCAAGAAACTCTAGTGATTGCTCTTTTCAAATAAACTTAAATGCTATGGAATACACTTTGAATTAAATTTGTGTGGATTCTGGAGCCATGTCGTCTTTCCATACATCTTTATCTAACACGTAGTCTTCAATTTTGTAATATGATTTTTCGATCAAAATATTTTTAATGTAGTTTTTAAACTTAGGAAATGATAAACTTAATATATGCTCCGGAATCTTATTGAAGAAACGTATACAGTTCCCCATAAAAGAGTTGTTTACCTTGGTTAAACGAAATCGTGGTTCCATGAGTTTGGACTTAGCTCTAAGTTTAACATTGTGGATATCTGCTTTCTAATTGAAATTATGTATATTTTTACGGGCATATAAAATATTTGAGTAAATGTACTGTGATGCCACAGTCATGATACCAGTCTCCTTAAACTTTTCTCTGAGAGAAACCCCAGAGCCTAGACGGTACACAAAACGAATCGCTCGTTTTTGCAATACAAATATGGTTTGAATATCTGCCGCTTTACCCCACATGAGAATCCCGTAGGACATTATACTATGAAAGAACTAAAGTAAACTAGTCTAGCTGTACTAACAACGGTAAGTTCACGTATTATGCAGCGGAGTTTTATCTGCTGGCCAGGGAAAATATATGTGGAAACCATTGAAGTGTACTATCTAAGGTCACTCCCAAGAAGACTGCTTTATTAACAAGGTCTAACTTTTCTTCATTTATTTCTATGCTTGGACTAGTCGATTTTACGTTAGGTCATTCAAATTTAACACATTTTGTCTTCTTGGCATTAAGCAATAAATTGTTAGCATTAAACCAATAAACTACCTCAGAGAGGGTATTATTAACATGGTTATAGTTCATGTCATGTCTGTCTGTTTTAAAAATCAAGGATCTGTCATCAGCAAACAACACTATTTCGCAATGGTCCTTAACAAAGAATGGCAGATCATTAATATAAATCAGAAATAAGAAAGGTCCAAGTATTGAGCCCTGCGAAACACCCATTTTTACCGGAGAACCCAAAGAAGTCACTCCATTTATGTCTACTTTCTGAATTCTACCGTTGAGGTATGACGAGACAAGTTTCGACGCCTTGCCCCGTACACATTTACACCGTAATGTTCCAGCTTCCTAATAAGAGTAATTATGATCAACGCAATCAAATGCTTTTGAGAGGTCACAGAAAACACCTATAGCGTTCTGGAACCTTTCCCAAGTATCAAAGATGTGTTTTAGTAACGTAGTTGTCACAGTAATGATACGGCAGAACACTTTTCAAACAAATTAAATGACATTTCGTCTCTATTTGTGGTTATTATACTCGATGCCGCTTTCCAACAAAAAAAAATCATCAAAATCGGTTCACAGAAGTTATCGCTTAACAAAAAAATACTGTGGAATTGAGTCTCCACTCTTTCTTGAAGTTGGTTAAAAATGTATTTTGTAAGTTTTTTTATTGTCTCTGATATAAAGACATGACACGACTTTGCCACCGCTAGCATTTTGTTGTTCCAATTAATTTTATACGAAATATTGATATAATTATCAAGGAATATTTATCAAGGTAATCGCGATAAATATATAATTATTCCTTCGAATCCTGTTAATATAAATTTACACACGGCGTTGGCAGCGCAACAAAAATCTACCCGTATGCCGCAATATTGGACTGAACGTTTGTATGTAACCGCTTTTAGCGCACGAAATTATCCACTTGTAAAATTGAAGTAGTGTTAAGACAAATAGTTTAAATTTGCGGTTTACCTACATTTTCCAGGAATTTTAATAAAGAGTCCTTCAGAAACTATAAGGTGTGCTGCGTTCAGGGCTGCCGAATTTCTATTTAACTTACGCTGCATTGACTGCAATACCATCGAGATCGGAAGACGACGGCTCAGTACGTACCTTTTTTGTTGCTTATTAGCAATTTTAAATAATTGTTACAAACGTTTAACGGAAAAATTATTTATTCCAATTAGTATAATCTACTTTTTTAATTTTTTTTAATATAAAAATTAATTTTACAGCGTGTCAACCCCACGGATGAAAAAAGCAATGGACGTGCCATAAGAGTCCATACTATCTCAGTTCGAATTCAATTTTTTCCCGTACTAACACAGTTTATTTTGCTTAGATGGAGCAGCAGGGACACTGGCTTTATTTCATAATTAATTTTTTTACAAACGAAAATAAAGTCAATTGAAAAATGTATATCGTACTATACATGTTCTATTTAGTTCAGTTGATATAAAAAAATTATTGGTTATGTTTAATATGGCACTTTAAATATGATAAATATAATATATATAATACAAAAACCGCTATGGTATAGCGGTTTTTTTTAGGTTATATGTTAAACTTCGAGGGAAGTTTGTGTTTTTTTCTACCATGAAAATTTTTCGGAATCCTGTTTTCATACGATATAGTAATCAGTGTACATCCTCAATTTTACTATATATTTTTTTCCAATTGATTGGTTCAACACTTTCACTGTTAAACGGAATCAACCAAAGCCATTTGAGATAGTATCGACTCTTAAGCTTCGATTACCGTGAGAATAGTGTTAGGTCACTGAAAAAGTATGTCCATTTTGAAAAAAAATCATATTTTTTCAGAAAAATATTTTTCAAATATTTTTTCTTTATTTTTCCACATTAATTGACATTGATGCCTGTCAAAAGTTGAAGTTACTGAACGAAAATGATGGAGCCACTTTAAAGGTTTTTTTTGCTGCTGTGAAATCAAGTTTGTTTTATAATTCACGTTAAATAAAACTTCAAAAGACATTTCTAAACGTCGAACATAATATGAGCCTACGATATAACTTATTTAGATTCAATTTAATATTACATATTATAATAATGGTACCTTTTCATTGACTTACAATTATATGGACGTCGGGTCCGCGCTAAAAAGTGTCCGCACTTGTAAGGCGCTAAAATCGTATACAGAGCGCGACACTCCGCTTTAGTCTTCATTTGTTCTACTGACAGCGCGATACTGCGATGACATTACAATTTAAATTTCGAATAGGTTGACTTGGGACATTTTTTTCGTGGTTTTTGTATTAGACCCGTCGTCCATTTATTTGTAAGTCAATGTACCTTTTATTCAATTGTACCAAATGATGGTTATACCTGCCAACTATCATGCTCGAGATGCTGTCAGCGCTGGCCCGCAGCGCACCCTGCGCACCAAGGAAGTGCATTGCTTGCGCATCGTGGCGTAGCGTTTATAGGTTTATAAATATGTATAGTTTATACCTTAAAATAATAACGCATAGAATGATAGTTTCAAATCGAACGAAGTGTCACAAGTGAGGCAAAAATCAAATTCATGTAGGCTAGTTTTCGTAGCAGGTTAATTTTCGGTTTTAGTGAATATTTATATAAAAATACAAGTTGAAACGCGTTACTTCCTTATGGAATATGATGTTAGTATCTATTTTATGTTTGTCTGACGTATTTTTACACTCATTTACCGCACATTTCGTCATTTTTAGCTAAAATTCTTGAGCTGTTCGCGGTGCAAGTTGACCTTGAGTACTGACGGCCCGCCCGCTCGTGTAGGCCCATTGGGAGCGCTTCAATTTGCCTCACTTAGCGTGTGCGGACTAGGTTTCTATGCGTTATTATTCTAAGGTTTATACTAAATTATTGTTTAAGGTATACATTTGGAACTGACCCGTTAATCTTTCATATGTTTGAAATGTAAATTGTGACTAAGTGAACCCTAGAGCCTGGTCAACAAGTGCGGATAATATTGCACTTTTGACATTTGACAGTTGGTGTGTTTTCGTGACCAAAATGCCACTTTTCATTATACATTTAGCACAAACATGCTACTTTATTTTTCAGAGGTAGGCTTGAATATCAGTGAGTATGATTGCATGGCGTATTCAGAGGGTCTAGCGCTGCAAATCGCGAACGATATAGTGTTGGACTCTGCTAAGGACTTTAGCAATGAATTGGACAGAGTTAGCGTCGAGAGGGTTCGCTAC
Source organism: Hyposmocoma kahamanoa (assembly GCF_003589595.1). Classification (NCBI taxonomy): domain Eukaryota; kingdom Metazoa; phylum Arthropoda; class Insecta; order Lepidoptera; family Cosmopterigidae; genus Hyposmocoma; species Hyposmocoma kahamanoa. The sequence goes on along the minus strand of NW_020653745.1, from coordinate 929,003 downwards.
CTCGCTAACGCGGTCTCTTATAATGGTGAGACGCACCTAAAATATTCTATACCTTTTACTTATGTAAATAGGTATACGTTGTTGCAAGATTACCGATTTTTAACATGAAAAATTACAGCTAATGTGCAATATATTGGAAATAGGAATGCACACACATTTAATTGCAAATTTAGAAAAATTACATAGGTAGGTACTTGTTATTCATTGCCGACGGCGAAAATATGTTGATTATTGTCAACAAAAAAGCAATTTCATCAATTATTAGTAAGACACGAGTAAAATAATAATTACTTAGGTATGTAAATAAGTACTATGTGAATACCTATAACGAATTATTTTTATTACCTACAGCGTGCAATATGGGCGTCGCAGTGGTTGGTGATGTGGGGAAAGCACCACATGACGGAGAACTTCGAAGATCACCTCAGTTTTAATAGTTTACTTACTTGCAGTTTGTTCAATTTTATTGCGTCGCACATAAATAAACACGTACTATTTTAACAGTCATTGTTTATTTACGGAGTGTTCAGGATCTGGAACTCTACTGTATTTAACCGACTTCAAAAAGGAGAAGGTTCTTAATTCGTCTGTATTTTTTTGTGTGTATGTTAAGGTGGGTATCCATTAGGTTCGCGCACCAATGGTGCTCCGCGCATCCGCAGCTCCTCGTCGCAAGCAACATTTCACGCTCCCCGTGTTAGCGGTTTTTACACGAACACAAAGTAGAGCGCAGTGTGTTCGTCGTGGACGCAAGCCAAGGCGAGCGAACCAAGACGTTTTAGCACTCGGTTTTCTTGTAGTGATGCGTGTAACGTCTCCATTTGAGCGGTTACAAATATGCTGGGAGCAGAGTTGGTGCGCGAACCTAATCGATACCCACCTTTATGCGATTACTCTTGGATTATTCCTTTTTGTTGAAAACAGGGTAAACATTTAAATTTGAAGAAAATATGCCACCACTAAGGGTAGTAAATTAGGGGATAATACAGGTTTATTGGATTTCATCCACTTTCCCTTAACTGTCTTTGTAAAACTTAGCAAATAGATGTAATTCCACAAAGTTTTGAAGTTAGTTTTTTTTTATATATGAAAACGGTATCATTGTTTAAGTTCATGGTCTGTATACACGAATGCGCCACATTGATTCGAACAACATATTCTTAACTATATGAAATCAGAAACGTTTATTGTATGTACCGATAAAGTAGCTAAAGGTGTTACATGCAATTTGATTCACAGTTGTTATCCAAGTCGGGTGTACAATGTTTTAAAATTGCAGTCATTAAAATTCAATTGAAATTTAAATACCCATAAAATGAAATTACTTGATACACGTTTGTCAAATATTTGATGTCTCTTTATTACCTACTTAATTATTACTTTTATTCTAAAAAATACAGTAGGTAGGTACTCGTTACCGCGTTCTCCTCAACGATAACTGAACCTCGTATGGAAGTCCTTGTCAAAACGAACGTTCACGTTGAGGAAGCACGTTAGTAGCTGTAGAACTCCCTGTGAAAGAGTTCCTCCAGAGAAGTAACTGTCACCTTATCTATTTGTGCCGCCAAGCCGTAATGCGAGCATTACTGCGTTCAGGTTTTGTAGGGGAAGGTACCTGTGAAATTACAGGCACATGGGACTTTGGGGAAAAAAGTTGATCTCGTCTGTCTGCCATTTCCATCATCAGATCATCTGTAGTTCACAATAACATTTTATTTTTAAGTATTAGAATTACATCGATATGCCAAGTTTTATTGCAATCTGTTTACGTAAAGTGGGTGGAATTCAATAAACCGTATTCATTACTTAATTTGCAACCCTTAGAGTTGGAATATTTTTTTCAAATTTTGATGGGGCCACTACAGAGGTACTCGAGTAACCGATTTCGGTGATTATTTTTTGTAGGAAAGGGGCTACAAAAAAATAATCATCGAAATCGTTTCAGTAATGAAGTGATCGCGTATACAAAAAGAAAAGTCGAATTGACTAACCTCTTCCTTTTTTGAAGTCTGTTAAAATGAGTACAGAAATTGTAGTCAATTAGCCATGTATAAACAGATATGAACAATGTTGAGTAAAATGTTCCAGTATTAATGTTCGTGGACAATGTACGTAACTACGTATACCTTATTATCTGTTCTAGACAATATAGGTGCCTATTTTACTTATTACAGACACACATATTCGCCAATTAATGTGGCCCTCGAACCTGCGATAATGGCCGCAATGTTCAATAAACAGTTCGTACAGGCCAACTCAGTAGTTTTTTTTAAGCGCCCGTATGAACACTGGTTGATAGCCATGTATTGTGATCTATAGTTATGTGAACAGTAAATGAGGTAATACGTAATACTGAAAAAATCACACAATCAACTTTGCCAGTTGATTTTGTAATTTTTAATAATTTCAACTTGACGCTGGCGACGATGACGAATATTGTTAATTTTAATATATTGTTATTTATAATAATTTATAATTATTATTTTTACAAATTTGAATTATTATTATTTTTACAAACTTAACACTGGTAACATTTGTAAGTCAATGCTGGTAACCCTAAAAAAATCGCCAAAGCAAATCAAGCGAATAAAAGATTGCGGCGCGCGTACTTGTACTGGATCAATAGGGTGTAAATTATTATATGGCGCACAGTGATTCGTCTAGAATTAGCTAGCTGGACAAAAGTATTTTCGGCGGCATTTAGTTTCGAAAGCCTCTGCTAAGTCGAATTATGAACATTTCTGGTGTTAATAATCTCGGATTCTACCGAACCAGGTACTTTAGAAATTGAAATGCGTTTTAAAAGGAGCAACATATTTTATTTATAAAATAAGTAGAAAGAAAATCTAATGTTATTATAACTAATGAATAATGTTAATATAAAAATAAATTAGCACAATACATATATAATTAAACTAATTACTTACTAAATAATAACTAATGAACTAATGTAATACATTGAACTTACTTATTATTCTACTAATTTAAAACTTTTACATTTCTAAGTTATATCAGTTAGAAATGAATATATCTAAATGATATTATTCGTCATCACTGAGCTCGTCCTCCGAAGAGTCGTCAACACAATAATCTGTGTAATTTGTAACAGATTCATTAAGAACTATGATTTTCTTAGGAACACTTGGAATAATTAAGTCTTCGGAAGGGAGAGAACCTGTCCTCTTTTGCGGAAAGTCCCTGAGGCTATTAATTACAGGATCAGATGTAATTATTAACATATTAAGTAAGTCTGTTTTCGTGGCTGTAGGTTTCGTGTATTATCTTCTCGGAATCTTCTGCAATCTTTATTTTGTGCTTCTTGAGCTTCTTCAGAAAGCTGGCCGATTGGCAAATGAGCTGATTGAATAATATCTGTACTATGTACAGTTGTAGGCATGTAATACCACGAATACAGACTCAAATACAGTTTTCTTATTTCTTGTGCTAGATGTTGAAATTTTTCTAATTGATATCATATCCGGATGAAAGTGTCCTTAGCAAAATATCGAAATTCGTTATCAATGTCTCATCTAAACACTCTCTCAGGATTTGCACAAAACTTACGAGCAGTATTCCCATCATTAGTATTGCCAAACTCTGGCTTTGGCTTATCTACAATTAAACCCATTTTTTCTTTAAAACGTTCTTGAATAGTTGTAGAACTTTGTTTCACAAGAGCTTTATCATTTGCGTCTCGTAATTGCCATTTTTTACACCAAGACGATAGGTGATGTGAAGCAAGCATTCAAAGCAACGTATCCAAGCATGCAATGCCGATAAACCAAAACTCAGGTTATTTTATTAACTACAAACTCGTGGGGCTCTTCATTCATTTGCTTTGGGGTACGTCCACAAATATAGCATTTTTGCGCTGAAGCAGTGTCGGTCAAAGCATTGCAGACTTTACCGTCAATCATCGTCAAAAGTAGTACATGTTTGACGGAGATTTCAAGACCATTGTGTCTATCACTATATATTGTCGGCAATAGTTTATTTATGTCCTCCAGCACTTTATTTGTCTCGGACACTGTTATTTCTTTGGACTCTTTGATGAACATAAACTTTATTGGTCGACAATACATAGTGGATGATGGACGAGGATTCTACCAAACAATGTTACCACTTTCATTGTGTAATTGGATCAGTACAAGTGACAAAACAAACAAAAATTCATCCGTATTATCAGCATTGGTGAATTTTTGTTTGTATGTGCTGTGACCAGTACTTCCGTCACAACCCCACTTGCTAACTAAAGGTATTAAGTCTCCACCAGAAGAACAAGCGTCAATAACCTCACGTTGCGCTGATATTAATCACTCAACAGTCTTATATAATATGGAATTTTGGTTCGCGTTTCAGTTATTGTCACTTGTTCATTTGGTGGTAAACAGGCTGGTTTGGCTTTTCTAAGACTATAAAATGATGGAAATACCTGATGCCCAGCTAGCATACTCCACTTCCGTGTCTGTTTATAGGTACTTTTAGATTTAGAGTCGATAAAGTACGCCAGAGCCTCCTCACTTGTCAAACACCTTTGTTGCTTGTGTTGTTCACTCCACTTTTGCAAGTCACTGTACTTTTCTGGGCTTTCACTAACTTATTTGATTAATTTGGCTACACTCCTCTTTCCTGCGCCGGCTGCTGAAATATCTTCTCAACCGAGAAGATATTTCAGCAGCCGCCGTTAGTTCTTCAGAACTCCTGGTCTTGACCAAATCGTCAACACGCCGCCTTTTTGTTTTGGCACTTGCATTTGTCAAGTCTACCATTGGTCTTCCTAGACCAGATGGAAATTGGGAAGAAGTAGACGCTTCCACTATGTCCTGTGACACATCAAAAGGTATGTCTGCACCCTCTAGCCACTCTGCATTAGTAACTAGAAAGCGGTCTCACATTCTTCTTGAACTCTTCCATTTTTCCAATAATTTTGAAGGAAAAGGAGAAATTGTTTCCTTGATTTTCCTCTCAGACTATTCTGTTATGCCACTCAGATCATGTTGTAAGCATATAAACTGCTACACAGCTTTGTTTCGGTAATTTTTTGAGTGTTTCACGCATTCTTCAAAGAAAGTCCCTCTTTGAGACAATGAAACTGCTTTCTACAAAAAAAAAGAAAGTTCGTGCAAGAAATACCGCTTGAATAATAAACTAGAGAAATGTACTTATCACAGGAAAAATTATCGTTTCAGGGAGAAGAGGGGATTATTACTTTTCGTCTTTTGAATTTGAAAAATGTAAAAAAAAGTGAATTTAACAAATTTCCTATTAAAGCCTCGTTGCTTTTTGAATACAATAGTACCAAAAAATAACACTTACCCTTGGTTATTGAAACCCTTATTGAATCCATCACTTTAAATAAACACAACTTTTAAAATCAACTCGGGAAACGTTACGATATGAAGAGCGAAAATGCAACTAATTCCATGCATTTAATCTAGTTGTCTTATCTTCTTCTTCTTTTAAATGTTATGGCTCCATCGAAATAATCAATGATTTTGCCAATGTCAAGTAAAAATAACTATGTGCGGTAGTTTAATATTATTATAAAAATTATACAAAAAAATTGCGATTTCGCCAATGTCCTGTGAGATAAATCTCTAATTGTATATAAATACATATCCTTAGTATTAATGATCAATGTCATTAGTGCAAAAATCATACCTGTCGATGTGACAACTAATATCGTACTTACCCTAATTAACTTTCCTATAAAATGTTAATGTTACTTTTGTCCAGCTAGCTTGTTCTAGACTCTAGACTAGACGATTCACCGTGTGTCGGTGAGTGTTGAAAATTGAGCAGATTTACTAAGTTCCATAGCACGTATTAAAAATAGAAAAACAAAACGTTAAAAAAGTCCGGTTGCCAAGTTTACCAAACGAAAGAAACGTGTATTACAATTAATTACTTTTAAATTTTGTTATATCATGTCGTAATTGTGTACTAAAGCTATTAAAATGATGAACTCGTTTCATAATACCGCAAAATGTAAGTACCATAAATTTGGAGGTTATGTTTCAATGTTGCGTATTTTTGCTATAAAAAATACCTACAGAACTTCTCATTTTGGTTTTACAGATTTACGGTTGATGAATCTTAAAACTGCACTTAATGTCACTAAGGAATTGAAGCCGAAGATAATTCAAAGTGTTCATAATGATGTTAATATATTTTCCAACAAGGCCAAGACGATATCCTTTAGTCCACGAAGTCTTAATGTAGGGATAAACGAGAAGCCTCTTGTGGGTAAAATTAAGGAGGATCCAGTGAAATACATCCCTATTATTAACCCTAGGTCGATTTTACCGCTGCTAGATACTAACTGGAGGAACAATGAGATTGGCCTTCCCGCTGTCAAGCAGGAGGAGAAACACGCCGTTAGGCTAATTGTTATTAGACGAAAGAAGATGAAGAAGCATCAGAGAAGGAAGCTGTGGAAGCGGATGAGGCATCGTTGGGCCAGAGTAAGTAGACTAACTATTTCAATCAAGCATAGACTTAGTAAGCAGTGGCAAAGTGTTTATGTAATATCATTCTTGTCAGTTTGGCAAAGGGTTTGGTTAAGGTAATCTAGATATAAAATGATAAAGTTATATTAAACAACTAAATAATTATTACATTGCTTTGTACTGCATAACATTTACAAATCGTCTTACTTTAGGCTAAACATCAAACAGTAGTTTCTAGCAGCAATGCAGTTAGGCCTGTAGCGGCCACCTGAGCTTATAACAGTGTCTCTCTTACCACCAGGCACACAACCTATTCGTCCTGGCACTTGCTATCTTAAAAAAAGTACAAATATATTATTAGGGTGGCTTCATTGAAGGCTCGTACAGACCTTGTATCACAATAACCAGTGATTGATCTACTGTTATTAGTACTAATTATAACTCAGAGCTAAAAGTAATACCAAATTATTTTCCTGGCTTCAATTCAAAAAATTCAAAAACTCATCTCTGGACTGTATTCGCACTTTCCATCAGGGGCGTTGCAGTCATTTTGCCGAGTCACAATAAAAAAAAAAAAAAAAAAAAATTGTTTTAATCTCCTCGGGCTGGGGCATACACTTGCTCAGTATACAGTATTGTGTGCCCATTAAAATAAATATTATTAACAAATGCAGACCTGAGCTTCTTTACAGTGTTTAGCACTGTAGGCTTTAATGAAGTGTTCAAGAACTTGAGGATATGCAGCCTTCCCAGGCATGTGTGCTTTGAATCACCTTTGTTTCTGTTATGAAACCTCCATTTAATTTCATGCTCTCAAAATGCATAAATTGCAAACTAGAGCTAATAAGAAAAGTAATAGATTGATAAGAAACATTGACAACTGCATCTCTGTAATAATACCATGATATTCAATTAAGCATTGCAATTAATAAAGGGACATCTCTTGTCAGCCGCTGGTAGCTGTAAAGGTACCAGAGATGGGATAAATAATAAGGAAATATCTTCAAAATTCATGGATACTAATGGATAATATACTGTAACTACAACAATTAAGGTAGCTGGCCTTGCTGCCCCGTCTCAAATTTATACCCTGTTTAATAAAATACTAAACTACAACAGTGGAGTATTTTCGCAAAAAATTTATATCATGGTAATAAAGACGTGATATTCAATAACATAAATATAGCGATAAAATAATAATATTAATAAATTACAAGTTACCGTAGGTTTTGGCGTATTAAATAGACAACGAATGCGATCATTATCATAATTTTTTTAGCTTTATTTCCTAATTACTTTGCCTTGGCTTCCATTTGTTTTTTCAAGCAAACCTTTTTTGAAAAAACAAATATACGCGATTGAAATCTGGAAAAATAGTTTCATTTCGTACTTGTAACAATTGCGGAAACCTAAGTACTCGATATCTAAATCTTTCTTAATGGTTTACGAGAAACCTCACAAAGAAAAATAATTATTTCAGGTAAAACAACGTCGCCGTCAAGTCAAAGAGAAGATCTTCCAAAACGGTCTCCTTGCGATGGTTAAGGAAGCCAATGAGTTCTCTGCCGAGGCTTACGTTGCCAGCAAGCTAGAGAAGGCCAACCACAATCCACTGCCGACGCGCTGGAAGCACAAGCGCCTGCCCGAGTTCATCATTCGTCAACTCATGGGCATTGATAAGAAGATTAACTATAAACACAATGATGTTTATAAAGCCTAGAATGTTTTGTATGTTGAAATTGTAGAGTACAAAAGTTTTACTAACTGTGGATGAAAATGATGCCTTTATTTATATCTAAAGAAATTACTTGAACTTATTGCTTATGATAATTTCATGTTCTTTGCAGCTTTGGTATTCTTTGGGAGGGGAGAAATGCCTTAAAAATTTAATATTAAGAACATTGATCTACCAATAAATGGCCGTCGGGTTCGCGCTAAAAAGTGTCCGCACCTGTAGGGCGTTAAAATCGCACACAGAGCGTCAATCGCGCAATAGTGTTCGTTTGTTCGAGTGACAGCGCGGTTGTCAATCATGCAGTACCAATATATGCAGTACAAATAAAAACTTATTAAAAAATTACTGCAGTAAAGTGTGAAAACAGGATTTTGTATCATATTTTCAATAAACAAGTATATTGTGTTATCATAGTTATCATTTAAAAGTGTTATTTTGTACAGTTTTATAGTATTTAATTTATATATAACTGAATCGTAAATATAAATTACAAAAGCACACGAAATAATGAAATAACTAACTGCCCTTTTTCTATTCATTGCATGCGCAAAAGATGGAAAGAGACCCATTACGTCAGTTTCAAGAAGCTTATGTCATTTTCAATTGTTCGAACCACAAGCGATTAAAATATTTAAAACAAACTAACTGTAGAGTTGCTTTGATTTTAATCCTATTTTTAAAATGATTTTTTATGAAACGTTAGCAATAACTAACAAAATATTTTTGTACTCGTTTTACGGCATGGGATTACCTATCAGAAGTCAGAGAATACATTTGCCCGGAATAACATTAGCTCGAATTTTCATAATTGTTTTTACGAAGATTACGAAACAAAAGCTAATTTTGTCTATGTAAAAAGCATCAAAATTACTCGAAAGCGTAACGGTTTTGTTATAAATCGGAATTACGGATATTTGAGTTTACTTTTAGTTGGAATATCGGTACATTTCTTATAGTACACGTTTATTTTCACATTTGTAGTAATAATTGTATGTATGTATCTGCCTAACTCTTTATTATACCTTTAAGTGAATTTGTACAAAATTCGACATAACAATATACAATATAAAAAAATTAATTAATATTTACGAGAAAGGCTATTCCATGACTCTTGTGTTCGAGTAATTTCCAGTAGAAGCTGAATATGGTGTTTTTGGGCCCTTAAATTGTAAGCAAATTTAGGCAATACTGCAATGACGTTACAATTGAAATTAAATGTTTTAGTTTTTTATATTTCGTTACATGTCATTACGTTTGTATAGGTTAACCTCGGAAATTTTTTTCGTGGTTTTTGTATTAGACCCGGTTTCCATTTGTTGGTAGGTCAATGATTAAGAATAACTCTTATATAACCGGTCCAATTATAGTTGCTGAAATTTCAGCTTTATATACTACCCGATATGGCCGTTTATTCTCAGTAGTTCCATGTACTCAGTTCCATTGGAACAATGTAACCTCAACATCATAATTATTCCCATTTGGCGCTTGCGATGTAATTTAAGTTGTTATTATTTCCGTAATGACGGCCACTAGGCTTGTACAGGGTCAAGAGCACGTCAAATTTGACACTTAAGATTTACTCTATGCCGATTACAATAAGAACTGTCCAAAGTATAAAGTGTCAAACTTGCCTTGCTCTTGACTGTATTTGTGAACCGATTTTCATGAGTCTTTTTGTTGGAAAGAGGGTACCTCCATTTAATTTTGAAGAAAATCATCAACCTCTTAAGGGTGGCTGTTCATGCATGAAGATTCATTTTTATAAATAGCGCCTAAATTGCATTATCAGGAGCAATTATTTTAATCGTTGATTTTGCTATTCTCTAATTCAAGGCGTTTTTCTCTCAATATACTTTGAGTAGTGAGAACCGATTTTTATTATCTCCAGTGTCAAGTCCCGTATAGTGGCGAACTCAGGGGATGAATCTGGATTGGTAATTATTGTGTAATTCCACGTACTTTTGAGGTCGGTTTTTTTAGAATTCTGTACTGAGATTATTATATTGTATTTTGACAAACAAGCTTCATTTTCCGCCACAGTGACACTTATTATTGCAAAAGTTTTGTTTTGTTATAAAGTAGTTGTTACGATAATTATATTATAGAATGAAAAGTAAATATTTTTGTCTTTTGATTTTTTACATATTATACTATCTGAACGAGATATGAGTTCGCTAAGCTATGAGCGTGCCTTATTCCAGCGCGACCATGGTCGAGTTTTTGAATTTTGACTGGCCAGACAAAAAGTCGCTATTTAGTCGGTTCTAGTCGTAAAAAACTAGATGTACTCAGTCCGCTTTTCATAAGAGTGTTTTACTGTCCACACTGGAATAAGCTTATTCCAGCGGCACCTTTTCTCAATCTCGAGAATCACAACACCTGTGATCTGATTACACTAAAAAATTCGTGATTTAGTCGGTTCTAGTCGTCTAGAATCTAGATTTAGACTTTACGCCGTTTTGAAGTTATTAAGGTGTTTTACTGTCCACACTGGAATAAGCTTATTCCGGCGGCACCATTTTTGAATCTCGAGAACCACTGCCCCTAGTTTAGATCTGATTGCACTCAGAAAAAGTCGTGAATTAGTTGGTTCTAGTCGCGAAATTTTAGAATTAGTCGCTCCTTCGTTTAGAAGATACAAAAGTCAATGACAACCGGTTTATTATTTCTAGGTTATATCTGTGTTAGTCTCGGAGCTCATATACAAATTTTGCATAATATACAGAATATGTTTTTTTTTTAAATACGATTTATTTGAAGTTTTAGTCATACTTACAAGGAAATGAGCAAAAAATACAGTTATTTGTCGTTAATGGCATTAGGATTTGTCGATTGTCATGATATTTTGTTAGTCGTGTTGATGTTGGGCTTACACGAGACGAACGCGGCGCGTGGGGTAGGTGAAATTCGGAAATTCGTGCTTTCGATATTGAATTAATATTTATTAGCAAGAAATTGCGTTTATTTTTTGTAAATTTCTTCGTATTTATTTATGTAAGTAAATCGTTTTTGATGAAATAGAGGTCCTCTAAAATAAAAGATTTTTAAGGAAAAGAGAGTGTAGCTAGTCAGAAAATTTGTAGGCGAGGGAATGACGAAATCAAATTAACCAAGAAATAATAGCGATCACCAGTCTAAGTTATTTATATCGTGTTTTTACCACAGGATAGCTCTAATTTCGTAAAAAACATTTTGGTTGATCGAATGTTAAAATTTAAAGGTTATTTTTTACATTCAGTTAATTGAAGTTTATTTTACTATTAAATGTTAATTTTATGACAAGAATTCAATCAAGAATTTCGAGATTTTACTAGAATTACCCCATCTAGGTATCATCATACGTAAGTACTTTACTTCTTATTTTAATAATAGTATAGGTACCTATATTTTTTATCAAGGGGCTGAAATGAGTCTATTACTCCCGAGGGTTGGTTTCTATTGGCTTTTGACTTTACTTTTCACTTCGATTGTGAGAAAAAACATATTTCAATCGTTTTCGCTTTACAACAAAATTACGAACCAAAATTCCTTACACTATGGAAACAAATTTTTTTTCATTCTCTAAGTCTAAAGTTCTGAAGTTTTCGCGGTATTTGTTTTTCTCCTCTCCTGCTCTTTTTACTCCTTATGGATTAAAGCATGCATTTTACTCCGGCTACGTAGTAAGGCTATATTGACGTACTTTTAGAGCATGAGAATTGAAAAGGTTATTTTAATATTGTGATGATTGAGCATATTGTGATGTACACCTTAATTTTCTTTTTATGTTTACAACCTATATTTGTAGAACTAAAAATAATGTGACATCACTTCGCTCTGAGCGAAGTGTTGGCGTGTTGGCATTGATGCGCCGAACAGCCAGGAAATACTCTTTTCACCTTACTAGCTTTCTTGCTCTTTGGAAATCTGAAAATTTCAAAAACTTTTTGACGCTAGCGTGGAAAAGGTTTTGGAGATTCGAACTTGATGATGGACTGTGGTGCACCTAACTTTTTCTTTCGATGAAAGGAAGACAATGACTCGTTCAACTACGCGATTTGTCGTACATTATTTATGTAATATAAATCCGTTGGTATGTTTTATTCTTATTGTTGTTGACATTAAATTGACAACGTTAACTAATTTTGTTTATTAAAAGTTATTTGTTATACTTAGTTCAACCGTTTTTCTTCCATCTACCATTTTCCTCGCTATAGTGAGGTGAAAAGTTGTGTGTTTTTCTAGGCAGTAAAGTTGTTTTGCATCTCGTGCCTTGAAACCTTCGTTAAGCTCAGGATTCTATTTTTGAACCTCTCGCTTTGCTCGTGGTTCAATCTTAGGGTCGTATTCTAGAACTCTACTCAATGCTCAAGTCAGGACTTGAGTATGATTCAAAGCACTAGAAATCATACTCAAGTCCTTGCCATTAGGGTCGTATTTCCAGTGCTTGAATTCATACTCAAGTCTGCTCAAATCCTGACTTGAGCAATGAGTAGTGTTCTGGAATACGATCCTTCGCTTGCTCATGTTTCAATACAAGCACTCGTGACAACAACAACTTTGCAGCCTTGCATAATAAATAACTATTAATGTCTTATTTTTTTATTTATTTATTTCATCAAGACAACTATGATCTAATTAATGTTAGTAGGTACAGCCTTAAAACTATGTTAGTACTTAAATTCTATAGGAGAGTTTGTAGTCTGTCTTAACTGTCGCATCACAGAGCAGTCAATCCTTCCACCAATTGTCTTAAGGAGGCGATTGGGGCTGACACGTATTCTGTTCAGTAACGACGCCGAACTTGTTACGGATGACAGCCATGAAACTGTCCACTCGTGCATTCGTAAACATGGTTGAGGCACTGCAGAAACGTGTCAGCCCCAACAGCGCCCTAAAGGCATTGTTGTGTTGCACGCGCAGAGCATCCAGTAAGCGCTGAGTGTGACTCGTCCACATGGCGCCAGCGTACAGTGGGGAGCAGTACGTTCTAAAGAGCGTTGTCTTCACTGCAGCAGTACCTACATCTGACGAACCTGCGCGCGAGCATGTTCGCTCTCACCGATAGTGCTCGCCGTTCGCGCTGCATATCCATTTCATTCTTGAGGCCGTCGGTAACATAGTATCCCAGGTATTTAAAGTGGCTAACCCTTTTCACCGGTGAACCATTGAGTACTACAGGAAGTGCACACGTAGGACTATGCTCACCTGCGGCTCCAAATATCATGTACTCAGACTTATTGATATTATATACTAGGCCATGAGAAGCTGCACACAATTCACACACTTTAATTAGCTTTCTCAGTGCACTGACCGATGGCGCCACCAGCACAATGTCATCGGCATAGCTAATATTGTTTAAACAAATTCCATCAACAAAGCAGCCCACATGCGTGCTGCTGAGTTCACCGATCAGTGCAAACTAGGGTGCAAACAATTTAGGAGGCATCAATCCGCCCCGCCTCACTCCGCATTCCAAGGAATACGTCAGAGGACGTCACAGGAGACTAAGTCAATCGCCCTGGGTAGGTCTTGGATGCAGGCGTAAACCACTATCTTCCTGTTAGTGCCCTATAGCGTGCTTCAATGTCACAATAGCACTTTCAGTGGACAAGCCCGACTGAAAGTCGTGAAATTGCAAATGTTTTTCTAAGTGTGAATTGAGTACACTGTAAAACACTTGGTCAATATAGTAGCGAGAGAGATAGGCCTGTAGTTAGACCTGTCCGACACATCTCCCATCCTGTTCTTAGCCTTTGGTACCACAATCTTCCTCATCAGGTCAGACGGCAAATAAGAATTATCCAAAAATAAATTAAATAATAATGCAAGGGCCCTGGGTACATGGGAGCCTGCATACATTAAGGGCTCAACGCTGAGACTAAACTCAACTAAACTAAATTAAATCGCGTATATTTGTTTTTTCAAACAAACCAACGTTTCGGACCTTTTACAGATCCCATGGTCACGGTTGATTGAGGTGGTACAGTCATCAACCAGTTATGCCTAATATTAATGCAAAACACCCTATTTTTTCACTATAGTTACAAAACTTATTAATTAAATACCTTATTTTTAATTTTACAAAGAAACACTCCAATTTACGCTACATTATGTTTTTCTATTATTAATTAATAATAAATTTAACTAAATAAAACTTCATTCAATAAAATAATTTGTAAAAAGCCGCTGAAGTTCCCCTGCTAGATGATTACTGTTGCAGACTGTACCACCTCAGTCAACCGTGACCATGGGACCTGTAAAGGGCCCGACACGTTGGTTTGTTTGAAAAAACAAATATACGCGATTTAAATCCGGAAAAATAGTTATCATCGCGAAAACTTAAGAACTCGATACCTATGTCACTTGCTTTAATTAAGGTTGGCACCAGTCCACGATAGGACTCAGCGTCGATTACGGATCGGGAGAGCTCCAAGGCGATTTAATAGTAAAATGCTGTCTGAAAAGATCAATACCTTGCTCGTCATTCACATCGTCAACGCTCACGGGTAGGCCATGAGGTCCGCTTAATTTGTTCTGGACTTCTAGTAATTATGGAAGTGAGACTTGGAGGGAAGTGACGCAAGTTTGTCCATTTATCTGGTCGTAGTTATTTTGGCACCATTTAAGTTTTATTATCTATAAGCTAGGGTTTGGTCATAGTTTGCCGTGATGGTCTCCTCGTGTCTGCGAATCGTCTTCGACATGTAGTGGGGTTTCTCTTCACGAATGCCTACTAAACGTTCAAAAATGAATGTAACTTAGAATTTACCGGCCTCTCAATTGAGAAGCAACTGTTTTTAATAATAATAATAATAAGTGTGTGTGTGGGTGTGTGTGTGTGTGTGTGTGTGTGTGTGTGTGTGTGTGTGTGTGTGTGTGTGTGTGTGTGTGTGTGTGTGTGTGTGTGTGAGTGAGTGAGTATGTGTGTGAATATAAGTGTGCATAGTGAGGCTCAGGAAATAATACTTAAAAGATTTTCGGTTTCATCATTATTCATTTTCGACAGCCAATCAATTATCAATTTTTTGCACTTATACATATTTAGCGGATAAATTGTATTTATTGCATTGCACTTATTGTACAAGTACGGGCCCAAAAAGACAAAAAATCTGTTTACAAATTTGGATTTAGTTTGAGTGCGGGGGCATACTATGTCATGTCTTCTTTTGTTTTTGGTAAAGTCGGAGTTATAGGTCAACATAGAATGTTTCTTCAGACTGGTTTTCCATTGGGCTACCACCGCAAAAAAATTGTTAACACAATGAAACAATATTCATAATGCGAGGTACATTATGAATATTTCATACGTGAGAAAAACATTCGACTTAATTATAATATAGCCGAGTACACTACAAACTACTAGATCAGAGGTACCCAGACTTTTTTCTCATAGACCACTTTCAAAATTTAGCTGGTTCCGGTGGACTCCTTGTAGCTACATTTCTACATATTCCATGTCCATATTATATTTTGTCACGCCGACGTAGAGCCCCGTCGAGTCTTCCGCGGACCCCTGGGGGTCCACCTGGACCACTTTCTGGGAACTAAGGTAGGTACTAGATAGACGTTTAAATTTTGTAGAAATGGGAAGTTCATACGAATAGTTAAACTTTTTAATTAACCGAAACAAAACATAACAGTAACTATTGTTAATAACTTCGACCGAAACTAATCGTCTCACGAAGACCCTATTTACTTTAATTTAATTAATGTATACCTAACCCACACTTAAGTTTCAATGAAAATTTCAAATTCGGTTTTAGACACGTTATTAAATTTTATCAGAAACCATTTTAACAATAGATTTCGAAGTTATTCATTTGGAAATTCGTTGAGATTTAATTTTGGGGAGACCGTTGGGACCTTTCAATATTGTCTGTAGGTATGCTACCTACCTACCTATAACGCAGCGTAGCTACCTACTTTGTAAAAAATCTGCAATAATGTATTATCAAATCATTTTGTAACGTTTATTTAGGACAAGAACGCGTCATTTTAACTGTAAGTTGCTTTGAACGACAAAAATACCGTCTACTATTTTATAGTTAAGCCAGATTTCTCCGTTAATCTGATTAGCCTAAATGGGAAACCATGGAAAAATATTTGGCTACGCTGTAATTTTTAGTTAACTGTTAATTATTGCTATAGGTTTGCAAACTTCGTTTATTATTGTATTTTTTCAGTAATATACTTAACACGTACCGAATAAAATACCTTGTAACATTTTAATTTTAACAGTCCAAACCCCTAAGAGGTTAAATGTTTTTAGTTTAGAAACTGGAATGCCTAAACGAACGGTCCCCTGCAATTATGTGCCATGGTAGTAATGCGACGACTGTTTTTTCAGAAACTACGATTGCTATTGATTTGTAATTTTCTTGTGTCTATCTAAAGGTGATGGTATAATAGAAAAAGAAATAGTTGTTTTAATATGGGATTAGAAATCAGATCAGTGCAAAAAATAACTGTTCCAGTGTCCACTGAATCGGTAGTTTACACTGCCTAAGTACATAAATGTAGCTACTTATTTATACATAGGGCGCACTATAAGTTTCCGGAACTGGCCACTTATATTACAACATTTGAAAATGGAACTCTTTGGCTATAGAATACAGTTTATTTCATCTGACTGCCACTTGTTTTTACATTGTGGCGTCATTTCAGAAATTGGTTGTCTACATCACCATGGATTGAATTCGTGAAAATTTTCGTAGTATGATTTTCTACGATTTTAAGTGTAATTTAACGGCTCAGCGGAGCTTCGCTCGGCTTCAAATTGCTTTTGGCGAAGAAGCACCATGCAAGACGACTATTTATAGCTGATTTGCAGAATTCAATCGCGGTCGTGTGAATCTCAGTGTCGAATTTCGTGATGGTCGCCCGTCCACTGCTGTGAACAACAAAAACATCGATGCTGTGCGCCGTATGATCAAAACAGACAGGCATGTGACATACCATGAGATTCGGGCATCTTTAGGTATAGGCATGAGTCAAATACAATCAATACTACACAAACATACGGGTGTGAAAAAGCTGTGTCATTGTAAAGAATCCTTCTTGAATATCTTTTTTTAATGTAAGGGAATGCTATATTTTAAACCACTGGGAATTCCTAAATCTTTCGTTTATAGCATGAAAGAAGAGGAAATTCTAAGAAACTTTGCTCTAGACACAATCAAAATTGGAGCAGACAGTAAAAAGTTATAGACATATTTAATAAATAAAATCGTTTTTTGACTCCTGAAAAACCTTGGTTTGTCCCTTAAATTAATTGATACTTTCTGGTATCGCGAGAGTTGATATTCAAAAGTGATATAAGGCCCATTTGCCTGATGAGATGCCAGGGATGGGTGGCCCTTATTTCGTCTCTATTTCCGGTTATATACTCGATGAATGCCACAGACAAATACTTACTCAGAAACAGCCATACAGATAAAAAAAGACGTCAAACTTATATTGTAACAACCCTCTTTTTTTACCACTGCGCATTAAACAGGATAGTGGTTTAGTAAGCTCTCGATTTTAAACGTTTAGGTAAAGCCGAATAAGGTCGTAATTAGTTTGATGAATCGAAACAGGGATTTTAATTTGGCCGCATTTATCATAGTCTGGAGTGCCTAAATTAAAATAACATTAACTGCTTTAGGGCGCTACTGAAGGCGGGAGCGAAATAGTTATTGAGAAATCATTGTTACTGTCTTGGTGTATATGGCCTTCATCGCTCATCGGCCTGCCAAACTGCCGTAATGTATGATCTTGGTTTTTCTATATTCAATAGTTGCTGCGGCGTTCACTAGTGGCGTTGGTCCACCTGTTCATGTTTTTGATTATTACTCGGGAACCTATCAGTCCCAAGAAGATACCTTCTGTAACCAATTTCAAGAAATAATCTGCCACCATTATCGCTCTTCATCTCTTTCCATTGGACAGAGAGAGTCGAGTTGCCACCCGCTATCTCTTTGACGTCCCTTTTTCATTTCTTTAGTGCTCTTTCTCTGAGCATAGATTACTTAGTAGTTACTACGTAACAGATACATCATTTCCATACAAAATCGAAAATACCTACGGTATAACTGCCTACTAAATCCGACTAATGACACCAGGTACTTACTACGAGAAAAATGGAACCTAAGCACGCGCTCAGAGTTGAAAATAACGTTGCCCGCAGTGTGCTGTCGCGCGGAATCGAATGCATTAGGGTTGTAATTGTAATGTAAATAAAATACTTGTGTGAGACTTTGAAATTACAATTATTTATTTAATAAAGAGATGGAAGGACGATTGCCTCTCAGTCAGAGGTTGACGGTTCGAATCCCGAGGCGGCATGTACCATAAGTACTTTTCTAAGTTTAGTAGCAATAACTAGCTAACGGTGAAGAAAAACATCGTGATGAAAACTGCATCGAAAAAGGTTCAAAGTCTTTGGAAAACGTCTGAATTCCCCAATGGCAACACGGCCTAAACTCTCTCCTTAGAGGAGACCCGTGCCCATCAATGGGACGACTATTGGATTGATGATGATGATGACCGATTTTTCTTAAGAAACGTGCCGTACGACTGATGATGTACGAGATGTGCATGCAACATCCTCCGAGCGCCTGCACTACCGGCGATACACTCAGCGGTAGATACTTACCGCGTAACCTCGAGCTAGTGACGGAGCCCAGCTCTGAGTAGTTTTGATGTAGAATTTTAAAAAGTATTGGTTTTATATAGTTGAGCGTATAACTGACGATATATATTGGAAACTGTAAACAATTGCATGGTTTAATCCAGCTTTTCCTTTTCCATCTTCGGGGGACAAGCCGTAGACTGGAGTTCCAGCTCTATGTTGTGGATATACCAAAAATTTGCATTTCGCTACCACATTTATATGGCTAACGGCTATGGAGTGGAATTCTCAAACTTTTCAAGGCGAGATTGAATAGGCATTATTTATATCGCACTGCTATTACAATAGTGTTGTAACTCAAAATATGTGAAATTTAATATTATATCATTACTGAACGTAATATTTGATTCTCTACACGTCAAAAAAACCGTCGTTAGAATATTGTAAGAAATAATCAAAAGATATCCACTTAACTCAAAATGAGACACACTTTATGTGAGCTAGTTCTGGCCAAAATAATCCTTATTAAAAAATATTAAATTATTTTTTCCATTTCATTTTTTAATATATTTGGGAAATTGTTTAAGTGTCTATAATAAAGTATAACATACATAAATTTTATGATTTTTTCGGGAAGTGAGTAAGTCGTTTTTCATCGATTCTGAGAAAGTCCACTTTTTGAGTTGAGACACTACTGTATTAACAGTGCGATATGTGCATCCTCCATCGTCGATCTCATTATCACTTTTTAGTGAGATGGAAGTAAAATGCGCATTTTTTTTAAAAAGTATAAAGGAGATTTAATTTCAATTATACGCTCACCTGAGTTTCCCCTCTTCCGCTCTTCAGCTCATCGCTCCGCCAACAAACAAACCCTCCGTTTCTACAGGTTATTTAGGTCGACGTTTCCGTTCCGCTCGCGCCGATGTTAAATTTTTTGCTTTATGATAAACTTCTTAATTACGAATTCGACGTTCTGTTGACATAGATTAATGGCCCCCGACTGTTTTCTTGGCACTTTTTAAGGAATTACCATTTGTTTGCCCTGGGTCTATCTAATAAAGCCGGGCTCTCTTTTTATACAGTGACCCGATTCGCTTAGCGGGCAAACGTGCTACGAGACTACCTCGGGACAGCTCAGGAAAAAGCTTCGTGAGGACAAGATTTTGGGTTAATCTTGATTACATAATGACGCTTTTTTACATAGGTACGTCCTGACTTTATCCTGTGACAAGAAGCATAGTGGGTGCGTTTGTGATATTACAAAATAATAACGATTGTTTTTTATGATATCAAGAGACGGGAAGACCAAGTCGTGGGTCTGGTGGTAAGAGACACGCTAAGCCATAAAGTTGAAGTGCCACTCAAAGCTTTAAGCGTGAAGTCGTAATCAACTTCACGCAGCCGAGGCCACGACTGCATGAAGTTCATAATGACTTCACGCATTAACTGCAGGTAGTTATCGCCGTGCACCTAACTCAAGAGCTCAGTGTAAAATGTCGGGATGGAAGCCCGGACGCTACTTTTGTTACTATTGTTACACCGCCGGCGTAATCGAAGCCGAAAACGAAAGCCTGGTGCGTGGATAGATCCACTATTGTTATGTTGCTATATAGCTAGATAATTTTTATGTACCGAACCCGAAATTAAGCCAAGACGAGAACAAAATTTACAACTACTTTAGAATGTTGATTGTAACTTTTGATAAATGAAACGATATTATTACGTGAGGCGCCCTATAAGTTTCCGCAATGAATAAGATAAAAATACTATAAATGGTCAGAAATGAATTTATTGTTTCTCAAAATATTCTCCGTTAGCGTTAATGCAGTTTTTCATACGAATGAACCAATTTTGAAAACATTTATGTCACTACTCCGTGATAATCTTTGAAACATTTTCCATACTCTTCGACAGCCTCTTCAGGTGATGAAAATCGTTGACCGCGTAACTGGTTTTTAATTTTTGGAAATAAATATAAGTCACAAGGTGCCAGGTCGGGGCTGTTCGCGGGATGGCTTATAAGGTCAACGTTTTTCACCTTCGAAAATCCATTTGTCTGTCTAGCCGTGTGAGAACTGGTATTATCGTGGTGCAAGATAATACGGCGTTTACGGTTATTTTTACGGAGTTTGTCAATAACTTCCGGCAAAATAATAGTCGTGTGCCAATCACTATTCACGGTACAATGATTCTCCAAAGCAACAGTAGCCACGTGTCCAGTTGTATTGAAAAAAGAAGCAATCATCCGCTTAGGGGCACTTTCCACGCGCGCCACTTTGGTTGGTTTCGGCTCATCTCGGAAGACCTTTACGCTCGATTGTTGCTTTGTTTTGGAATCGTTAATAATAAATCCATGTTTCGTCACCTGTTACTATGTCCTACACCAAATTTGAAGCCCCTTTGTTGAATCTGGCAAGCGTGGTATTGCATCAAGTGACGCGATCCGTTTTTTGAGTCAAATTGTGTGGGATCCACCGAGAACATAGCTTTTTCACACCCAAATGTTCACACATATGCCTAAAGATGCCTAAATCTCATGGTATATCACAAGCCAGTATGTTTTGATAATACGGCGTACAGCATCGATGTTTTTGTTGTTCACAGCAGTAGACGGGTGACCATTACGAAGTTCGTCACTGAGATTCATACGACGTTTGAATTCTGCAAACCAGCTATAAATAGTCGTCTTGCATGGTGATTCTTCGCCAAAAGCAATTTGAAGCCGAGGGAAGCTCCGCTGAGCTGTTAAATTACACTTTAAGTCGTAGAAAATCATACTACGAAAATTTTCACGACTTAAATCACCATGGATGATGCAGACAACCAATTTCTAAAATGACGCTACAATGTGAAAACAAGTAACAGTCAGATGAAACAAACTGTATTCTACAGCCAAAGAGTTCCATTTTCAAATGTTGTAATTACTTTTTAAATATTGTACATGTAAGTGGCCAGTTCCGGAAACTTATATTGCCCCTAAGTAAAAGCAAAAAAAAATATGTATCCTCGTAAGAATGTTAATTACTACTTTTGATTCTCAGGCTATCGTTCACATTGACGCTTGAAGTTCAAGTCTCAACTGCATGCAGTTAATGCGTGGAGTAGTTATTAACTTCGTGCAGTCGAGATCTCGGCTGCACGACTGCTTGACTGCAGTCAATCTATTAGCAGCTTGAGTCGCAAAGATCTGAGGAGTACTGCACTGCGCCCATTACCCTGAGACATAAAGTTGACAAGCCCCATGAACCTGTGGTTTCACCAACACCCTTAACTTCCAAAACCAGAACGCAGTATGCTCAGATTACTGTTGGCGGCAGAAATAGGTAAGATGGGGTAGGTCTTCCCTGGACGAAAAAGGAGCTCTACTGCTAAATTGATGGATTGAATTGATTGTGTTGTAATAACTCCTAATTTCTTACCTATTACAAGTAAATTTACAACATCTTTATGGTAATTTACACTTATAACTGTACAATTGAACGCTTCTATGCATTCATAATGCAGATGCACCTGAGAAGAACGGGAAATGAAAATGAAAATCACGTGAAAACAACCCGAAACCGCTAAACAGATAGCTTGTAACGTTTTTGCCACTCAAGCAGTATGAAGTTTCAGTTTGAGAATAGTTCTTCGTAAATAGCATGTTTGGTGTTAATAGGGATTCTATTATTGTAGTAGGCCAAAAATTACCCCTTTAAATAATTTAAGAATCTATGGAGATATGACTGTTTTGTACTAAAAGTATTTTTCAGAAAATATTACAATTTACACTTTCATAAATACGCTGTGACGCCAGGGTAAGAATGCTAATTTCTTTAAACTTATCTCTCAGAGACACTCTGGGGCCCAGTTTGTAAATTGCCCTAACAGCACGTTTCTGAGGGACAAAATTCCATAAATGTTGTCGGCATTTCCCTAAAGCGTAATGCTAAAATTCACCAATTGAGAAGTGTCGAGTCCGTATTGTTACACGTTATGTATCTACCTGAAACGTTGGTTTGTTTAAAAAACAAATATACTTACATGGTTTAGATTTCCAAATAGATGTTTCTAGGTTTGAAATTTTTGTATTTTTTTCAATTTGCCGACACCGCAGCAGAGTTGTACCGTTGAATGGTTGGTGAAGTCTTCTGTTTATAAGATTTAAAACTAAATCTTTTTTGTAAGTAAAGAGGTTTTATTCTTTCTGTTTCGCTGTTTATAATGATCGAAATCATTAAAATCTGCGCTGTTTTTAATTTTACGACGTATAAATATTGCTTTGGTTGTAACACGAAAACTTCTTAACGTTTTGGAAATTACAGGCACATGGGACTTGTCGACATTTACGATTTAAAGCTCTGAGTGGCACTGCAACTGTTATGGACAGGCGCGTAGCTTACCATCAGGCGCACAACTTGTTCGTCCCGTCGCTCGATATTATTAAAAAAAGAACACTGTTTTTAAAAAAATCATCAATGAAAAGTTCACATAGCGTTTGTGCATTGTTATAAATTCCCACAGGCGTTCAATAACCAGAATATTATTAATTGTCATGGTTTTGGAGTTAATGACAATAACATGTTTCTGTTTTACGATGTTGACAACCGAATTACTTTCTATCATTGCCGTCGTCAACTTGCTGCTTGTTGTGTTCATACATTGATAAAATATCAAAAATAGATACCTAATGGATAATTTTCATTAACAACAGGTAATATAGATTGATCGCAGTGATCCGTGTTTAATTTAAATATACCAGGTGGAAATTTGTAATGCCACCTGGAGGGAAAGTACTCTGAATACTGGAGATAGAAATTTTTACATAAAGGAAACATTCTTTTATTTTTTTAAAGAAATAAAACTGCATTCATAGATTTTCGAAAAAAAATGCACCCTGCACTTTTATTGAATCGATCGATAGGGTTAATTATAAGAATAAAATCCCTCTCACAAAATTGGTTAATTAAATGAAAAAAATAAACCATGAAATCTTAACGTAATAATAATAAATGTAATCTCGTTTACACTCGCATAGTATTTAAGGTAAATTTGATTTTTAACATGTCCCAACAAAAAAAAAACTAAAGGGGTGAGATCTGGTGATCTCGCATTTATCTTAAATCCTATGCGAGTGTAAACGAGTTGAAGGCTGAGGTTCAGAATACGATTTGTAATACAATTCCTCACAACACGTTATTAAAAGTTACTCAAAATGAATTCGTTAAAAGATTAAATTTGTGAATCCAAGAAAATCATTTCGAGCAACTAATTTGCTAGATTACCATTTTTTTCGTTTTATTAAAATACGGTAAGATTTCATGGTTTTTTTTTTTAAATTTAATTAACCAATTTTGTGAGAGGGATTTTATTCTTATAATTAACCCTATCGATCGATGCAATAAAAGTGCAGGGTGCATTTTTTTCAGGTTAAAGCGGGTTCGATTCCCGCGTGTTGCTAGAAATTTTCGAAAATCTATGAAAGCAGTTTTATTTCTTTTAAAAAATAAAGGAATGTTTCCTTTAAGTAAAAATTTCTATCCCCAGTATTTAAAGTACTTTCCCTCCAGGTGGCATTACAAATTTCACCCTGTATAATAGACTTACTACTTGGTTCAATGTTGGTAGAAAAGTTGCGTAAAAAGTTGTCTATTTGTATTAGTAGCAGCAGTAGAGTTCTTTGCGAAAGAGTTCGTCCTGGGAAGTACTGCCACCTTGCCTATTTCTGCCGCCAAATAGTAAGCACTACTGCGTTTCGGTTTTGAAGGGTTCTTTATCCCTCCCTATGGTGGTGAAGCTACAGGCTCATGGAACTTTCTCAGGGTGATTTAAAGCTCAGAGCGGCACTGCCACTGCTATGGATAGGCGTCAATAGTTGTAGAAAAAAATTCAGATTATTTTCTCATAATAATCAGACTACAGTAGTCTCCTAGTAAATTAGCATTGAAATCTCCATCTTGTTCTTTTCCTTGTTTAATAATTTAAATAAAATTATTCATAAGATAAAACTACAGGGATGAAAACAGCAGGGGTAGGTATACGTTTAGTATAATAAGCCGCTCAACTTTTCTGCGCAGACTATCTTTATTTTCTTTGTACATTCAGCAGAATAGCTTATAATACGTTTTTTAAATTTCAAATTTATTCGAATAAGTATTGTTACATGGCCGCTATATATGACATTTTCTCATCAAGTGGTGGAAGTTTAATATAAATACAGTTATTTTGATTGATATACGATAGTTCCCTTTATTTCGGGATTAGAGACCAAAAACAAACATTTATCATAGAAAATAGCTTCATTGTTTTTCAAAATATTTCCCATGAAAAGCAAAATCGTGTTTAAACTAATTTTCAAACCCCTTTTTCCACTGTATCAACGCCTTCTTGTTGAGTTAATCCACGTCGAATGTTGTAATAAATAATGGCACGAAAATATCCACGATTTCAATTTTTTTACGGAGATGAATTTTTTAAATTATTTTAAGCTAGCAGGTTCCCGCGTCTCTTTGTTTTCGTAGAATAACAACTTCAACTAGCCTTCTGTAGTATCTATTCTCCCTATCAGAACTAATCGATGGTTAACATAATCGTACATGGATCATAAACATTTGCGGCATCATGAAACATGGAATATGAATTTTCAGATCTATAATTTGAGAAATGGTTGGTTCTCTATACAAGTTCCATCCCCTATTTCATCCCTTTTAAGACTTATTTTTATGACAAAAAGTGGCCTGTGTCTTTCTTCTAAGTTCCAGCTATCTCTGCATATTTTTATGTCCCAATTGGTTCAACGAGAACACCATTATTACCGCATTTATAACAATAGCTTTGAATATCGCAAATAACGCTCGTATGTGAGTAGGTTTCCCGCCATAAAAATGTCAAACTATGCAATAGACACGAAGCCCAACCCTTGTACTTTGTTGTATTATTAATTAATTTAACAATTTGGTTAAATTGATACTATTTATAATACAATAACATTCGCTATCTGCTGTTTAAATTAAGAAACAAAACAAATAATCTATATCGTTGATTAGTTTTTTATTTTGTCAAATAACTCCTTTACTTTTTTATAATAAACTATTAAATACAAAGACCACAAAGAAAAAACCCTTCGACCCGACAGGGTTCTTTTCAGGGTTTCGACAGAAATTCGTCGACTTGGTAAACTCGACCTGTAGCTTAGTTGGTAAAGCAGAGTGGACGGAATCCCGTAGTCGCAGTTTCGAGTCTTGTCGGATCGAAGGAATGTTTTCTTTGTGTTCGATCTTCGTATTGAATAATTATAATAATATAATCTTTAGTCTAACATAAAAAAAAAAATACTATTAAGAAGTGTGAAATGTTGCAATTCATTGCGTTTGTTGTGAAGTTTGTACTAAAAGGAAAAGCGAACCAAATGATTTATTACATATCGAGTTTTCCGAGAAACTGGATTTTCGAACTAAATTATTGTGGTTTTTGACACCATGTGACGGAACGACCAAGTCGTGTTCTTAACAGTTGCAATGCCACTCAGAGATTTAAATCGCAAAGATCTTTGATACAAGTCCCATGTGCTATACCAATACTCTTACCCTTCAAAACAAATATTTCTGTTGGCCCGGGAATCGAACCCGGGACTTCTTGACCAGCTTGGTAATCGTTCGGCCACAAAGGCAGTTTTACTAAGTTAATCCCATGATAAACCTTCCATCTTAATCAAAGGCGCCACTCAAGTTCTCAAACTCTAGAAACGACACTGTTTGATCGTCTTAAAACACTTTTAAGGCCCCAGTAAACATAAAATGCCAGTTTGTTTCCAACATTTTGTCCTGAAACTGTTTTTTTTTATTGCCGCTCTGCTGCGGGAAGTTATAAAATCTCAATAAGAAGCCTTAATCAATTCGCAAGCATTTGAACCGCCTTCCATGACGTTCATAAGAGCCATTTCTTCAAAGGGCATATACGCTCGAAGAGAGAAATTAATACTAAGCACGATTTATTACTTGCCTTTTGACAGTACTCCAGTAGTTAACATAGTCGGTGCTAAATGAAAAGGTCCCGGTTCGATTTCCGGTAGGACCAATTTGGGAAACGAACTTTAAATGGCTTGAAACCCTGAAATATAAGTATCTTACGCTATAAAAGTATCTATTGTACTGCTACCGGAAACATGAATTTAAATCCGTTTTGGACGAAGTCGGTGGCCCAATGGTTTGATGAAGAAGTCCCGGTTCGATTCCCGGTAAGCCCAATTTCGAAACAAATATCTGTAGCTTTTTTTTATAATATGCATTAAGGGTCAGGGTGCTGGTGAAATTCCAGGCACATGGGACTTGTCAACTGACAGCACCCTTCTAACCGAACGCAGTAATGCTGACATTACCGCTTGGCGGCAGAAATAGGGAAGGTGACAGTACTTCCCTGGACGAACTCTTTAACAAGGAGCTCTACTGCTATTCAAACTAGGTTCAGGATTTACTTGCTTCACACTTTGCGCTGTCCACATCGAGTTGGTTTCCTCCTTGACGTCGTACTCGCTTATTACGGGGCTGAGACGGATGGCAACGAGACGCGTCTGGCCGCGCCACCTTTATTCAGACAATGGCACAAATCTGAGGGGCACCGATGCGGAGCTACAGCGATCGATTCAGGAACTGGACATTTTTTTATAAACTTAAGTGACGGGACGAACAAGTTGTGTACCTAATGGTAAGCTACACGCCTATCCATAGCAGTTGCAGTGCCACTCAGAGCTTTAAATCGCAAAGATCTGAGGGGCACTGCCACTGCGCCCGTCACCCTGAAACATAAGTTGACAAGTCCCATGTGTCTGTAATTTCACCAGCACCCTTACCCTTCAAAATCGGAACACAGTAATGCTGACATTACTGCTTGGCGGCAGAAGTAGGTAAGTTGGCAGTAACGGAAAGAACAGGTCGTGCGTGCGGTCGTAACCGACACGTTTTACTCATTTGCAGAGTTACTTAGAAATCACATATATTTGATTGCTACTGCGTCTGTCACCCTGAGACATAAAGTTAACAAATCGCATGTGCCTGTTATTCCACCAGAAGAATTACCCTTTAAAACCAGAACGCAGAAATGCTCTCTTTACTGCTTGGCGGCAGACATGAGTAAGGTGGCAGTACTTCCCTGGACGAACTCTTTCACAAGGCGGCTTCTACTAAAACTAGGTTCTGGTGTGGGTGTTCTTGGTAATAATAACCCCGGAGTTAATTTCATTACTCCAATAGTCATAGTACAGGGAATTGCCTAGTTTGAGACCATATAATTGGTGTTGTTATCTGGCAATATCATTATTATCATTTACTCTCTCCAGATCGACTGATCAATATTTGCCTAACCAATACATAACCTCTTCTAACCTCACAATGAGGTAATAAAGCTTTTAATATTTGAAGTTCTCTTTCATATCTATATAACATTTTTCTATGGTTAAAATCAAAATCCTCATCGCAAAATAAGTCTATTTACGTATTGATTTGTTGGCTCCGTGGAGATCAGCGTTGAAATTAAAACAAATATCATTCGAAGAGTCATGGAAGTAAATAAATACTAGAAACATTACGGAAAATCCGTTTTCTTGTCTTTGAATTGCCAAGGAAGAAAATGTATTTAAACTTTAAGTCAATACACTTATGTCTCAATTTATAAATAACTAAATGCGATATTTTAATATAACACATAATTTATTTACTGTTTCTCACGATATAAAGGGCACGGGCGTAAGTAACGCAAAGGGTTCAGATGAAAGGGAATGAAATAGCTTTATCGCGGATCGAGGATCTAGAGCACCGTGGGAAGGGATTTGTAGGTATTCCTCTGGCTTTTCAAATAACAGAGGTGATTTTTGTAGACATTTTATTTGATTTTGGAAATACTATGTTTGTCTTTGCTACAGAGATAAGTTGAAGGCTTTGCGGATTTGTCGGAAAAAGATCCGTTAAAGTTTTTAGCTTTCTGACATATTTTACAGTTATTAGAAATATTATTTATCGTCTGAAAGTTTTCGAAGTCGGTCGTCTCTATCCCACATAAATTACTTCATGGAACAGGGTACAGTTCTTTGTTCTGTGCCACTACGATTTATTCCTCTCATATAAATTTTGGCTAGGTAGCTCATGTTTCCACACATATTACCCTTAGACAGATGATAGGACTATATTCACTTGCACGGCGTGCCTGCAATCGCCATGTTAACACGTATTATGTAGATGTTAGCGATTATAATCGCGTTAAAATAATTGAAAAGCTAACGCACCAGTCGCCCGACATAAACTAAGGCTTCAGGTGAGGTAGAGTTTTTGTTTGGGGATAAGTGTCACGCTCCTCGCTGTCTCAGCAAATAACGGCTTTATCCGCTCTCGCGCCCGCCCCTGCGCACGCTGCATCCCAAGAGGATTTCCATAACACTCTGGAATATTTAAGAAGAGTGGTTCTCAACATATAGGAAATAAATTCCCCATTTCTTGCTTACTTTACTAAACTAGCGCGCGTGATAAGTGGATTACACAAATAATTACTGTTGTGGTTAGGTATTACACCTAATTAACCCAAATTATTAGTAATTTAAATCAATAAAGTAATCATTCCAGTTCAACGTCAAAAAAATCTATTTAGCAGACTTTTGCTTTTTATGATACAAATGTCAGGACGAGCAAGATGTGCGTGTGGTGGCAAGCGATATGCCTGTCCAAAGAATTTGTGTAAAAGCCAGGAATCAGGCGTCAGCTTGCATGTTAAGGTAAGTACGCTAGGCTGCTCATTAATGGCGTGATAGTTTTAACTCTGATGCACGGTGTTGATATCAGCTATGGCAAAAGAAATGTGAACTGAGAGCTCTGTACAGTATGTGTTGGTGTAACTATTAGTGATAAAATGAGGAACACTGTAATAAGCGGACATGATGGTTACGTATGTTAGATTGTAATACAATGGATAATACAGCTATTGATTTACTACAAGCGAAAAAAATCCGATACGAAGCAGAAATTAAAAACCGAACCAATAAAGAAAACAATAACTAGTGTGAGCAGCAGCAAGCCAAATAGGTCAAGGCTCAGTGCAGGTTTAGCGTAAAAGCAAAGTACCGATTTGCAGCTATCACCTTCCATGGCACGATGCCACGATTATTAAAGGTTTAGTTGCCTGGAGTCTCATGTGTATAAACTTATGTGCATTAAAAAACAATTAATTCTAGTTATTTATTCTACAGGGAATGAAGAACGGCAAGTTTGACAACCACTACCCTGTGGGATTGAAGAAAATGCTAGAATATGTGCGATGATTGCCCGACACGCTGCATAAAACATCGCGCGCGGATTATTGAAAACAGCGCTGCGGGTGCGGACCTCCGCAACTCCGAGCGAGCTTTTTATCTTTATAAAATGTAACTTAAAACTTTTCTTGAACAAATATCAAACTTATGACTCTACAATTCTATTTTATATTGTAATCATATTTGATAACGCACCTAAAGTATTTGAAAGTAGGTACTTCAATAAAATATAAAGTATGTATTTTATACTATAAATCACGATAATCAATATTTTTTTGTGAAATTCTCCAATAATTTTGTTTTAATTGTTAACACAAAGATCGAAATTGGACTAAAGTCTTCCAGCAAACCGTGCCAGACGCTATGCCAACAAAGCCAAGCCACAAGAAAGTAACTAGTTTTAGTAGAAGTAGAACTTCGTGTGAAAGAGTTCGCCCAGGAAAGTACTGCCACCTTACTTATTTCTGCCAAGCAGTAAAGTTTCCGGAACGAATGAGCCACGTGTCCAGTTTTATTAAAAAAGAAGCAATCATTCGCTTAGAGGCACTTTGCACGTGCGCCACTTTGGTTGGTTTCGGCTCATCTCGAAAGAACCATACGCTCGATTGCTGCTATGTTTTGGGATCGTAACTATAAATCCATGTTTCGTCACCTGTTACTAAGTCCCATACCAAATTTGAGGGCCCTTCGTTGAATCTGGTAAGCGTGGCATTGCACCAAGTGACGCGATCCGTTTTTTGAGTCTCAGTCAAATTGTGTGGGATCCATCGAGAGCACAGCTTTTTCACACCCAAATGTTTGTGTTGTATTGATTGTATTTGACTCATGCCTATGACTAAAGATGCCCGAATCTCATGTAAGTATGTCACATGCCTGTCTGTTTTAAACATACGGCGCACAGCATCGATGTTTTTGTTGTTCACAGCAGTGAACGGGCGACCATCACGAAATTCGTCACTGTGATTCACACGACCGCGTTTGAATTCTGCAAACCAGCTACAAATAGTCGTCTTGCATGGTGCATTATCGCCAAAAGAAGTTTTAAGCCGAGTGAAGCTCCGCTAAGCTGTAAAATTATAGTTAAAATCGTAGAAAATCATAGTAGGAAAATTTTCACGAGTTAAATCCATGGTGATGTAGACAACCAATTTCTAAAATGACGCTACAATGTAAAAACAAGTGACAGTCAGATGAAAAAAACTGCGTTCTACAGCCAAAGAGTTCCATTTTCAAATGTTGTAATTACTTTTAAAAAATTGTTTATGTAAGTGGCCAGTTCCGGAAACTTATAGTGCGTCTTATGTAGAATACACTGAGAAGTAATAAATAAAATAAATAAATAAAATAAAGAGCTTAATTCATCTTTTTTTTTAATTAATTTGCTTTTGAAGGAGTCGTTGTCATCACTAAATGCATACATCTAAATCAGGGCTGCTATCCTATGATAGAGATATCACATGACGGAACACGCGGTGGAAGGTACGGGAGTGGAGTGAGTGATGCGTGACTTGGTTTTCACAGACCTGCTTCAAAAAAAGGTTTTCTATCTTGAGTCAGTGGAGTTGGATATATAACGTCGTCATTTAGTACGATACCTAAGAGATGTGTATTCATATTTATTATTCGTTTTAGGAACCGCGCTATACGATTTCAGTAGAAACTTTCTAACAAAACCATTAAAACTGTCGCTGGTGTCGCTGTCCTTTAATCGTAAAGTTCATACAGCCTTTGTCTACTTTTATGAATGCCCACTGTCGCCCAATCACTAAATTTCAATGGATTGTTAATGGTTACAATTTTAGACTTAAAAACATTATCAAACATGTATTATTTTTAAATTTTTAATGCATTGATATCCAATTATTTTTTGTGAAATTACTCCACTAGTTTGTTATAATTATTAATACAAAGATAGACTCTCGGAAAAAAATACCTTCAATCCGGCCGGAGTCGAACCGACGTCTTCTTACCTTACCGTAGCTTACCGTGGCAGACGCTATACCAACTAAGCCACGGAACGAACCAGTGGACGGTCGTGTCTTTGTATTTGGTTTTTCAACGACTTAAGATTTATCACTCAGTTCGTACCTTTACAGCTACCAGTCCTGGCGAGAGATGTCGCTATTCACTGTATTTTAAAATTTTTATTGAATTGATATTCAATTATTTTTTGTGAAATTATTCCACTAGTTTGTTATAATTATTAATACAAAGATCGAACACTCAGAAAAATTTCTTCGATCCGGCCGGATATATTCAGGGGGCCTACCACAACCTCTTAAAACCATAACGTGCTTAAAGTAAGCTTATTGTAATGTTAAACTATATTTTATTGGCAGCTTTGTGATGATTATTCATTCACTCAGTTCGTATATGATACGACTTTAACATTAAAGTAATATTGCTCTTATGTCAAATTTAGTAATCTTAAAATAGTTAAACGGCTGCAATGGAAACAATAATATTTTCAGTTTTATTGTCTGAATATAGATTTGTAATGATTAAAAGTTAAGTTGAACCTATTTATTTACATATATCTCTTCAATATTTTATTTATTTTTTATTTAATAGCACATAGGAAATAATTTCTCGTTAAATAAATAAAAATACGCGATGTTTATTTCGTAAACTTGTGACAGCGCCATCTATACACCCCTTGGGGAAACTAACAGTTGACATTAGACTATAGGTCCGAATTCACAACGTGACTATGTGACTATCAAGACTCAGCTTTTTTTTTCATGAAAATGCGGAATAATTATTGAAAACAACGTAATTTTAATAGATTTCATTATTGCATACTTTTCTTTTTTTAACAGTCAATATTTTCTAAACGTAAATAACATTAAGTACTTAAACATTATACTACGATAAGACTATTTATAAGAATATTTTAATAAGTTTACTTTAAGCTTACATTGAAATAAAATTGTTTTTGGAAAGGTTATGGTAGATCAGAGCTGGACGCATCCTTACAAACGTGTAATAGCTTTCACTATGTTGATAACTGAATTATAATAAATCTTTAGCGTGGTCACAGTACGGTATGTCGGTTAGTTTAATTATTACATAAGTAAATTAGTACGTAAACTTTGAATCGGCCACTATTTGTATGACCACACATGAAAAAATATTTTTATTTCTTATTTGAACAATTGGGTTCTTACACGAGTGCTTAGTACTCAGGCGTTTCGAATATTGTCGTATAGTTATTCCAAATTCACATTGTAAATAACGAGACATGCTAAAAACAGCAAAGTTATCAAAGTGGAGGGTACTAAAAAACAAGTGGTGTGTTTCCAGAGCGCGATTTACGAGCGGCAAGTTGTTTCGATGAAAATCACTCCTCTGTTGCTGATAATTTGGGAAAAGTTTGTTGGCAACTTTCAAAGGACGTTTTGGGTTTGGTGTATCTCTTACCTGTCTCGAAGGATTACGGAGAAAAGAAAACATGTACTCGGCTTTATAAAATATTAAAATATTTCTCTACCTGCACATGCCTCCGTAGCCGAACGGTTACCACGCAGAGGTTCCAGGTTCGATTCCCGGGCCCCGGGAGAAATATTTGTATGGCCTACATTTGTTTCCCTAGTGGCTATGTTAAGTGTGTGCGTTAGTGTGTAAGTTATATATAAAAATGTACATGTGTTGTGGTACGGAGAAACCATCTTCCCTGTTGAAATTAGGATGTTTTTTAATTTCAATGGCCTCTCACAGCATCCTGGGTAGATAACGGACTTCTTTTGCAAGGTTTCTCCGTACTACCAGTTTGGGATCCAGTATTGATATATGAAAAATCCCAAACAGACATAAGACTGCAGTACTAATTAATATGTTTTAGTTTATTCTAATTTCTATTAATAATTAATAATAAATTAAACTTAATAAAAATTCATTCAATAAAATAATTTGTAAAACTTAATGTAGCGTAAATTGGAATGTTTTCTTTGTAAAATTAAAAATAACGTATTTAATGAATAATTATTGTAACTATAGTGAAAAAATAGGGTGGTTTGCACCAATATTAGACATAACTGGTTGAAGAGTACCACCTCAGGCAACGGTGACCATGGGACCTGTAAAGGGCCCGAAACGTCGGTTTGTTTGAAAAAACAAATATATGCGATTTAAATCCGGAAACATAGTTTCATTTCCTAAGTAATTACAACATTTGAAAATGGAACTCTTTGGCTGTAGAATACAGTTTGTTTCATCTGACTGTCACTTGTTTTCACATTGTGGCGTCATTTTAGAAATTGGTTGTCTACATCGCCATGGATTTAACTCGTGAAAATTTTCGTAATATGATTTTCTTCGACTTTAAGTGTAATGTAACAGCTCAGCGGAGCTTCGCTTGGCTTCAAACTGCTTTTGGTGATGAAGCACCATGCAAGACGACTATTTATAGCTGATTTGCAGAATTCAAACGCGGTCATGTGAATCACAGTGACGAATTTCGTGATGGTCTCCAGTCCACGGCTGTGAACAACAAAACCATCGATGCTGTGCGTCGTATGATCAAAACAGACAGGCATGTGACGTACCATGAGATTCGGGCATCTCTATGCATAGGCATGAGTCAAATACTACACAAACATTTGGGTGTGAAAAAGCTGTGCTCTCGGTGGATCCCGCACAATTTGACTGAGATTCAAAACACGGATCGCGTTACTTGGTGCAATGCCATGCTTACCAGATTCAACGAAGGGGCGTCAAATTTGGTGTGGAACATAGTAACAGGTGACGAAACATGGATTTATAGTTACGATCCCAAAACAAAGCAGTAATCGAGCGTATGGGTCTTTCGAGATGAGCCGAAACCAACCAAAGTGGCGCGCGTTCAAAGTGCCTCTAAGCTGATGATTGCTTCTTTTTTTAACTGGACACGTGGCTACTGTTGCATTGGAGAATCATTGTACCGTGAATAGTGATTGGTACACGACCATTTGTTTGCCGAAAGTTATTGACAAACTCCGTAAAAATAACCGTAAACGCCGTCTTATCTTGCACCACGATAATGCCAGTTCTCACACGGCCAAACAGATAAACGAATTTATGAAGGTGAACAACTTTGACTTTATGAGCCATCCCGCGTACAGTCCCGACCTGGCACCTTGTAACTTTTATTTATTTCCAAAAATTAAGAACCAGTTACTCAGTCAACGTTTTCATTACCTGAAGAGGCTGTCGAAGAGGATGAAAAGTATGTTTCGGAGATTATCACGGAGGAGTGGCATAAATGTTTTCAAAATTGATTGATTCGTATGAAAAACTGCATTAACGCTAACGGAGAACATTTTGAGAAACAATAAATTCATTTCTGACCATTTATAGTATTTTTTTCTTATTAATTCTGGAAACTTATAGCGCGCCCCACGTATGCAAATCAAAATATGTTTAATTTGAAATATTGAATTCAAAACCGAACAAGGCAGCACAGCGAAAGCAACAACAAAATAAAAATAGTCTAAAAATATTTTATAATAGTGTATCTAATATATGCCTTGTGCACTTTCCGTCTGCGTCTCAATTTCTACGCACCCCCTCCGCTCACTAGCGCTACAGTACTCGTTTTACGCTACAAATTACCATTTACGTAACTTTTATCATTTAATATATGAGATAATTAATTCAATTACAGTTTTTCCGTAAGATTAATCCAATTGACGGCGATTACTATACGTTAGATTAAAGTTTGTTATTCATTGGTCTTAATTTTGCGAAAAATGCGTTGCAGATGTTTCGCAGTAACGCTTGTTTTATTTATAAATAACCAAATTTGCCATGAGTGTGATTTGATATGAGGCCGTCGTATGTTATATATGGTGCAATATAGCCGACGCCGTGATTTCGGAGAGCGTCTGTAGATTCCTCGCGGACGTGACGTTATATTACTCCACTACCATTGGCTTGCTTCAATAATGAAAATTTATAAAAGATTATTTTTAAACATTGATGCCTAGTTTCTGATGATACACTCTTTCCACTAGGACCCTGTAATTTAATACCCAAGGGGCAGGAGCATGCACTTACTCCTAAAATATCGGGTAGGAAATTTCACACATTCTCCTAGGGTTGTCAAGAAACTCAAATGTACGAACTCGGATTTGAACCCGCAGCCTCTGCTTGAGAGGCGGTAGATCAAACCATTAGGCAACCACGACAATTTTAGCCTTCATTTTTGCCTAACCGAATTACCGGGGTTATAATAAGCGATGGCTCGAAATGGTATTGAAATGCAGCGTGTTTATTGCTAATGTAACCATTCTGTTAAACTTTAACACTGACATTCTCAGCTTTGCGTGGAGCATTTGTGTTGGTATTCAGACCTGGGGGTCGATTCAGAACCTTATGATAACTCAGTCATCGACCGATTCGATTTGATATCGTGCGATTTCTTTTTATTTTTACTCACAACACCCGAATCGAAAGTCAAACTGGCCTATTCGAAACCTAACCGAAATGATTACTCGAACGATTACTTGAACTTCTCGACCGGCAAAAGCTACAAACATTATTCAGAACACAGTTATCGAATGAACGTTACTACGTCCTATTGTTTACAAAGCAAGAATGTAATATGGAAATCTCTTATTATTTTAAATAAGTCTAGATTTTGTTCAACTTTATTAATTTATTTTAATGCAAGACTAATGCATTTCTATATTTAAGATTAGATTATTCACTTGTGTTGTGACTTTTCTACTTCTTTTTTTCTTTACTATTTCAAAGCTGAGTGTTAACCCTTCTAAATTCTTAACATCCTTGCACATCACATTTACTAAATTCAATATTGTACATATAATAAGTATTATATGTATTTTATAGTACATCGTACAGGTAGAACTCATCACAGAACACACGTAGAAAGAAGAATGACCTGGTGTTTTTGTACAAGGTCCTTAATGGCCTAATTACTAGGCCCGATGCTGTGAACCGAGTCACATTGGGCGTGCTTTACAATTATTCCAGATGTTCTATTTTTAAGATCTTGCATATGCACTTATGTAGAACGAAGCGTAGGCTTCAATTCACCTATTAATAGAATATGTAGCAGCTGCAATGATTTGAGAAGTATGTGTGATGCGGATATATTTGCTGACCCTTGGTCTATATTTAGGGACAGGCTAACTTCACATTTTAAATAACAATTAACAGTAGTAATTTTATAGAATATAGGACTGTATATATATTTAAATGTGTATTAATTTATTGTTTTTTCACTTTTATTTTTAATTTTCAATTTATATAAAAAAATAGCAAGCACGTGGAAAAATTCGTAAGTTCCGCTGGTTCCGTGGCTTAGTTGGCATGTCTGACACGGTTTGCTAGAAGACGTCGGTTCGAATTCGGCCGGATCGGAGAAGTGTTCGATCTTTGTATTAATATTAATAGTTATCAAAGTATAGTATTTTTAAACCCGTTGTGTAATTATGTCAGCGTTGTTGTCGTGAAATTGAATGTATGTCTAATTTTTGTTGATCCTCAGATACATTATGCTGTTGATGTGCCTTACAATAAATAAATAAATAACCAAATTCTGTGCTGCAGGTATAACATGTGTCAGAAAATGTATAAATAGGTTACACTGAAGTGTAAACCAATAGTAGGACCTCGTATACAGAACACACGCGGAAGGTTTGTCTATAGGTATGTGCTGTGCGTACATTTGGGTGTACACAAACCGTAGGTTGTTCATAATGCGCGGTAAATATTGTCGACACAACTTCCTCGCTACGTGATTCACCCGCTCTCTGCCACCGCGGTGACTGGTTTGAAATATTCTGTTTTACAAGATCGAGATCGAATTCAAAACTTCAATGTTTTACATAGAATATTATTATTCTGCACCCGTTTTTATGACAAATATGGCACTTGTTCGGAAAATAAGAATACATGGGTGATAGTAAATCGGTGTACTGTTTTAAAATTGATGACAAAACGCTCGCTCGCGTGTTTTTGCGTGTTTTTTTATGATACTAAGAACGAATAAGCGCCTGGTGGAAAGTAATATGCCTGCCCATAGCAGCTGCAGTGCTGCTCAGAGCTACCAATCACAAAGATTTCACGGGTAATGCTAATGCGGCTTTCACCTTGGGACATAAGTTGTCAAGTCTCATATGCATGTAATTTCACCGGTACCCTTATCCTTCAAAATCGGAACAGCAGTACTAACCTGAACGAAAATTTTTAGAAGAAGGTCTACTGCTACTAAAAAATACGTGTTTGTGTGCGCGCGCGTGTGTACACATAATATTCGTTACAACTCTTAGAGGCGTAATATTTGGTTTATTACAATTGTTTTTTTTTTAATAGCTACAATAACGCTTGGGTTTAATGGTAGTCTGCGAGTCGATGATATAGAGCGAAAGAAAATTACGATTTAATAACAGGTTTGGCAACAATTTAATTTCAATATTTTCGGAAACAAAGCATCGTTGTCGTACAAAATATCGGTTGCCAAGTAGTAATGTATTTGGAATATACCGAGGAATAATGTGGAATAACGTTTAAATAGTGAGGTTGGCCTCTTTTGTCCCGGCGTACACTCAAGCGAGAACCACTAGCTCGTGTTTGTAGTGACGGGAAGGATATAGTGGTTAGATAACTAGTATAATGGCTAAAGAATATCAAATTTATTTGAGCAGCTTTACTGTGCTTGATTATATTGCAGTAGGGATGCATATGACGATACGATTGTTATGAAGATCGATTTAAGTGTACACGATCTAGCGATTTTTTGTATCGATTCATTTCAATGCGGTTTTGAAGTAAATCGATTCTACATTAAGGCGAATCGAATTGTCTAGGTCGTATACATAATTTAAACAAAACAGTCTCTTTCTGAACCCCTGTTTTATACTGGCCCGCAAGAAAAGCAACATATAAGTGCAATAGGTCTACAATATTTGGCGATTGTCGCTTCTTCTGTGCCATCGTCTAAACGTCTTTTCTCACTGACTTTTATCACTTTAAATGAAGATTGTAACCGACTGAAGCCAAAAAGGTTAATAATTTTTTTTTAATCGAAATTAATTTTGACACGATTTTTTTGAGATCGATACAAAAGCATACGATCCGTTTTGTCGATCGATTCAGAGGCATATGATCCATTATGATCCAAAAACTCGATTCAAAGCATCAAATAGTGCATCCCTATATTGCAGTGGTCGCCCAGACACATTTATAGCAAACTACTAAAATGTTCATAGTTATCATCAACTCATTATACATTTCAATGTTGGGCATTGATCTCCTTAATGGAGATGGCTTAAGCTGTAGTTCGCTACGTTGGCATAATGCGGGTTGGGGACGTTATATTTTTTCCAAGAACCATTACTTTAATTAATCGTTAGTCGTCGTTTTAATTACATTAATCTTTTTCTTATAATATCAAGTGAGGTGACGAACAACTCGAGCGCCTGATGGTAAGCCACACGCCTGTCCATAACAGTTGCAATGCCACTCAGAGTTTTAAATCGCAAAGATCTGAAGGGCACTGCCATTGCGCCCGACACCCTAAGACATAAGTTGACAAGTCCCATGTGCCTGTAATTTCACCAGCAGGCACTACTGTGGTCCGGTTTTAAAGGGTAAGGACCCTTTAAAACCGGATAGTAATGCTAACATTACTGCATGGCGGCAGAAATAGGTAAGGTGGCAGTATTTCCCTGGACGAACTCTTTCACAAGGAGATCTACTGCTACTAAATCTGTTCTATATAATATCAAGTCATTACAAATATGTGCAAAACTTACAGATATTTCTACATGTATTTTTTTTATAAATAGAAAAAAAATAGCCGTTCGTCATATAAATGTGGAAGCGTAACGCTTCGTGCGAATCTTTGGAATATCCACAACATAGGGGTGGAACGCAAGCCTATGCCTAGTCCCCCGATGGAAAGGGGAAGGCGGAATTAAATCGTGTAATTCCATCGCACACTCTCCGTGATATATCCTGTAAAATACCGATAAGCAGGCAACTTTATGTGACACTAAATTGAATTGTAATATGTAATAACTAATTTCGTATGCGATTGTGTAACAGTTAATTTTTTTTAAACAATTGATGTTATTTTTGTCGCTTAAAATATTTTTGCTATATCTACTAAAGATTTTTGAGTATTTCAGGCGTTGGCATTATTGTTTAATATTGATTCTGTCGGTTACACTAAAATGTAAAGACAGATGAGCTAACGATAAGCTTCTACTTTTTGATGTAATTTTAGCGGTAAATGTCGATGCGTCCATGTCCGTTACAGATTTAAATATATCATTTGCAATAAAAAACGCTGTTTAGGTAAAAATGTCGCTTAGGATAAGTCGGCAATCATGCCTCGTACTACAAAAACAAGTTACTACAAGTCGTTACTACGAAAAGTTTCAGTTTTTGCTTGAATACAGCAATTTTCAAGTCAGATATAAAGATAAAGATATAAGATGATATCAATGTATTCATTACCTTTCGTATTTAAGTATTTTTTAAGGTTTTTATTAATCTGGTATTTTCCATTAAGTAAGACGATCCATGACAACAGTTTTTTAACCGACTTAGAAAAAAAGGAGGAGGTTCTCTATTCGGCTGCATTTTTTTGTACGTGTGTTACCTACGCGATAACCGATTTTGACGATTATTTTTTGTTAGTAAGAGGGTACCTCAATATTGGTCCCATTGCAGGATATATTCCACCTCTAAGGGTGGTGACTAACTAGGTGTTGAATCCGGTTTCGAGCACTTTCCCGTAATGGATTTCAATAAAACTTGGCAAATGGATATATTTCCACGGACTTTTGAGGTCTGTTTTTTTAATAAAAAGTTTATAATTATTTAGCATTAGAAATTTATTTGTAGCTAAGATTGTTACATGAATTCCGGCAAAAGAAATAGCGATTAGTAATTTAGGGAATAACTGTAAAAGTTTTGAAATCTATACTTCCCATCTCTACGTGGTCCGAGGAAAATAACTCGCAAGAGATTTACATTTCACACATGAAATGCAAAAGGTCCGGGCTCCTGCCCGGCGCTGTGAGGTACGGGGAGGAGCGGGACGTCGGAAATTAAGAATAAAGCCCGGGTATATAGCTCACACAGTTCCGGGTTTTGATCGCTCGATATAGTTTAGACGTAGTTGAAGCGAGGCGCAGGTGTAGTAGTTACTTAGTTTCACGGACATAGGTACAAACGTAGACCTTTTTCGCAGTACTAGTCCTAGGCGTGACTGTACAGGATTAATCAAATATTTATGATTTATGTGTATCATCATGATC
Organism: Hyposmocoma kahamanoa; assembly: GCF_003589595.1. Lineage (NCBI taxonomy): Eukaryota > Metazoa > Arthropoda > Insecta > Lepidoptera > Cosmopterigidae > Hyposmocoma > Hyposmocoma kahamanoa. Next base: position 887,680 of record NW_020653745.1, on the reverse strand, counting down.
AACTTCCCTCAGGAGAGGGATCAGATCATATTCGGCCGCGTTGACTCAACGTGAGTTGGGAAGGTTGTGAACTTTCTTGGACTTGCATGTTTCTTCTCATTTGTTTTCTTTCACCATTAGAGCGATGCCGCACAGTTGCGTCACGGTCGTCGCACCGCAACATTCACCTCCCCGCTTCGTTTCCTGGCCCCCTATCCGATAGCACGCGTTCCGCCACAGCGCGCTGTTTCTGTCGCACCGTGTGGCATGTCGTTCTCATTTATTTATTTATTTATTACGTAGCTCTAAGTACTCATAGTTTCCCAAAACGTACATAGATTAGAACTACTAAAAAAAAAAAATTAAAATTATAGAATAAAAATTACAAAAACACATCACTCCTATACAAATAAATTTTAGATTCTTATTATACCACCGCAAACATAGAGGCAGATACGTGAAAACCTGAATGTGTCCAAGTGTGTTCATAAAGCAATTACACAATACGTTTTCAGTAAAATAGCGCAGTATAAATTTTGATTTTAAATACACAAACATAGTAACGTATTATTATTACAAATAAAATTTCTTGAACGTTTAAAAACAAACTTTTTTCTCTCGCGAAATTGGCTTTCCTTAACATCGAGAGTTCCTTTCCAAACGACGCACATCGAATGTTTCACCAAACATTCTATTTATCAAGTACTCACCAAATAGAAGAAAATAAACATTCATTTTTCTCAATTTCTTCGAATAAAGAGAGTTAAATAAAAATATCACTCGCAATTGCTGCCAAAACCGTTTTCTTTCATCGGTTCCTGAAAATATACGTATGTAAATAATATGTATAAAATTCTTATTTTGTTTGCTTACAAACTTTACATTCATTTCTTTCTCAAAAGGTATATATAAGAATTCGATAGGCTGCCCTTTCGAAATGCTTATTGTGCGCTTTTTAGACACCCGCTTGCTATGGCTGACTGACGGACTGACGGACGTGGACCTACGGACAGAGAGTTCTTTTTTGTCTATCTTAGTTTAACTTATCTTGATACTAACGAAATTATTAAACTGGTGATGGTGTAAGTGAGAGATAAACAGCGTAAAACCGTTGCAGCGTTGTGGCGATCTTTAGGTGAGATCTATGCATGATGAAGAAAGAAAACCTTGGACTAGACCATCTGCTTTTGTTATCATTACTATTATTGTGGTAGGATCGGTGCCTTCACTTAGTTAACCACTATTTATACAGCACTTAGTACATCTAAATTTAAATGGAACCAATACTGAAGTACCCCCTTTCTAACAATTGAGTAATCATAGATACAAAAAAATAACCTCTACAAAACGTTCTACTTTTTAAGTCGGTTAATAAAAATTAAGTACTAATCGACATTTATCTTAATATATTACCGAAAACCACATCCTAGTTGGTTCGGGTAAACAGATAAATATTCTAAAAACTGATTTTTAGGTTTAGTGGCTTCACTAAGTAGCACTGGCCTTTATTTGAAAGTACAGACTCAGCTTTTTTACGATTTTATTATATTTACTGATTAGACCGTGAATTTTTCACAAATAAATCTACTAAAAAATCTTCCAATGAAAGAAAAAAGTTAAGTGAAGAAGTAAATTTCTCACAGATGGCGCTACGGCCAAAAGTCATAAAAAACCAAAAGCAAAGGACATAGAAGAATTCGTAAGGTTCACTAGTTCGTTCCGTGACTTAGTAGGTATAGCGTCTGCCATGGTTTGCTGGAAGATGTTGGTTCGAATCCAGCCGGATCGAATGAATGTTTTTCTGGGTGTTCGATTTTTATAATAATTATAACAAATTAGTGGAGTCATTTGACAAAAATAATTGAATACGCGGGGCGCACTATAAGTTTCCGGAATTAATAAGAAAAAAATGCTATAAATGGTCAGAAATGAATTTATTGTTTCTCAAAATATTCTCCGTTAGCGTTAATGCACTTTTTCATACGAATGAACCAGTTTTGAAAACATTTATGCCACTCCTCCGTGACAATCTTTGAAACATATTTTTCATACTCTTCGACAGCCTCTTCAGGTGATAAATATCGTTGACTGCGTAACTGGTTTTTAATTTTTGGAAATAAATATAAGTCACAAGGTGCCAGGTCGGGACTGTTCGCGGGATGGCTTATAAGGTCAACGTTGTTCACCTTCGAATATCCATTTGTCTTTCTGGCATGTGAGGTGTGAGAACTGGCATTATCGTGGTGTAAGATGATACGGCATTTACGGTTATTTAAACGGAGTTTGTCAATAACTTTCGGCAAAGAAATGGTCGTGTACCAATCACTATTCACGGTATAACGATTCTCCAAAGTAGCAGTAGACACGTGTCCAGTTTTATTAAAAAAATAAGCTTTTTCACACCCATATGTTTGTGTAGTATTGATTGTATTTATCTCATGCCTATGCCTAAAGATGCCCCAATCTCATGATATGTCACATGCCTGTCTATTTTGATCCTACGGCGCACAGCATCGATGATTTTGTTGTTCACAGCACAGTGAACGGGCGACCATCACGAAATTCGTCACTGAGATTCACACGACCGCGTTTGAATTCTGAAAGCCAGCTATAAATGGTCGCCTTGCAAGGTTCTTCATTGCCAAAAGCAGTTTGAGGCCGAGCAAAACTCCGCTGAGCTGTTACATTACACTTAAAGTCATAGAAAATCAGACTACGAAAATTTTCACGAGTTAAATCTATGGTGATGTAGACAACCAATTTCTAATCGGACGCCACAATGTAAAAACAAGTGACAGTCAGATGAAACAAACTGTATTCTACAGCCAAAGAGTTCCATTTTCAAATGTTGTAATTACTTTTTAGATATTGTTTATGTAAGTGGTCAGTTCCGGAAACTTATAGTGCGTCCTAAGTATCATGGTGGTCAAACATTGTGACATTTAATAAAATGTAAATAAGCTTATTCTGCAAATGAGACCATAAAGGCTAGAATAATAGCATGATACCAAGAGGAGGGTAAATTAGAACGAAAAACTTTGACAACCTCTGCCCCCAGACCGTCTGGGTCGGAGAAATTAGGGCAATATTTCCGGTACAATAGCAATGAACAGCGATGAATTGGAAATCAGACCCCCGAATCTTGGTTTATAATACTTACCTTTAACTGTACTACGGTTAAGAAAGGTTAAGGCAATTTGGGCGTCATTTCAGCTCTTGAGTTATATTTTTGAACGATATTCGAGAATCGGCCACTTACTACTTCGGTTACGTTGATTTTTTTTAAAAGTAAAGGGACTTGCTTTTAATCACTACCTATTTCTCTAGCAAAGAAGCTTGCCCAGAAGATGCTATTCATACTAATAGACTGTCTGGGAAACCCAAGGGCTGGCAGCTACCTTGCCCAACGCATTACCATAGCCATACAAAGGGGGAACGCCAGCGTCTTGATCACCTTGCCGCGTGTACCCAATTTTATTCATATAATTTAATAGTTGTTTTAATTTAAGCTTTTATTGTAAATTATTTACCTTACCTTAAAGATTTTGTTTAATGAAAAACGTTGTGTGTGTTCGGAAACACAGACGCAAGCAGAGAATTCTATTCCTGGGCTTAATAAAAGATGGCCAAAAGCACTTAGTATGCCTAAAGGAAATATCGACCAAGTAGGTATGATATCCCCGCAGAACCCTGGATGTTCGATGGTAAATGGTGGGAAAGAGACTGAAGGAAGCACGCACTCACCGAAGCATATTTAAAATAATAGTTGTAGCAATTATTTTCGTAGTCTGTGTTTATCCAAAGAGACATACATGGATCATGGAAATCTATCAACACATTACACGTTCCGCTGCCAGACACGTATCTCCCGGATTTAGGACATAGTCATGTTGGCCCAGTTTGGGAACTCTCATTTTTCCACGTGCTGGGGATTCATCACGATGTTTTTCTCGTCCGCTTGCTCTAAACATTTACAATCTTTCCGCCACAGGGATGCAAACCGACAATCTTACTATTGAGAAGCAACTGTTTTCGCATTGGGCTATCAAAGCAGAGCACGGCTGCTTATGACGGTACCCTACATCTAATAAAATCCTTATTCAAATTTTATTATTTTTGGCGTCCCGGGTTCGATTCCCGGGTCTGGATAAATATTTGCTTAGATTTATTTTTCTTGTGAGTTTGGGTGTAATTTGTGGTTGTCTATGTGCGTGTCCATGGTACCCGCGACACAGGGTTTCCCTCGTGCAGGGCTATGGGTGCGTGCGTTATTATTGTTATTACATTAGTAAGTAACTCCGAAACGATAATTATTTCTTCGTGTGTTCGGGGGTTTCAACTAATCCGGGACTCGGAGTTCCGATTTAGACGCGAGTGTGAGACATGAGGTGGAGAATGCGGGACGTATGTTCCGCTTCTATTGACTTGCATGATCCGGAGTATCTGAGGTATATAAATTTGTGGTCACGTGTGGAGAAGAAACGTAGCGTTCAGTAGGACTCATTTAACAACGACAAATACTTATTTGAATGCATGCTTTGCTTCTTGGGCATGAAGGCCTTTGGAATTCTATAATAATTTAAAACTTAAAAAAACACGATATGAAACAGAGCATTCTTACAAGTTTTAGGGGTGGTACTATGCAACCACCAGGATTTAATATGCTTACTACGGGGATTTTAATAAATTTATCTGTGAGCTAACATCTGATTCAAAATACCCTCAGGTGCACCGCTGCTCTTCACAAGGTTCTGGTGTCCAAGCTCATACGCAGGAAAACAATCCGTGTCTACAAAAATGTAATTAGATCGATCTTGATGTACGGTTGCCAAGTTTGGATCTTGAAAGAGGAAAATAACTTGTTAGTGGCGGAAAGAAAATTCTTGCGGAGATTTCTGGGACCAACTCAAAGGGAAGTTGGGAGCCGGAGGGCAAGGAAGAATCTTGAGACTGAAGATCTGATGTTCGAGCACAATATTAAGGGAGAAACTAAAGGTGCAAGACTCCTCTTGCTCCGACAAGTGAAAAGAATGAGAAAAGATCGTGACGCTAAGAAGGCTTATTTGGGACAATTGAGGCCTAGACCCACAAGTAGATAATTTTATGACTGAAATCTAGCTGGGAAAAGAGGTGATGATTTTTAAACAGCTGAGCAGTTGTTCATTAAACATATCTAAGAGTCACCCCCATTAAATCAACCTTCAAATTAAAAAAAAACCACTTTGAGATCAGTTGACTTTGAGAGCTACGAAGCCACAGACAGGCTTAAAAAAATTTAAAAAATTTTACTCGTATTATCAGATTAAGGTACATTTATATGATAAACTCTGATGACCACACTAGGCCACGCCTGTGTCGTGGTTATCACGCAAGACGTTTATGACAGTGGACGAGTATTACCACGGAAGAAAAAAAGCGATGGAAGTGCCAGACGCCTCGATTGCTATCAGAACCGATGTCGCCAAAATTCACACATTTTTAATTTAAAACACTACGAAATCTTGATAATGACTACATTGCAGGGGTATATAGTATCGTTTCTTGTAACAAAAAAATGATTTCGGTGAACAGAAAATTGAAAATTGATTAAATTAAGACTTACCGACGACGATATGAAATACCATCACGGGTAATATTATTGGTGCGGCTCTCATTTTTGTACTTCAAAACAGCAAAATAATTAATTTTTTACGATTTTACACAGAATCGACACGACTGTACAAAGCGAAAATGGCTGACTGAGCGCACATAGGTCCTAAGACACCTATGTTGGCACGCGTGTGAGGCTAACTAACCACTTGTACTGTATTTTCTGTTCTATGAGTATTACATATATCACAGCAGCAGGCTTGTAACTTATAACTTTATAGCATCCGTGGGACTTACGTAATGACGGCGGAAAAGGCCGTTTTAAAAAATAATTTATTATTACAATAAAAGACTTAATTCGGATCAAAAACCTTACAAGACAAAAGTACAAAAAAAAATAAAATGAAAAGTAGAAAAGCGTTACGTTACATAAATCTAAATAGTAAGCTAGTTCGCCATGGGTGAGAGTCAGCATTTATTAGACTATACGCCATGGTAACTGGTATTAAATAACTATTTTATAAAAAAACCGACCTCAAAAGTTAATTGTGGAATTACTTTATATATACTATAACTTTATATATTTATTGAAATAGTTTAACGGAAAATGCGCGAAACCGCATTCATCCCCTAGCTTGCCACCCTTAGAGATGGAACATTTTCTTTGAATTTAAATGCGACTAATACTGAGGTACCCTATTAAAAAAAAAAACTCATCAAAATCGGTTCAATAAGCCGGAGTAATTGCGTAACATGCACACAAAAATACAGTCGAATTGAGACACTTCTACTTTTTTCGAAGTCGGTTAAAAAATAGACGTAATACTTATTTATCATTACGTTTTAATACCGTGATATTATTTTTTTGAAATACTCCACTTGTATGTTATTGTTATCGACACAAAAACTTAACCAACTGAGCTAAACCTATATTATATCAGAGCGGTGACAGGTATGGTAACAATCACTGATTCGAGTCCAGTCAGATCCAAGGGATTTTCCTTTGTGTTTGTATAAACTAGCTGGTGTAAGTACTTTGAGTAGCCTACCGTACTACGTACTTGAGAAATGACTGATTCTCCATACAAATTTTCATCCCCTATTTCACACCATTATTATATTGTAGCAGCCACAGACGTGCCAGAATGTCTAACCCTCTTCCGACATTCAGGAACGTCTTAGTGCAAGCAAAAGTAACAACCATGCCTTGTGAATCAGCATAAGACACACGTACCAAATTAGTATAAATAAGTAGCTCAAGCAAAATATACATCAGTTCATACTCAGTCATAAACAGTCATTTACCAACCCACGACTCGTCTATCATTCTCAACCCAAACTACCATGGCGAAGTGGTGACCACCATCACCTTTCACCTGCGCCATGGTGAATATATTATAATATTCGGCTTCACTGGATACCAGCGTAACGATTGTGTGTGTTTTCACACGTCTTGTTACAAAACGCTGAGTGGAGACCATTTTGGTAAATTTTAAACGTAATTCTTTTATTTTATGTTTTAAAAGGAACAGATCAACCTGGGGCACTACCCGGAAGCAATTTAAAATAAGCTAATTTCGTAAATTGGTCATTGAACTTTGGAACTTGGAGTCGAACCCGGAACCTCTTCATCCAGCACCCTCAATACAAACCGCTAGGCCATCAAGGTCGTTAAAATTATTTAACTTTAAAATTTTACAAAAAATGGCCACTTAAACGTAATTCTAATATGAAATTTAGAAGATGTACGTAGATGCTTCTTTGTTGTTTAATCTACGATATATTTGGTAAATTATTCCAGTTTAGTATGACATTGATAGCACTAATCACTGCCCCTTTTGCTTTTGTTAAAAATTAATATTAAGACACGTAAATCATATTTTATGTTCCCAATTTTTCATAGAAATTAATATTATTATATTTTATAATATCATTATAAAAACTCAACTGAGTTATATAACGAATGGTGTCATTACTATACGTCATCATTATTATAAAAAATATGAAAATTTTCTAATCAGGGATCATAGTGATTCAAAATGCATTTATAATGCCTTTATAACCTGTATATTACAAAAACATAAATGTATTTGAATTTGTTGAAATATATCTTTATACACGTTCAATCAACATGTTCGTTCAATCAACGTACGTGTTTAATCAAAGCCTTACTGAACATAAATAAAAATTCTATTCAATGAATACCCGCCAGTATCAATTTCCCAAACTGTCAGACAAGATAAGCTAATACAGGTTGAGCGTAAAATCGCCTACATTATATAGGGTGTCGTGATCGTGCGCACTACAACGTTTCCGCTTCATTTCCGCTCGCCTGTTTCCGGCTAGGTAATACACCGCCGGCGAATTAGTTATACAGCCTGAATGCAGCTTGCTACATACACTTGCGAGCCGTCTTTTCGCAACCTCAACAAGAAAGCGACGAGATTAAAAAATAGCATATTAGGAAACTGATAAAATAAGTTTAAAAAAATATTTGTGGTTTAAGAATTTAATTTCTCAAAAGAAATACACATCCACTTAAATGATAAACTTAGACATAGTACTATTATGTAAGCAATAAATATTACGCCCCACGACAAGCGCCAAATGCACAAAATCTAAGAAATATAAATATGCACATTTAATTAATAGATTCAGGCGTTACTTTGCGGAAGTCCATCATTAATAAAAATGGAAGTAAATTAATTTGCTACTCCAGTGTAACCCAGTGAAGGTTAAATCGTGTCGTCGATTAAAGTGTTGAATATTTTTTTCACGCAGCTAATTTTCCAACCTCCCGCCGCATAAAATTAATTAATAAAAAAATAACACAAGCGCAACTACAGTCACAAACCACCACCAAAAATATACCCGACACGTGTTTCGCCTCTCCACGAGGCATCCTCAGGGGTTCCTAAAAATTCCTCGTGGAGGTGTGAAGATGTCGGGGATACATTTTTGGTAATGGTTTGTGACTGTAGTTGCGCTTGTCTTATTTATTTTATTAATTTTATGCGGAGGGAGGGTTCCATTTTTATTAATATGTACATTTTGCTAAGATGTTGGTAGTTTTCACCTCAACCAACATACCACACTAGGCACAAGAATTGTGCGTTCGCGCATATGTAGTGTACACAGATCAGCAAAGACTAGGAACGTCAAGCTCAGAGATGGGTTAAAACCCAATCAACCCGCCCGGGATTTAACTGGGTTTGTTACCCAAACCAATAAATTTAATAAATTTGTGCCCAAAATCGTGGGCAGAAATTGCTACGAAATTTGGTATAATTCCATATTAAATTACAGATTTCGAGCAAAACATATTTTTGAGATGAAAAAGAGGCAACTCCACACAGTATAACTTTGGAATCCTGTGGTTTCTCACTAATAAGGATGCATATCACGATTCGATTTTTATTCGAGTTTATAACGATTTATTTCAATTAACTTTTCTAGCGAATCGATTCAATAGAAAGTCAAAACGAATCATCTACATTAGAAAGCAATAAATGTTTTGTAATAATAAGTGTGGACAAAACTCGACTAACAACAAATACTTACGTGTGAATAGTTTTTGACTTCGATTTTGGGCGTTAATGGGTTTTAACCCGATTTAAAGACGGCGTTGGGGAATCGTCGGGTTAAAACCGAGGCGCTTGTCCATCTCTGGTCAAGCTATAGTACAATACGATACTATATTGGCAAGCATTGATTATTATTATTTTTTCTTTTTCTGCCATTTTAATTTACTTTGTTACTTGTAATAAAAAACAATCATTTATAGTGGTTCCAGCGGCGGAGGAGGCTAGTTGAGTGAAGAAAAAACTTTTATAGATTTCTCACAGGCCATGTCTACGGCAAACAAACGGCTAAAACAAAAAACAAAGATCCGTAATTGTGTCAGATCGAAAGAATTTTTCTTTCTGTTAGATCGATCTTTCTATTATAAAAAAAACTTTGTTTAAATTTCGAGAGAAACACCGAAATCAAAACATTCCCATTGCCTATTACCACATATTTCAAATAATCTTTTTACAGTCGTTCTAAAAATGAAACTTCAATATAGACAGTCCTTTGTTTATCCAAAACTGTAGATGCAGCTGAATGCGATTTGCATTTGTTGACTCTAGTTCGCGTTTCTGTGTCGCGCGAAAAAATGAACACAGCGTTTTTGTTTCGTGTAACAATTTAGTGCTCGTGTTCGTTGCTAAAATGTGAATTAGTTTACGAGCCTTTTGTATGTTTAATCGTCTAACCTACTTGTGAAAAAGTTACACTGTGTAGTTTTCGAAATGATATCGTCGGGTATAATGCAATCGAGTTTCCATTAAGGTAATTTTGTGACCAAATCAAACCCGCGTATTTACGTGGCCCACGACATTTGTCGTGGCAACCAAATTAATGTGATTTAAGGGAATATGTTGTTATCAGTAGACAACATGAATTAATGCTTACTATGCAAAAATGAGAGTCGTAGCTATTTTAAATAAAAAAATAATAAAGTTCAATCTCTCTTCTGTAAAATGTGATTTAGTGCAGATACGAGCTTTTTACCAATAGTAGTATTATATATGCGTATTTGCACTATCGCCAACGATATCGTTACTGGATTTATTTTTGGGAAGTAGCTCAGCGAGGATGTGTTGTGTTCATAACAATTGTGGGCTGAAAAAATATAACTTATTAATTTTAAATTCGTGTCATTCGTTTCGAGCCTTCGAATGGGACGTGGAATAAAAATGGACTGTATAATCAATAACGCCCCGTCCTAAATGTACAGTGAAACCCGGTCAAACAATTAACCAGAATTATATAGAAGGGTCGTCTATTGTTGCTGGCTGTTGATAAGGTTGAGTGTCGGTGTAGGTGAGGCTCGGCGTGCCGCGTTGTCCTCCCTGCGTCTCCTCCCCTGCGTCGCCTCCCGTTCGCATGTAAGTCCGGTTCGCAACAACAACTGTACATTCACTCTGTCCTTGTCAGCTTTTGTTTATATAAAAATACTTTTTATTTTCCCCGTGTTCTCGTGAAATTGTTCAATAGTGTACAGGTCTAATAGAAAATGGCCGTCGTGCAGCGGGGGCGATGTATTGCGCTCGGCGATTTTACCGAAGGCGTTTACGGATATCGACGACGAGAAGTGGGCAAAGGTGGCGTATGGATGGTTGAAAATTATTGCTGTTGGTACAAAAAGGGGACTCTATTTCTAAGACTGGGGCATAGTTAATCGGATAAATGCAGGTTTGTCACCGAAATTGTAGTCAAAGAGTTTCGTGTGAATCTCTGATTAATCGGCTTCGTAGCAATCTTTTCACGGGTAAAGCAAGTGCTCATTAATAACCTGATTTGCATATGATTCAGATAGGCTTTTCTAAACTCATCCGGACAGGTGATATCATTTTCACTGGACATTTTGCACCGCACTTCCTTTAGGTAACATACAAAGATGGAAGGTACAGACAACAGCAAGTGAAGTTTGACACTTTGTACCGTTCTTATCGTAAGCGGCGTAGAGTTAGGTTTAAATCGTAAGTATTAAGCTTGTCATGCTCTTACATCCTGAACACAAATCTTCATAATCATCGTTAACTTATTATATACTACTAGGCACGGGTATAAAAACCTCGTGGTAGAAGAATCTACTGGCTCCACCTTAGCACACGTTCCCTCTTTCCTGTGGCAGCTTCAAAAATGAGAATAGCCATGTTGGTCGCCAATCTTCGCTGAGAAGCGGCATACTAAAAAAAGAAGAAGACGTAGGTGTCCAAAATGTAGATACGTAATTTAGGAATCTTCTTATCGTATGGATGGCATACACTATGATGCTTGCCATCGTTGTGAAAGAATTTTGCCAATCGGCCTAAGGTACTCGATTGTTGCCTAAGATGAGTCTGACGTACGGGAAAGTAGTAGTACGACGGGAGGATTTTAGGCTATAGAAATTAAAGTTATGTAGTTGAGAAGCAACCGTCATCCCACTAGGCTACCCGCAGCTCTTTGGTGCAAACGTAAGCATTTAAAAATCTTTGCGCATCTTTCTAGATTTTAGGAGACAGTCGATTCGAACTGTATTAACTGACGTCGCCTTTAAAACCCCAAATGCTTTAACAAACGTTCTCTCCACCGCTTTGAACGACCCTAAGTCCATTCACAAATAAAACACGTCCTCGAATAAACAAGCGGGTAATCCGCCCATTCGTAAGTGCCTGCAGCGTCTCCGCCACATCCATACGTGTCGCGGGGAATCCCTTAACTGATGCCCCACCACATTTGGCCTCCTTCAGACTTGAGACGAGTTCGACAGACGATTTTGCAATTTGAAAACGGTATTGTGGTCTCGCGTGATAGTTTATGCGGACCAGGTATGGCGTTATTGTATGCGGACTGTAATTAAAAGATCAAATTATGAGTTGGAAGCCAGTGTTTATGAGTAATAAAACCGGTCTAGTTATGTTTGTAATAATTAAATACGTAACATACCATGCGGGATAATGTATGTTGTTATTTTTTTGTTCCATTGTCGTGGATATGAATCATTTTGCCTTTCTGTTGCATGTAGCACAGACTTTAATTGAGTCAACATTTTAGCAATAGTCCATTTACATTTCGTAGTAGCCTTTATTATTTATGTATAAAAGTGTATTTTGCTGGTTGGCTGGTTTTTACGAAATCCTACATCTGCTTATTAACGTAACGTTTGGACTTTAAGCCTTATTCTCGTTCCTCTGAATAAACCGCAGTCTCTATTTCTCCGATCGGTTGATACGTGGCGATATCTCGGCGCGTCCTTCCTTTCCCGGCTGTAATCACGTTAGGCTCACGCTAAAGTACCCGCGATGCCGAGGAGAAAAATTAGCAGCATCCGCAATTTATTTGTTTGAGATGGCCTGGATTCCACGAGTATTTAAGATCTCCGCTTTGTAAATAAAAAGCTTATAGCTTCTTTTCCTTCATGCAAAACTCGAACAAGATTCGTCGGAGATATTGAAATTACGCATAACTAGCATACGTTATGAGGTTACCATTTCGGTAAGTTAGTGGTCAAACCAAATCTGCGTAAACATCATGGCAACCAAATTAGCCAGATTTACTGGAATCTATTGTTATCAGTCCGTAAATAACTTAAATTAATGCTTACTCTACAAAAATGAAAGTTGCTACTATTGTAATAATAATAACGAAGTAATAACGTTTAAAACCTCTCCTTTAAAAGTTGATCTCGTGAAGATACGCGCCTTTGCTCTATCGTCGACGAGAATATATAGCGTTTTTTATTTATTATTGGATGTAGATTAGGTCTTCTTTTTTAAGCTACCGAAACACGAACTGATAGACTAAACAACTAAAACGAAGAACTAAACGACTAAACTTTAAAACAAGTATACTATGAAGCAAGACAAGTATATCGTTTTTCATATGAAGCAAAATTTTATTTAAATTAAAGGAAAAAAAGCAGAGCAAAATTTTTAAAATTATAATTTTTTTTGGTTAGTACCAAATAGCATATATTGGACTTGTGCCCCGTACGTGTTTCAATTTATTTTGCAGGTTTCCCAATTTTGTCGCTCCATTATTGAGGATGTGATATGTGTGGGACGGCAGAAATTACACTCGCTACACTCCTTACATGTAATGCTACGAGTTGCTACGGCGGGGCGTAGAGACTCGTTGTTCTACACGTTCTGTAACAAAGTACACATAAATAACTTATTACGTACTTAAATACGTATGTGTGCGATAACAAGGCAAATTAGCGTAGGTTCTGTTATTTGTATAAGCTTTATTAGAGTAAAAACATATTTCTACAATATTGCTACGGCGTAGAACATCGGAAGCTACGAAATATTAATATATGTACATGATATTTCGCTGCTGAGTTTTTTCATCTCCACAAACAGGTTCTCTATAGGTTTTGTTTACCGTGGGCGCCATTAGTGGACAAAGAAGGTCTGTGAATGCAGTATGTCGATGCAAATGCGAGAACGAGAGTCCTTGTGCTTGTGCTTGTAGGACTCTCTCAGAGTGATGGCTTTTGCTGTGGCCCGGTACACAAGTGGCTGACGCTATAAACGTACGTAGGTAGGTGTAGTACTACTACTGAATACAATGGATTGACATCAATTTTGGACGTTCAGGGTGGCCCAACGGTTTGGCCGCAGGTAGTGGATGAAGAGTCCCGGGCTCGATTCCCGATAGAATCAATTTGGGGAACGAACTTTTCTGGAGTGAATTTTCTTGCTCTAATAGTACAGGGAATTCCTTAGTTTCAAACTAGGTAATGGATATGGTTGTAAAAAAAATAGTGGATTATTCCTTGATATGAAATAAACAAATAACGGACCAATAAACAATAGAATCTTAATGCAATAGCGGGTTTGAAAAGCTATTTATATAAATCTACAAATGACATAGATAATATGATAAAGTACGTGATACATTTTTTATTTAACCAAATTTGAGGCAAACCCTTTTTTTTAAATGGAATATCTACGGGAGTTGAAACAGAAGGCAGCAGACAAACGCTACACGCCTATCCTTACCATAATCTTATCCCATAAAATGTAAGATAACATTATATTACGATGTTGCCAGACCAGGCAACGTTTAATCATAAGTAAACTAAGTAAGCTCATATATTGCACCACACTGAGTCCTCTAAAGTAGCCACCTGTCTGCGGAACACCAATCACCGGAGGGCCATGGTACTCAAATATCTGTATTGGCGAATCCTGAGCCGCAATACTGGTTATTCTAAGATATGTGTGTCAATAAATATTATTTCATAACATTTATAAGTAATGGGTCTCGTGATTCTTAATTGAAAAGTCGAGGTTCATATACCTGTGACTGAATGTAACTATGATTCTAATTTGTAAGTTACTTGCATCTGGGAGTGTTAAGCAGCAATGGCGCTCGCTAAGAAAGCATATGTTATGTGTGGGAATCGAACCCAGGACCTCTGCATGGCAGACCAGCACGGTAACCGTTCGGCAATGAAGGCAGTTAAGGAATACATCGTGATGAGACATGACTGTCGAAGTAGGTTTACAGTTATCTGCTTAGAGGAATCCCGTGTCAAGCAGTGGGACGTATGATGATGGATGATGATGGTTGTGTTTCATATGTTGCATAGAAGAACAGCTCAGTAAAAATATAAATAACATTGTCCCATACATTGATCGAGTAGCTCCAATATTATATATTATTTCTTTTTACAAAATTTAAAGCGTTCTCCGTCAAGGGTGGGTAGATTTTGACAGATCATAGCGGCCATTTTGTTGAGGCTGCTTTTGTAAAATCTTTTGTTTATTTTTCAGACACTAAATACAAATCATCATAGCAAGTTACAGCGTCGAACAACACGTGCAAATGATAAAATGTGACGACGATGTGCATAATAAAGACTGGCTCTGGTTCTTCTGAACACTCTCATGAACAGCGGCCATGTTTTCGGCAGATCTTGCGTTTCGTTACGTACGGATGTTGACTGATAGTGCATTAAACCGGTCGATCAATTTAGCCACCAAACGTTGAATAGTCGACTGGGAAAGATGACCACGTAAACCGTAAAATGGGCGCAACGCGCTCATCGTTTTCTCAATAGAACACCCATTTAGATAATAAATTTTTGTCATTTGCACGTATTGCTCGAATCATCATGGTAAGTTACACTTACCATGATGATTTAAACAACAGATTTGACAAAAGCAGCCTCAGCAACCTGGCTGCTATAAATTGTTAAAATCTACGCGTTCTTGGAAAACAGAAAACCCTTTAAAAAAGTTCGTTTGTTTTTATTTTTTTAAAAGAAGTAAAAAAGTAAATAGAAGAAATTACTTACGGCAACATTGGCAGCCTTTTCTTGTTTTTTCTGTATCTAACAAGTGCTGTATATTTCACTTATTCAATTCATGTAATAATTGTTAGTAACTTTCTTATTTATTGTTAGTTATATTTTATAATGTTAGTGTTAACTAACATCAGTTCAGTTTCGAGTCATCTAATCCCATAAAAGCGGCTCCTACTGAGAACCATTGTTACAGCATCCGAGCTGTAACATATGCTGAGTTGGATCCATTTCAACTTACTATTGCAATAATGAATTTATTTTGTAAAATTCTTAATAAGCTGAATAAATGTTTCTTTCTTTCTTTTTTTCTTTGTTTCAATACATAAACGGAACGGCTATAAAAGCTGTTCGTATTAATGAGAAGAATCATCCCCCAAAAAAGTAAGCACCCTGTATATTCAAAGACCAGAGAACACGACTCGGCAAACGTAGCGTAAGATGCCCTCCGGCCAGACGGAGTGAAGATCTACGAAAGACCGCTGGCAGGAAATGGACGCGACAAGGTATGACCTCGGCTGGCCTTATTGGCACGAATGGTATGTAAATTAATTGTACTCCAATACGTGTGATATACAGGGCTATATTTAAAATATTAACAAGCTTGCAGGACAAGATTGCTAAATCCTAAACAACATGTTTGTTGTTGTTTAAATTTTTTTTTGTACTATTTGAAACTTTTGAGATCTGTATTTGGTAGTAAGGTAAGTAAGTAAAGGTAAGTAAACCATGAAACACATAGAGAACGGATGCGGGTCGGGCGCGTGTCGGGTCGGGAGCACGGCGGGTGTAATTCCGTGTATTTATATGGACGACAACACACTACGTGCGAGCGCGAGTCAGGCGCCGGTCAGGTCGCGAAAACCTAAAAACTCGATAGTATACTAAATAATTTATATTTTTATATTTATTCCTTTACTTAATAATAAAATAAAATAAATAAAATTGGCTTTATTTAACATGCAAAATATATAAATTTCAAACTATAAACAATTCCTGGTGAAATTACAGGCACATGGAACTTGTCAACTTCTGTCTCAGGGTGACGGGCACGTAAGATCTTTGCAATTTTAAACTCTGAGTAGCACTGCAACTGTTCTCGGTAGGCGAGTCGCTTACCACCAGGTGCACGACTTGTTTGTCCGGTCACTTGGTATTATACAAAAAAAATATTCAAGTTAAAATTTAAAAAAAGCATGTCAAAAGAGTCCATGACTCAGCATCTGAGGACTATGTTAATTACGTAGCCCTCGCTGTTATTCTGCCATGCCCCGTCATAAATTGGAACAGACAAATTTAACACAAAGAAGATAATCAATTTGAGTAATAAATAATTTAAATTGTACAATACCAAACGTACACAAATAAATAGAACAGATATACAAACACAAGCTACTTCGTAAAGCCTGCGAAATATTGTCTGTAACCTTTAAAATATGCCATGCTAAATTCAGAAGTGGACATGATTATGCCGTCTTTATATACTTGTACAAGAGTCAAATGTCTGTAAAAATAGGGGTTAAAGTATGAAATTGCCGATTTGTACTGAAAATCTAAATTGTTTATTTTTTAAATTTTTAACAAATTTATTTAATCAAAATAGTTGCCATTATTATCTATAAATTGCTGCCATCTAATGGGAAGGTTATTAATGCCTTTGCGATAGAACTCCGACGATCTAGACTGCACAAACTGTGTGAAAGCATTTTGTACTGCCTCCTGGGAAGAAAACTTCTTGTCACGTAGATAATTGTCCAAATCACGAAAAAAATGGTAGTCCGTTGGAGCAAGGTCTGGTGAATACGGAGGATGACGAATGGTTTCTAACTGCAGTTCCTGAAGGGTCAAAATGGTTTCTCGTGCTGTGTGAGGTCTCGCGTTGTCGTGGAGCAATAATGGTGAAGATCGATTCATGAGTCGGGGCTGTTTTACTGCTAATTTTGTCAACATGGTTCGGAGTTCGGCACAATAGACATCTGCCGTTATTGCTTGACCAGATCGGAGAAAACTATAGTGAATAACACCATGCTGAGACCACCAAACAGTTACCATTACCTTTTTATTGGTAAGTTTATCTTTAGGACACTGTTGTGGCATTTGACCTGGGGTCAGCCATTGCATTTTTCTTTTCCGGTTATCATAAAGAATCCACTTTTCATCACATGTTACAATTCGATCCAATATTCCTTCATTTCTGTACCGGTTCAACAAGGCAACACAAGTTTCAACACGCGTTTCTTTCTGCAGATCAGTCAAATCATGAGGCACCCATTTTTCGTATTTTTTTATTTTATTGATTTGACGCAAGTGAGTCAATATTGTGGGTAAGGTAACGTTAAACCATGCCGCTAATTCCTGGGTAGTTTGACTAGGATCGGCTTCCACTATCTCTCTTAATTCACCGTTATTCACCTGTGTGGGCGGTCTTCCTCGTGACTCGTTCTTTAAGTCGAAATTTCCATCACGAAAGCGTTTAAACCAAAATCGCACGGTGCGTTCATTAGTAGACCCCTCTCCAAACGCAGCATTGATATTGCGGGCTGTTTCTGCCGCGTTAGTTCCGCGTCGGAACTCGTATTCAAAAATCACTCGAATTTTCGCAGTATCCATCTTTCTTGTCTAAATTGAATAACAAAAACAATTGAAAGTCGATATTCAAATGTTTCAAATTAAAAAAAAAAATCACAAACTTTTGAAAAAAGTTTTATTCGAAAACCTCAAACCATGAAGATTCTATGAAAATTCAAAGAACCTATTGCAATAAAACGGCAATTTCATACTTTAACCCCTAATATTTACGTTACGGTCACTAATATTCACCACGCGTGTCCTTTATATTTTATACCATTTTATAATGGTAATGCGGTCCATAGTTTTTACTTTCATATCTGGGACACAAACTGTTAACTTTTTGCATTTAAAATAAACGTTTTTCAAGGGAAAATAACCTTTGTCGGACGAACTGGCGCGGTCATGGTTGTTACTGGCGACAGATTTACCCGTTTCTTTATCTACTTGACAGTCGTGCGCGCGTACGTAATGTTATCTTGACAGTTGACGTCATTTTTTGTTGTTTACATAACGAGTGGCGTTAAACCGCGTGTAATGTAAACACTTGAAACTCGAGAACCAATTAAGCTACCGAAAAAAGAATAACACGGGCGATGAGAGCACTTAAGTAGCTTTTGTTTACACTACAGTTATGATTGTAATTCGATGACTTTATTTTTGAACTTACGAGTACGTTGAACACTTTTGCGAAATTTTCATAGTATTTCACGAAAATCTATCCTATCAAAATTTACAATGTAATTATATAAAAAAAATTCTAAAGAACAATGACAAAGTACAATGACCGCCACTTTGACGACATTTTTTTCCAAAAAGATTGTGATTTCTATATAATATCAAATGTTAATGTTTTATCACCATCAGAAAAAGCTCTTATTGACGATCATTTTGTGGGTAATAATTACTGAAATAAATAGTAATGGCATTCATCAAACCAAAAGTTTTCAGCAACCACTCGACAACAACAATCGCGGCACAAGTTA
The DNA here is from genome assembly GCF_003589595.1 of Hyposmocoma kahamanoa. Lineage (NCBI taxonomy): Eukaryota > Metazoa > Arthropoda > Insecta > Lepidoptera > Cosmopterigidae > Hyposmocoma > Hyposmocoma kahamanoa. The sequence continues at coordinate 868,714 of NW_020653745.1, read as the reverse complement.
CAACTTTGATATTTTTATTTTTTTTTATAATTCGACACACTTAAGAGGTACTTCTACTTATGCTAGGTTATCAAGTATTCAACTATTCAAAATTGGTGTAAAAATAACCACCACATTAAAGTAAATATATGAACATCTACGGACCACTATACATATATGTGTGACGATTTCTCACACCTGATACATGCAAGCATTCTTTGTAAAGATACAAAGTACTTAAATTTTGTATCTTTGCATTAAATGATACGTATTCACCTATTCCTAAGATATTGTACTAATTAGAATAAAGAGCGCAACGTAATCGCTAATTCTTATTTCGAGAATTCGTAACTGTGTTCTAACGACGGGCCTGAGCGAAAACACATGATTACCGGCGCTGAAGCCCTTAACCCGCTTCACAAAACATTTCTATTTCCCTTAATACCATTAATCTTTTTTTCGCGCGGTACAAAGCATTCGACTTGTTCTCTCTTGTTCGCGACGCCCTCCCGCACCCGTACCGCCATCGTCGTAGAAGCAGGAACTTTGGTGCTGTAAACTCTTACTGGATGAGTCAATTTTCTTCAACTTCCCAAGAAGCTATTAGGATGTCACGTTACAATATTACGATATCAATTGTTTACGATAGCAATATCTTGTTTCTATATTGAGTAGACTTGTGAAATATATTGTTTAATGTGCATTCAGAAATCTATTTTTGACAGGATGAACACCTGGTGGTAAACGACACGGCAGTGTCACTCAGAGCCTTAAATCACGAAGATTTAAGGGGCACTCCCATTGCGCCCGTCACCCTGAGACATAAGTTGACAAGTCCCATGCACTTGTAATTTCATCACCACCCCTTCAAAACCGGAACACAGTAATGATCAAATTACTGCTTGACGGTAGAAATAGGTAAAGTGGCAGTACTTCCATGGACGAACGAGTAAAGGGTTTTTGAACAAGAACTTTGTTTTGTAAATCAAAATAAAACAATAAATTTAGATGACAATGATTCAATTTTTTATTGTATTAAAGAAAGAAAGGTTTGGCAATTATGAATGAAAACTGATATCTGATAAATGTCCACCACAACCGCAATTACAGATGTCGATTCTTTCATCAAAGTTTTTAATCACTTTTTGACAAGATGGTGGTGATTGGCTCCCTATAGACTCTGTCTTTAACATAACCCCATAAAAAATAATCCAGCGGTGTTAAATCACATCGATGATCGAGCGGCCACTTAACGGCTGGATTTTGTGAAATTATGCGATCAGGAAATTTGGTTTGCAATCAGTTCATTGTTTCGGTGGCTGTGTGACTTGTGCCGTTGGCATTGGGCCGTTTTTCTTCGAAAATTCGGCTGGAAATAACTCAATTTTGACCTATTACTATGGATATCACTAACATGTGGTTTCAACAAGACGATTTCCTAATCATAATTTATAACATGTCTCCGTGCTACTTTCTAAGTTCTGTACATCTGCGTCGCGGGTCGCAAGGCAGGCCGAAAGGGCGCGGCAGCGAGATAAATCGTTTCAAACGTCCTCTTCCTTCCTGCGGGCCTCAGTTAAGAAGCCCGTAAAATAGGTAAATAGGGATTTTATTTAGCACGGACTGTTTATGCGATTTATGCGGTCCGACCGCCCGGCCGCCCGGCCGCCTGACCGCGCGGCCTCCCCTGACAACTACTGATAGTAAATCGTTAGATAAATAGGGATATGGCTGATATTGCCCTCTATTTTATGGTTCGGGGATTTGTTAAAGGATTCCTTTATAAGTGCTTTTATGTTTCGGAGATAAGTGGTGTTGTCATTATTGACTTTCCATAATGGTGGTTATCGCATTTTATGACTTTTCGTCGCTGCGTTAAGATTTATTATCTTTTGCAAAGGCTATAAGCAATTCGCACAATCCACAACACATCTTTAACGCAAGAAGAGCGCAGAATATTGTAATTAAGATATTCGCCACGTGGAGGTGAAACGCCCGTGAAATTCAAACAATGCGAACAGTGCGCCGGCGAACGCGAATGCGACTCACAAGAAACACTCATTTTGTGTAAATTTTTCGTGAATTTTTTACCCTCACATCTGACGAGCGTATTATCCCGACAAAAAACGTCGGCAATGCTAATCTTTGAGTAATTTGTCAAGCCGAAAAGTTCTTGCCGAATAATACTCTTTTTAACGTTCCGGAGGGAGGGCTACACATTTTTTCAAGGCGTAAATTTTTTTGTTTACCTTTTCCAAAGTAAAGGTTACGGCTGCGATCTTATTCCGAGAATCCTTTTTAGTAAGAAGAAAGGTTTATTGAATTGATCGAAGTAGGTAAAAGGGTTTTTAGTTAAAAGACTTTAGTTTCTTTGATGAAAAACGTCGATGGAGAGCCGTACGCGATCTTCAATATTTCTGCTACAATTTTCGTTGTATTTTTGTTAGGCTTCGCCTATTACTCATTCATGTTTCAACTTTTACTTAAGTAATTGAAGTGCTTTGTACAAAAAGAGAGAGGGTTTCAACCTCTTCTCAGATACAGGGGCTTCTGGTATCATTGATGGTGCGGCGATAGATATTTTGGAACACCAATTCAAAGTCAAAGTCAAATAATCATTAATTATTCCATAGGTACAATTTTTACACATGAACACATCATTTTTTTTGCTCTGCTGCTCGTTTACTACGCGTGCTTCCCTGAGAAGAACAAGCAAGAAACTCTAGGGATTGAAATTGCTCTTTTCAAACATAAACTTAAATGCTATGGAATACACTTTGAATCATAATTGTGTGGAATCTAGACTCTTGTTGTCTTTCCATACATCTTTATCTAAAACATACTCTTCAGTTTTGTAATAAGACTTTTCAATTAAAAAACTTTTAATGTAAGTTTTAAACTTAGGAAATGATAATCTTATCATATTCTCCGGAATCTTATTGTAAAAGGGTATACAGTTCCCCGTAAAGAATCGTTTATCTTAGCAAAACGAAATCGTGGTGCATTAGTTTGGACTTAGTTGTAAGATTAATATTAAGGACATCTACTTTCTCAAGGAAATTATGTATATTAATACAGGGCTGATCCATTGACGCTGTTAGCTGACAACTGGAAACCAACCTCGCTTCAATTAAATAGTGTAAATAAGTAATTTCAACTGAGTCAATCGTGAACGTGGGATTAGTAAAGAACCTGAAACGTTGGTTTGTTTGAGAACAAAACAAAGTTATATTCAATTTAGATTCGAAGAAATATATTTCTAATAACTACCAATCACGAAAACCTGAGAATCTTAAGACTATTTCATATCAATAGAACATATTTTAATCTAGATGGTTCTGACGCTGAGCAAACAAAATAGAAATATAAATCAATAATAAAATCGTTATAACACAAGCCGAAATCATTCTCGAATTAAGTCTACTTAAAACGGAATTAAACAAAACGAGGGTACAACGTCGACGACCGTTTTTTTCATGTACAGCCCAAAAAGTACAGAATCGTACATCACAAAACAATTGTAATTAACAACGGCTCGCCCGCAACTTGCCTTAACAAACAACAAACAGAAAGGGCTCCAGTATTAAAACTAGAGATGCTCTCGTACGCAACGCTTTGTGAACGCGAATATATCCACAGAGTTTATTGTGCACGGTTTTTGCTTTGCCGACAGTTGTTATTTATGATTGCAGAAGTTTCCATCTTTGTTACGATTTATCCTCGTTAATTTTTCGAATATAGGAAATTCCAGGGCGAACACGTGTCTGTTTCGAACTTTCAGGGCTTTATGTTCCATGTGGCTTCCAATAATTATATTTTGAAGCATTTTGCGTGACATTTAACACAGGGAAATAATATGGTAAATATTCTATCTCACATACCGAACAAAAGAAAAACCAACCCTTCTAATCAAAGATTGAAAATTTCATGAGCCCCGCCCTGAGGCATCGTGCTCAAGGGGTTAGCAACATTTCCCTTTTGGATAACCAAGCTTATACTATGGTGCAAGTAATGGAAGGTCACCGGAGAGTTTTACATATTGATTATTTATTTTACGGACATTAATGAACCAAATGTGTAGTTTACTCTCTGCTAGTGTGCGTATGTGAAAGTGTAGTTGTCTTGAACGAACACTAACAAACTGTACAGGTATACGTAATAAAAGAGGGTAAGAACGACCCTGTAGCTCTTAGGTGCTTACCCAGCCACTTAAGTACCCTAAAAGCCTATAAAGCCTAGTCCTATCCATATAAGCATGTTAGATAATAGTCAAGGATGTCTACGCCGTAAGACCTACTGTAGACGAATGGTGGGAGAGAGGACATAAGAGTTAGTACACAACATGAGGGCGTACAGGGATGTGTTTTCTCGCTGCATGCCAGTCAGGCAAACCGCAACGCGTTAGCAGATAGTTTAAACTCGACTGCAGTTGAAACGCATAACAGTGAAAATGTTAAATCATTTTGGAAAAAATATATAGTACAGATACCGTGTGAAAATATTCCTAAAAACTAAGCCGACGTATTTAAGCTCATCTACCGGACGGCAAACTAAAATGCGGCTATGTGTCAAAATACTCAATAACCCAGGTTTTTAGAAGCCTGCTGTGTCCCATTGCTGGGCAAAGGGTCCCCCTCTTTTCTCCAACCCACGTCGAACACGTTAACTATTATAACTATTAGTTAACGTGTTCGAAAAATATTTATATATAATGTATAAATATGTATTTAAAAAGATAGAGAATTTTGAGCTCTATAATATGCTGCTTGCTTTTATATTTAGAATCGTTTTTAAAAAGTTCATTATAATTTCACACACTCAAACACACACACTCACACACATCAATTTTATTATAAATTATTATTTTTATTTATTATTTTATTGTTATTAATTTTAATTTACGGGTATAAAAATTAATGTAACTTGGATGAGCGGGGTTTCTAACGCAACTAAAAAGTATCCCCAATACCGGATACTGTAATTATTTTATTTAGTATATAAAGGCTTCTTTTATCCTTTTTTTTTAAAATTACCTCATAAAATAATTCATTTTAGTTAATAATAATAATTTAGTTATTACCTAAACCTTTGTGTAGTCGGCAAACTGTATATTATGTCAGGACTCAGATCACCGACGCATGCATTGATTATTAATGTAGCAATATTTATTTGAGTTACTAATAATTGTTTCAGATACACGGTTCATAAAGTGATTTAAAAAATGTTTTTGAATTGAAGTGCGAGTTTTGAGAGCAGCTCTATTATAGCGGGGCTTGGAATAATTACGATTCAAATATTTCATTCGTGCTAAGTAGCTCGTTGGCTGCATATTTTATAATATCTCGCTGACGACGGCCGGATAAGTACCGTTTTGCCGCAGATATGAGTATTTATGCTAAACCCGTTTTATTCAATTTACCGTCTTTTATGCAAGACGGTTTCGTACGTGAGTAGACTCGCGCGATTTTGTTCTACTCGCACAAATTGTTTCGCTTGAGCGTTCTGCATTTGAAACTCGGAGTGGAGACAAAATAAGGATCTACAAAGTGAAACTAAATGAAATTTTGAATTTCAGAGAACTCGTGGAGATTTCTTTATATTTTATTGTTTGTCTGTGCTACTGCGTTAGAAGACATCGACTGAAAATTGGCAATTATTCTTATTCGAAATACTCACCAACTTACTTTACTACCTAAGTGTAATTTTCATTAAATCCATTTTACTAACGTTGTATTATTTAGTATCTAAACACTAGTGTCGTATACAAACGGTAAGAAGGGACAGTGTCCCAAATAAACAGAGCTATTACAATGACTCGCAGGCGCCCGTTCCTGAAGTGTGTAACAATTTGTCCGCCATTATAACTTCCTCCAGCGGATCAATTATTCTCTCTTATTTGTGTTGCTACTAGAGGTAAGGTGCTGTTATCTGATATTGTTTTAGAATTACTCGTATTTACTAAACAGTTTATAAATGTTAGGTCTGTTTGGTACAGTCGTTATTCCTTTTCATGATTTATACAATTCTAAGTGTCGGAATTTAGAGGTTTTATGATTGCACGTTTGTATTTGGTTTTCTTAATAGTCCATTATGTAAATGTAAGAACATAAACAATAAATAGTTTCCTACATTGAACGATTTCTATATTGCTTCGGAGGTTTAATCTTTGATAGAGACGGATATCGTGAGTACTGACAGATAGGCAGTCTGCATCTGTTCCGTACAGTAACTGCAGTGCAGCTCTATTGGCAGGCGTGCTCGCGGCCTTGTTTTGCCCTTCCGCCCTACGATTTGAATAATTTCACTCACTTTTAATAAATGCTTTGCGCTGTTTAATTTTTCTCTCGCATTGTGGGAATCGAGGGGTAAATAATTCCCGAGTAAATCATTCCCGGATTCCGGGAACATCCGTTTCCCAATCTTTTGATGTGCACGGTTCTCGATTCTTTTTTGTAGATACTTACTTACATTTTATCTTTCAAAGTTTGAAACACTTCTAAGTACCACGTAAAAGTATAGTAAATGATTACTGGTTAGTAACATCTTTGAATTAGAAAGTTTAATTCTGTTATAACTGTCTTCTTATTAACGTGATAAATCCACCACTTTTGACCTCGAATAAGTCGTTTATAAATTTGTATGCATTTTTTGACTAATCAACCGGTTACTTACTTTTTATAAACTATTCGATTAACGAAGGACCTCGGATTATATTGGTAATTTATTTAAAGTAAATAGATGACTATTTGCACCCGTTGTAGTCGAAACCCTTGGCCCATAGGGTCTCGTTGCCCTTCATCTTTACAAAATTTTATAAAAAAAACCCAAGGGCTGGTAGTTACCTTGCCCAACGTATTAGCACAGCTATACAAAGGGGGAACGCTGCCAGTATCTTAGGCACTTGTGAAATTATGCCACTACTTTGTTAAACAAAGATCGAAAACTTACAAAAGTTCACTTCGATGTTGGATTCGAACCAACGTCTCCCAACAAACTGTGCCAGACGCTATGCTAACTAAGTCACTGAACGAACCAACGGGCCTCATGAATTTTTCCATTCGTTTGTTGCCCATCTTTGTTTTTGGTTTTTAGCGACTTTTTGCCGTAGCGTCATCTGCCAGAAACCTATGAAAGTTTTTCTTCACTCAGGGATGTACCTTTACAGCTACCAGCCGCTAACTAGAGATGTCATTCTAACCGCTCACCCGATGCGCTCCTCCTACCGCAAAATGGCGGCTATTTGGTTTCGCAAATTAGAAAAGGATTCAGTTTAAATACAAGTTTTTATAAATAAAAATTATTATTCTGCATTGCTAAATAAATACCCTCTGTACTACAACAAAAACATCTCAAATAAAATGCAGTAATACACCGCAAATCCTGCATTTAAAAAGCACTAATGAAATTTTTGGTGTACTTGGGTAAATATGATAATATTCCGTTTGAGTGGTTCTAACGTTTACCATGAAATTACTCCTTAAAGTATAGTTTATAAACATTTATATTCAGGGTAAACTTAAAAAACGCAACTTACGGTATGTTTTCAATAAATAAACACCGACATCACCAGCCGGCCCAAACAATAACATTCACGATTGTCGTGACGCATTTTGAAGTTGTATATTTTTTTTAAATGACAGACCCAGGCATTAAAAACTTTATGGTTTGCTAGAGTAGTTACCGAAATAGCAATTAGTATTAATTCTTTTACCTGTTATAACTTCGATATCCGATAAATCGGTATAAAATCATCACCGACACCTCTAGGTATGGTATGCTTCCAGAGATGCATGAATCGCGTGAGCGGTTAATAACTGTAACTAAGTTTTATTGAATATTAGGATGTCTGTAGATCATGGTAGTCATGATATTCAATTATTTTTTGTGAAATTACTCGACTAGTTTGTTATAATTATTAAACAATAAAAATGTAAGTGTTCGATCTTTGTTTAATAATTATAAAATTTAATACTAGTTTTAGTTTTTACTTGGTATTTAACTTTTTATTGCATTTTTATACCTTATCAATGAACGAATAAATTGCTTTAAGTAGATAAGATGGTGCCTGCTATGGAACGACCTCACTCAGGAAATCTCTACTCAATCGTACATTAAAGACATTCCGCAATTGGGCACATAACTTGTTTCATAGTAAGAAATTATTAAAACGAAGAACGTACGCAGCTACGTGTATCGGATTTTTCAGAGTAGAAGCCCAGGTTATGTGTCTCGGAATCACAGTCGCAGGCAGGGAATTCCATTCCTTGGCTGTACGCATTATAAAGGTTATTTATTTCTGCCGCCAAGCAGTACAGCATCATTCCACCTTTTTATCGCCATTTCTCCGGTTCCTGACCACTCGTTTTTCAATTTTGAATCGTTCTTTAATAATTCCTTCGCCTCGCCATTCTGATTTCGTTACGTTCCATCGTCACTTAATTTTTTTGAACCGTTTACGTTACCAAAAATCTTTTGTGCGATAAACATTTTTTAAAGATCACAAATATTAATAAAAGTGGAAAGTAAATAATATAAAAAAATCTTTACCCGTTTGAATTTTGAACTTACTAAGGGAGATGTATGGAGGCTGCGGACGCTGCGGAGGCCACTATTCTCCTTGCTACGCTACGTATCAGATATCACTCTCATACAAAGTCGAAAATACCTACGCTATAATAGTGTACTAAATCTGACTATTGACACCAGGTGCTCACTACGAGGGAAAAGGAAGCTAAGCGCGGGCTTAGAGAGGTAAAAATAACGTTATTCATCGTGCGCAGTTTTGCGGAGCCGAATACTGATAGATGAAAGTCTTGTACGTTATCTTGTCGGCGCACTCAGCGGATGCACTTATCGCGTAAGCTTAAGCGAGTGACGGAGTCCTGGCTCTGAGCGGCATTGCGACTGTTATGGACACGTGTGTCGCTTACTACCTGCAGGCGCACAATTTGTACCTTCCGTTACTTGGTTCCATACAAAAGGATGACGAAAAGCGTTTAGTACGTCTGAAAGGAATATCAACCTATTAAAGATGATATCCCGTATTTCTCGATTTATTTAAAAATGCAAATGAATTCTTCCACAAAGTCTTACTGTAAATGGAGGTTATCATAATTTCTTTTATCACAACCTGAGCTACTTTAATTTAAGTTTTAATTCAAGACTGTCTAAAACTTTTCGTTTCGAACTTGTACCAAGCTTGCGCAAACTATTGCTATTTCACTTGTTCCTATTTTGTAAGTGTTTGTCGTCTATCTCTGTCTCTTTTACTACGATTTATATTCCAGGTAGCGTATTAAATGTTGAGAAACTTTTAATATTCTGGTAGGTTTTTCAATCACCAGTGTGGTTCCACCAGGTTCTGGACATGATTATCGAGCGCATAACAAATACATCAGATGATATCATCATCAACCCATTTATATGCCCCACTGCTGGGCACGGGTCTCTTCTCAAACCGAGGGTTTAGGACTTCACACGTTTTCCGGGGGTTGGGAACCTTTATGCAGCGGCGACATGCAGGTTTCATCACGGTGTTTTCCTTCACCGACAAGCCCAGAGGTGCAAGTCCAGATTCGAACCTACGGCCTGTGCTTCAGAGGCGGTAGGTGAAACCATTAGGCTACCAAGGCTGTGATATTATTGTTTTTATTTCGATTGTTTGTTTCGGCAGTTAATTACAAATAATGAATATATATCATTTAATTATTGATCTAAAGAAGTAGATACTTATTTGTAGGTGTTTTTCTGTTGACTAAAACGAACTTACAAACTTTCTAAATTAGGTAGCTAATGCTTACAGTTTATTTATGTTTTAATATGTAATCTCAATTAGGTCAAACGTATAGTTGCTATTGTTCGTATAGTGTCGGGGAATTTTCTTCTCTTCTGAGTTGAATATAAGATAATGTACAATAACAATGTAAAATAGCGTGTATATGTTATATTGTAACGGTACAACACACAGACTGGGTTACAGAGTAACACCCTGGGTAGGTTGTTACTCTGTTCGAGTAAAATAGTTATTTTGAAATCCGAATTTTACTTCACACTCACATGAATCTGTAGTTTCGATGGCATATACTGTAATGCTTGCAATGGGGGTGAAAGTATAGGAAAGGAATAGTACTGTGAGGCGGGTCTCGCGTAGAGTAATGAAAATATGTAAAGATCGGTCCACATGCACTTATTGTAGAAGTAAAAAGGGAGAAGGTACAGGAAGAAAAAAGAATAGCCTGTAACAAAATATAATGATATAAAAAACAGGTACAATGGTATAAAACGCGTACCTAAGTGAACTTACACCTAAACGGCCTGTATTCGTACAAATACTGATAAATTTGTAAGTAGTTAGGTTACGTGGTTTTCAATGGTATAACTGGTCAGAATTCTAAATGAAGCAACGTGTGCTCGCTGCGGAAATTTAGTAGAGTGGCGATGGAAAAAAAAAGTAAGAGTAACTAAGAAAAGGAATTAAAGAACGATTCAGAATTTCAAAAACAAATGGCCAGGAAACAAAGAAAAGGTTGATAAAAATATGACATGACGATGAAAGAGGTCAAATCGTCACAGTACGTCGTGCGGGGAGGCTCCTTCGCACCATTTATTTGGTCTGTGTTTGCGCCCCATATTTCGATCGTCAAAGCTGGATATGGCGTTTCATCACAAATTATATTTGATACTTGTCTAATTAAATTTACGATGAAATATAACTCCACTTCTGCACAGATGTTTCGTAATGAGTTACAAGAGTTGCCGTTTAGACGTAGATGATCTTTAGTACAAGATTTAAAAGTGTTTTCAAAACTCACGTGTATACAGTACACATTTCTCGGAAAGTGAGCATCTGGTTTGTTTTTTAGACTTCGCTTGTATGAGTTAAATTTACAGGGTTTAGAATTTGGGGTGGATAATGTATAAGTAATGGAATAGTAAAGAAAATGGATATCATAGTATAAAAGTAACGGGACTTACTCGCGTAGTAATTTACTCTGCTCACACAGCTGCGACAATTGCTTCGCTCTCCAAAGGACAGAGCCTCTGGGGTCCCCGGTGTCTATATGGTTCCCTGTGACTGCGGCAAGTGTTCCATCGGTGAAACGAGACGGAATGTAGCTACTAGGCTAGCTGAGCATATCCGATCCATGAACAACCAAGATGTCAATGGATCTGCGGTGGCAAACCACTTTCTAAGTACTGGTCACTACATTTAATTAAGTAGGCGACCAAATTTTAATATAGATGGAGGCTGGAGCTTGCCACTGACCTGGAAGCCGTGTCTTCATGGCGCTCGGTATGCAGCTGCCGATGTTAGTGGTAACGACGTGGTGAGCTCTGTGTGCTGGACTGTTCCCGACAACAATTCTACGGATAGCAGTAGCGAAGAAGAGTTCCAGGACGCGCTGACGCAACGTATCAGACTCCCGAGTTCCCCACTGCGAACTGCGTAATCGGCGCGCGCGCAGAGAGCCGCAGCGCGCAGTGCTAGATATAGCGCGGTCGCGAACGTTGCACTCAACCCCTGATGAAGACCATCTATTATGGTTGAAACTAGTCGGACCGCTTTCGACTAAAGTACTACGTAGTAAGTCCCGTTACTTTTATACTATAATGTGTGATAACCGCGTTAGTTTTCATAACAAAAAAATTGGACATCTTTATTAAATTTCGTAGTAATGATTACAGAATATTGTGAAATTTTCATCAAACTCGAAATCTTGTTAACTAGGAGACAGAAACTTAAATTTAATATGCACAATTAATCGTACATAACTCAAATGGAAGGAACATTTCTGAACATAATTGTTTAGATGGAATTATCATTATCATAAATTCACATACATCCTACAAATGAGTTCTAAAGAGAGGGCTTTAGATCATAGTGTGCCACTGACTTCACACATTTTTCAAAGATTTATTTATTTATTTATTAAAGACACAATGTAAACTTACAGTAACAACCAAAACGCTTACATGCTAATTACTTATACTACATACATATTTGATACGCTAAGTTTGCCTTATAAATTACTTTGCTAATGTTGTCGCTTTGCTAATGTCAGCATCCTGGGCCTTAGCGACTAGACAATTAAGCAACGTGAGGTTTCGTAGGCGCGTTGTCAGCCCGGCAAGTGTGTCGCATGGGGGGCGCCAACAATTGATGTTGGCGTCAATATTTATCCTCATAAGGATCCTAGATTTCCGCGCAGTATTCCAGTCCGCTTCTTACAAAAGCATTATAAAGTATAAGTACTACCCTAATATCACGAAACTGTGAGGATGCTCGCATAAGAAAATCAAGAGTTTTATTGGCCGTTTTGCAGAGAGTCGTGATGTGGTCATGAAACTTGAGCTTGGGGTCCATTATTACTCTCAGATCGCGAATAGACTGTACTCGTTCAAGTGCTGTATTACCTATAGAATACTGGTAATTTACAGAGGCGATAGATCTCATGTAGAACATTATTTTGCATTTACCGATATTAAAAGTTAACCCATTGTTTCCACACCATACAGATACCGCATCAATATCGCAATGCAGAGCCCGACAGTCTATGACCGAATTAATTAGGATGGAATAGTTTTAGGTCATCCGCAAACAATAAACACCTACATAGCTGTGTTAAGAACCTTGGGAAGATCATTTATCATGAGTAGTAATAGGGTTGGTTCTAAAATGCTACCCTGACTCACCCCGGACCATGTAAAATAATGGTCAGATTTATATTTTTCAATTTAACATATTGTTTGCGGTCGCCGAGATAGCTAGCAAACAGCTTTAACAAGCCAGATGCAAATCCTATCGCGAAAAGTTTTTCCAACAGAATATCATCGTCCACTAGGTCAAACGCCTTCGTGAAATCGAAGTAAGAGTCATCCACCTGTCGACCTGCATCCATTTGGGATGATACGTAGTCAACAAATGAAATAAGGTTAGTAGTGGTGAGTCGACCACTCCGAAATCCTTGTTGAGCGATATCTAAGCGATTAGTGACTTGCAGTTTTATGTGAAAGTTTAAGATGTGCTCAAAAACTGTACAGAATATGCTTAAAACTGCGATAGGCATTGTAATTTCTTTAGAAGTGCCTATTTTCTGGACAGGTGTTATCCTTGATACTTTCCATGTACTTGAAAATTGTCCTTTCAGGATCGGTGGCAGTTTTAGTACAGACCTACAGTCCATTACTAGGAATTTAGGAATATCATCGGGTCTAGCAGGCGAACTGGATTTAAGGCGACGGATTGCACTGCACGGCGCAAATCGTCTACCGAGACATGGATAATGCGTATAGTAGCAGCATCACTAGCACCACCCGCACGAGACTCCGTCTCAGCTGCATCTAGCAGTGGGGAGTTCGAATGAAAGACAGAGCTGAAATAACGAGCAAACGCAGTCACAGATTCCTGACCCGTTACCATCGTACCATTATCATCTATAAAATCAAAGCAGGACTGATAGTCCTTGCGTTTAGAATTTATATGAGACCAAAAACAGTCCCAAAGCCATATATTTTTTAAGGTGGAAAAATTTAATTTTGAGTTTGCCTATGATCTCGGGCGTGTACCAAGGCGAATACTAACGCACCCGGGATACACTAGCACGTTTTCTAGGTACATGTTTTTCAATAACGGTGAAGAGCTTACCGTAAAAAGCCTCCACCGCTGCATCGATTTTCTGCTCGACGAGTACGTTTGCCCAGTCCAAGTTGGAAATATCGTGGTACAGTTCCATAATATCTGCTTTGCGAAAGTTCCAGTCAGTAAGACAAGATTTTTGATCTGTCGGGCCGGGGGACGATAGAGGGCTCGGTCCGCGCGGCATGCGCAGCACTACCTCAAGCGGTGGGTGGTTTGCGTCGTCCGGTACAAGTGCTCCGGCCGTCGCCAGTTAAATCTGACAGGACAAGGTCCAGAATACCACCATAACTGTTCCTTATTTGGTTATATTGCTTTAGTGTACAGAATTCAGCTTACTGTTCAAACTGGAATTTAACGTGAGCACCACATGAATTTAAACTAAAGTCACCAACGATTACAATATTTAAGGTAGAGTATAAAGTTACGGCGTTTTCTAGGCAAGATAATACATTTTGATATTAGTTTTCATTACATGTACGTGGTAAATAAGCCACACACAATAAGAATTTCACGTTGTTACAAGTAACCAGAGCAAATAATAACTCAAAATCAGATGCTAGATCGTCTATACGTCTGTTACCAGCCACACTTTGTAAGTGTCTTTTACAGTCAGTAAAACGCCACCCCAACCGCCTTCACCAACTCTGTCCTTTCGAATCACCAGGTATCCCGGCGGAAACGGTTCTGCGTTAACTACCGAGCTATTTAAAAATGTCTCAGTCAAGGCAATAATGTCACTACAGTGGAACGTACAGATGTTGTTATAAAACGTTCTGATAGAAAATCTCGATAGTTTTAGTATTGCTACGGTTTTTGAACCTGGTCATGTTTGGCACGAAAATTCTGCTGCCAAGGCTTTATACAGATGTTCTCAGTCCAGTTATTAGGAGACATTACGTCTTTTAACATCCGAGATGGCACATTTAGCTTAAAAGAAGCATAATTTCCACGTGATCTAAGCGTGTCAATCGTGCACAGACCAACACCACATACACGATCCAGGTGCGCAAGCACTTGCGCCTCATTAGTGCCTGTCTTTACATAATACAGGTGCAAGTATTGGCGCCGTTCAGATGCCTCAAGTTGGGCAGTATCGGGAGATGCAGTGCCACGTATAACTTCACTGTGAGAGTTTCGTAATCGCTTTTTCTTCACTTCAGTCCAACCATCTTAAGGTTGTGAACCTTCTCGGATGTGCACGTTTCATCACGACCTTTTTCTTTGCTGTTAGCGATAGGTTAATAAATGTTAGAATATAACGCAGGCCAATCAGCATTGTTCATGTCAAACGGCAGTCGCTCTCGCTATCACTTGTGTCGGTTTTTCCGGATAAACAGGTGTCAGGTTTTAGACGACATTATTATTGTTTTTCACCGTAGTTTTTAAATTTTTTAAAATACACATTTACAAATGAACGCAACTTGGATATAAAGTATAACCGCTCACGCGATGCGCTCATCCTACCGTAAAATGGCGGCTATTTGGTTTCGCAAATTAGAAAAGGATTCAGTTTAAATATAAGTTTTTAAATTTTATTAATTATTATTCTGCATTGCTAAATAAATACCCTCCGTACTACAACAAAAACTAAAAACTTAAAAAACGCAACTTACGGTATGTTTTCAATAAATAAACACCGACATCACAAGCCCAAACAATAACACACACGATTGTCGTGACGTATTTTTGAAATTGCTAATTTTTTTTAAATGTCAGACCCAGGCATTAAAAACTTTATGGTTTGCTAGAGTAGTTACCGAAATAGCAATTAGTATTAGTTCTTTTACCTGTTATAACTTCGATATACGATAAATCGGTATAAAATCATCACCGGCACCTCTAGGTGTGGTATGCTTCCAGAGACGCATGAATCGCGTGAGCGAATATATACGCCACAGGGATTCAAACCCTCGTCCTCTCAATTTAGAAGCTACTGTTCTCCAACTAAGCCACCACCATTTATAAGTTGTAACAAGTAATAATAATGAAACTAAACTTCTTACGAAAAGATCAACGGCGCAGTCGGCCTGAAGGAAACCTTTTAGGTAAGAGTCAGGAATTCTCCCAACTGCGCTATTATTGCTTTAGGTGGAATAATGCTCGCTATTTCACAAAAGTTAGTTCATATGATCTTCGTGTGAATGAGACCCGAGATAGGTTCAGCGTACACAGAACCAGTCACCGCGTGACATGGGTTGAACGAGGGCCGACACGTTGAACTTCACCGAGGTTGTTATTTTACATTAGGTGCTGCTAAGTGTTGAAGCTGCCATGGTTAAAAACAGGGTGCGAGTCTACTTTGACTGGTGAGCGCACGAATGATAAAACAAGCAACTTCTGGCAAATAAAATATTTTAAATGAAACATTCCATTCCCCATTCAAATCTTAGACTTATTATTACGTGCATACCGTCGAGTATGTAATTTAAATTGGGCAAGTAAGTACAGCTCAGTGGTCTCATTATCGACGGTCTGAGCACCACTTCACTGAAAAAATTTCCTTTAC
Source organism: Hyposmocoma kahamanoa (assembly GCF_003589595.1). Taxonomy (NCBI): domain Eukaryota; kingdom Metazoa; phylum Arthropoda; class Insecta; order Lepidoptera; family Cosmopterigidae; genus Hyposmocoma; species Hyposmocoma kahamanoa. The sequence goes on along the minus strand of NW_020653745.1, from coordinate 852,590 downwards.
GTATAGCATAAAACTGGTGACTACAAAACTACGGCAATACATAACCAAACTAAGTTTTGAGTTTCATAAGTGCATACTTTTATTGATTCAAACTAATTTTGACAACGACTAACTACGGTAAAAAATGAAATAACTGAAGCATTTTGGTTATTCTATTTTTCGATGTTTCCGTCTTCCCGGCCTAACTTAAGTGGACCAAGAGTTGCTCGTTTAGGCTCATGCGGAAGAGTTGTTTGATTTACCAATGGTGTGTGTGTACACAGCCCGACTAGAAGAGTCCACCCATGTTATTGCAGGACGTGATGATGATAAATGAGCAAGGCGATAGCCGAATGGTGGCTAAAAAGTGGTTACAGAAAAGTTTTAACGTCCTACAGCGAAAAAATGCACAAAGATAAAAAGTTAAGTAGCAAGGCGCCGCCGATCCGATAGGGAAAGTTACAAGTGTGAGTAGATATTATTATGTAACAAAAGGTAAAAACCGTAACGTCAGCGCGCTCGCTGGCTTAACTCGATAACCTCGCAAGGCTCCGTGATGAGGGTCGAACGTCAGACCACGTCAAAAGTGAGGTCGCAGGTGAAGTCCGATTGTATGTTTTGATTCTAATGTAACGCCGGTTTTTACGAAGTTTTTGAAATTTTTATTATTACGACTTGTAATTAATATATGGGCATTCTTCTGGAATGTCTCTTTAACTGTAACTTGTAATGGGAAATCAAACATACGTTGGTTGATACAAATGTATCTATAATTAATCTATCTATAAAATCTATAAGTATTTGGAAATCAGGCTTTCCTTTTTTTTAACATCAATTTCGTTTTTAAAATTAAAATTATAAAATGGACTAGAAAAAAATCCATCAATGTAAAAAAAAATTTAAAAAACGTGATTTTCAGCAATTGGCAAAAACGTGTTTGATCCCTAGATACTTTGGATGTGTGTACATTTTTGTATCAATAACCGGCAGTTACCACTTTCCACCAGATCAATTGTATTCCGTCCGATTCTTTGCCGTTCGAAAAATTCAAAAGAGAAAAAAACGATCGTTTGTTTTTAATATAAGAGAGTGAATGAATTAATGATTTAAACGCATGAGTGAATGAACCATTGATCCATTTTCTAACAATTTATTTTTCTATCAACAGATTTATAATAGAATTATTATTAGAATCTTATTATTAGAAATCTATTAGATTCTAAGATGTAAATAGATTTTCCAAATGATTTGTCATACAGGTCTATCGAGGAGTAGATCTATTCTTTCCTCCGTTGATTAATTGCACAATTGAGAACGGGAATGTTAAGTAATGCCAGTCGTAAAGCCATCTAAACAATACAATAAGTAAGTACTTAGTATAAGATAAGAGTAGAGTTGATCGTTCCGGTGACCTCGCCCGGAGCCAGTGGATAATCCTGCTAAATAAATCCCGGGAATACTGCAAGTTTGCCAGTGACGAGGGTCGCAGTCAAACGTCGCATAGTACGGTAGGTACACGTATAAAAGCTATTTCAAGGTATTCGCTTTAGGGTGCTTAATTGGAATGCGTACGTATGGTTATATTTTATAGGATAACTTTATTTTCTACGTATGCATATACATTTGTAAGAGAGTTCCCTGTAAGCCTTTGAGAAACAATTTGGTTCTACCACTGGCCCTCTTCTCGTTTTGCAAGCATTAATTTTAACATCGTGTGTATTACTTTTGACCTGCAACTTTTTAATACGAGTGTGATTTCGGCATGGAGTGCCCTGGGCTCCATCATTTCACTCTTGGTCGCATTATATCTGAGCCCAGGGCCCCAGCATATTTCTCACAAATGTAAAGCAGTCTCCCCATGGCACTAATCGAGGAATTCAACAAAACCATATCGTTTACGTAACTGATATTATATTTGCAGACCGCGCCTACATGGCAACCGATATGGTTTCCCTGAGTTCCTCGATCAGCTTATTTAAATATAAGTTGAATAGGCGAATGAAATGAATGAATTTGTGACGATGTATCTATATGTAGAATATAAAATTTACTTTTCACAGCATAACAATGTGATTTGTTTATCATAATTCCTGTTCGAACGTCAATGGCACGTCAAATGATGCGACTTCGCAACCGTTTGCCAGCGATATGTCATACGAAAAGAATTGTCGCTCTCACGTCAAATGTTATTTCGACACATGACAGATATTGTAATGTGCTACACGCATTCTGGTTTCAAAGGACTGTAAAGAGTCGTAATTTTGCGTGATTACAATCACGCGATTACAGCAATGTTATTATTATAATCTCAGTACAGAGTACTAAAAAATCGATCTCAACGGTCATTCATCCCCTAGTTTGCCACCGTTAGAGGTGAAATATTTTCTTCAAATTTAAATGGAACCACTTCTGAGGTACCTACCTCTTTCCAACAAAAAAAAAGAATCATCAAAATCAGTTCACAAAGTTATCGCGTAACATACATCCAAAAAAATTACAGTCGAATTAAGAACCTCCTCCTTATCTTGAAGTCGGTTAATAAAATAAGTGAGCAAAAATGTTTACAAACGTTTTATTAATGTATTTAAAAATATTTTAATTATGTATTTCATATTCATATTCATTTATTTGCATTTCACATGGACGATAAATTTATACATGTGATACCCTGTAAGTGTGTAGCAAAGTTACAATGGAATTTAAATACATTGCAAGCTTGAACGTAGTTAATTAGTTTAGATAATTAAATATATTATTGATTTTATAATTATTAATAAACATTATTGCCATATGAGCCATTGCAAAACGTGTGACGGAGGTGAAAGATTTCGGGGTTATTTTCACTTCTGATCTCAATTTTCGTAACCACATAGTTAACGTCTGCAAAAAAGCTTATCGAAATCTAGGGTTGATATTGCGCCGGTGTCACGGATTTACTAATTTAAGTGCAGTGAGGGCTTTACCGAAGCGCTAGTAAAAAGTCATTTAGAGTATAATGCGTTCATATGGAGTCCACACGAGGAGAAGTATAAAATGATGTTGGAGCGGATACAGAACAAATTTACGCGTTTTCTGTATCTTAAACTGTATGGTGTGTATCCGTTCTACCCATTGATGTATCCTACTTTGTTTGTACTGGGCATGGTCGGGTACAACACATTGGAAGTCAGAAGGGACTTAAGCTTGGCTATGTACATGTTTAGGCTAGTGCGAGGCCGGGTATGTAATCCAGCGGTGTTGCAGTTGATGAAGCTGTGTATGCCGGACCAATACGTGCGTCGACGGCGGCAGCGGCCTTCTCTCTTTGCATTACCGCATGCACGCACGAATTTGTTAAAAGAAGCGCCATTTACACGAATGTTGCGAAACCTGAATGTCATACATGATCTAATTGACATATTCTGTTGCTCTGAAAACGAATTTGAGAAAGCTTCTCTATGGGTGTTGTGTAAATATGTATAACAGCAATTGTTCTGATAAGTTTGTTCGTTGTAATTTAGTATAAATATAATATGCAATAGACTTTAGATATAAGTAATTAATTAGATATGTAAGAATGATGTCGACGCTATCGAATTGGGTGTACCTAACCTGTAAGGATAGAGTTGTGTAAATGAATAAATAAATAAATAATTATTAAATAATATTTTTATCTTAAAATTAATGAAATTATTATTTTTATACATTTTTATTACTATTACATTTCATTTCTTTTATTGCAATTAACATTATAATAAACTTAGACACATACATGTGATACCCTGTTAGGGTGTACATTATTTCAACATATATTATGATATATATTATTCGTACACTTATTTCTAATAATATTTTTTTCTGAATCGTATTTTCAATTATTACCTGTGTTTCGGTTTTGAAGGGTAAGTAAGGGTGCTGGTAAAATTACAGGCATATGGAACTTGTCAACTTATGTCTCAGGGTGACGGGCGCAGTGGAAGTGCCCCTTAGATCTTTGCGATTTGAAGCTCTGAGTGGCACTGCAACTGTTATGGATAGGCGTGTAGCTTACCATCAGGCGCACGATCGTTCGTCCCGTCACTTGATATTATATAAAAAAAAATAACCAAAATTTCATATAGACATGAAATCAATTTGAAGTACATTTATCGCCCAAAAATTCAGACATATTATAATAGCGAGTTCTTAGGTTTTCGCTTACTGAAGTCAACCGTGACCATGGGACCTGTAAAGGGCCAGAAACGTCGGTTTCTTTGAAAAAAAAAAACATATATACGCGATTTAAATCCGGAAAAATAGTTTAATTTCCGTATTATAATAGGTTTTTGTAAGCAAGTAGCAACAGCAACAACAACAGCAATGATTTATTTCGGAACTGGTCCATAAATTGTTAGAAATTACATAATGCTTAGGTCTAAGAGTTCGTGATTTGTACATACAATACATAAGGACAGCAACACAAAAACAACATTAATTTTCTATGCGGCCGCATGTAGTCGCATCCAATGCGCGAGCACCGGCGAGTCCCAGCGTGCGGACAACGCGCTCAGGATGCGGTTGGGGCTGTCGCGCAGGCGCCGCAGCTCTTACTGCTTATATTGTGGCAATTTTTTTTTGTAGAACAAAAATTTCTTGACAATACGAGCAATATTTTTCTGTTTATTTAAATAATAATTGCTAATTGAACATAGAGATAGTAAATTATTTCTGAAGCGAGTTTGATAGGACGCATGCACTCCGGTCATTGATTATAAGTGCAAGTCCACATTGTAGGTAGTAAAATAATCAATTTCCCTGTTCTACGATTTCCTTTCTTCTATCTATGGTATTTGGTTTAATTAATATTAATTGTAATCTTAAAATCATTTTTGGAAACAAATCGATTAAACTAAAGCAGAAGATTTTACGCATAAATATTTTTCACGTTTGTTTAATAACGAGATAAACTTGTTTCCCTTTGACATTGTGTTTTACTGCTTATCTACTTTTTGAAACGTTTATTCTGTTCCTTAAAATCATAATCTATGCAACTCACGATGCGCAACTTTTAAAAGATGACCGTCTCTTTTAGTTAAATACTTTTCCAATCTTTTGTACTATTCATGATTGTACTTTTGCCCGCAGTTTCTATAGGCTGCGTGACAGATTTCTAACGTCGATTGTTATGAAAGTAACATATTTTGTGTATTCAGATCATTGGATTATACTAAAGATGATATACCAATATCTGTGCTAACATAAATGAATAAGTTTCATATTCAAATGTGTGAATTAAAATAATAAAGCAATTTATTACACTGTAGTTGAGGCTGATCGGCAACTCATCTTAATAAATATTGTAATATCCTATGTCATCAAAATATATCAATTCCCGAGATGCGGGGGAATCAAGGTGGGTCTGGAAAAATAAATTGCGACTCTCGGAACCTTGTTCGCGCGAGTCCCGCGGGGTCTGTACATTCTACGGGAATGAGAATATTGCGATATAGACAGGGACTGCAAGATAGGATTTTGTGGCCGCACTTTGATTATAGTCTAGTAAAAGGAAGCGATTCAAATGTAAAATAAAAAATTCACGCTCTTTTCCTTTAACCGTATGAAATCGGGTATCATGGAAGTGCCAAGACTATGGTGCCGTTTTATACTTAGCAGGCTCTTTTTTCCTGTACTACATTGAATTAAAGTATTTTTAAAAGACGTACGGACGGGGCATCTCAGTAGTGATCTCATATGAATTTGAAGATATTCCACTTTTAAGAGGCAAATTAGAAGATGAATTCGGTTTATAGATTTTCACCCACTTTTTGTTAATCGATTTCAATTAAACTTGGCATATACGCATTGACTTACAAATAAACATATACGTGTATTTTTTTTATGATGTGTATGTGCGACCAAGTGACGGAATGAACAAGTCATGCGCCTGCTCGAACGCGACACGCCTGTCCATAACAGTTGTAGTGCCACTCAGAGCTTTAAATCGCAAAGATCTGAGGGGCACCGCCAGTGCCTGTAATTTCACCAGCACGTTTACCTTCACAACAGGAACGCAGTAATGCTAATGATCACATTACGGCTTGGCGGAGAAACAGGTAAGGTGGCAGTACTTCCCTGGACGAACTCTTTACCAATGATATCTTCATGACAAAGTAGTAAAGGGTTTTTCAACAAGAACTTTGTTTTGTAAATCAAAATAAAGCAATAAATTTAGATGATAATGATTAAAATTTTTATTGTACAGGGCGCACTATAAGTTTCCGGAACTGGCTACTTACTCTATCTTTACAAGGAGCTCTGCTGTTAATAGTTCCAATGAAAGTAAAATGTTGTTGTGACAAAGAGTTAATCTGATGATGGAAATGGCAGTCACATGAGAGGAAATCCTCAACTGTGTACAGCAGCTACCTTGTGATTGGGTATTATTCGTTTTGATGAGGACTTCCATTTTATACTTTTTAGTTAGCGTTGAGGAGACCGCGGCAACGAACACAGTGAAAGCGTAGCTAACTTTTGAGGTGGTTTTTTTAATAAAAAAATTATGTATTTTGTAACACTACAAATATTATCTTTGTAACTTTCCCTGTTGACGATCGCTTTACTCAGAGGATTAACCATGGTTCAAGAACTTTGTCAACCTTTTAACCGACTTCAAAAAGTGGATATCCTCAATTCGATGGTATTTTTTTGTGTGTATATTACGTTATGACATTTGTGACCCGATTTTGATGATTCTTTTTTGTTGGAAACCTGTTGAAGTACCTCGGTATGGGTTCATTTAAAATTTTAAGAATATATTCCACCTTTAAGGGAGGCAAACTAGGATGTGAATCCGGTTTTGCACATTTTCCGGTAACCGGTTTCAATAAAACTTGGCAAGTAGATGCGATTCCACATACTTTTGCGGATTTATTTTAAATAAAAAAGTTATAATTGAACATTCAATACAAAATATTTCTTTGCCGTTCAAAGTTAGAACAAAATCGTCATCGTCAAGATAGCGGTGGATGGCACAAAATGCGGGGGCCCGGTGCTCAGCTGTGGGTGAAGTCGGGTTGTGGACGATAATAAATTCTCATTCAAGTTTGCTAACTAAAACGAAATCAAACGATCGAGAATGTAATACTGTTTTATCATAGACAGGTTGTTAAACCTGACAGGTTTAATACTTTGTAAAGCAAAATTTTAAAATTCGCCCAACTGCAAAAAACATAATTCCTCAGTTTCAGATTGTACAAAGCAAACTCAGCAACTACGACGAGCAAGTCAAAGCCACTCCGGTTACCACTTTCCAACTTTTTCCGATATAAGAGTACTGGAGTTGCTGTGATGTTCAAAATAAATCAATTCTGAGCATTCATTGCGTAAATATTTTCTTTGTAAAACGAAAACTTTTGAATTGCATTTTGTTTCTGTGTACAGAAACAAAATGCAATTCAAGGTTTTTATATAATATTATTTATATTTTTTCGAAGACATGACCCAGATATTTTTATCTTTTCTTTTGTATGTACGTTATTATTATTCTCCTTTGTTTCACACGTGGTTTTGGCGCGTTTGGAAAATATTACAGGAGAGCGATTTAAAGTATTTTTTTCAGAAAATCTAATCATAACTGTCATTTTAATTGTTATATGGAAAATCTGAAACTTTGTACTTATCCACATAACAAATAAAATTAGAGTTGTGACTTTTTACATTTATTTTAAATCGCTCTCTTGTTATATTTTCCAAATGCACGTTTTACCTTTCCAGGGTCGTTATGGAAAATTAATGTTTTAATTTAACTAATGATAGCCATAAGGATTCGCTTTCCAAGGAATATAAATATTGACGATCAAATTGTGGGGATACGTCATTTAAAAAGTTTCTACGGAACAATTAGGTAAAAAAAAAGGTTGGGTAAGAAGAAAACCGAGGGAAGAGATTCTTGAAGCCTCAACTTATAATCTAAATAGTTTAGCACATCGATGGTCCCCAGTCGATAAAACAGACGAACAAGTTAGTTTAAACTATTTTAAAGAGTCGCTGGGATATTCCAAATCTAAAAGGCGAAAATAACAAATTTAACAGTTGTGAAATTTTGAGAACTCTAACATCTTACTCCATTTTTTGGTGGAACGTTAGCACAATTTGCATATTTTCGATAAACACGTCGTAAGTATTGAATTTAGTGTGACGATTGTCAAAACATAACAAAAACAAATTTATTACACTTCAAAATTCTTATAAGACTCTATCTGTTCTTCCTACAGCTCAATCTTTTTAATTCAAGATAACATATATTCCTATCTCCCCACCTGAGTGTATTTACCTTAGGAAATGAAACTATTTTTTCGGATTTTAATAGCGTATATTTGTTTTTTCAAACAAACCGACGTTTCGGGCCCTTTACAGGTCCCACGGTCACGGTTGACCGAGGTGGTACAGTCTTCAACCAGTTATGTCTAATATTGATGCAAACCACCCTATTTTTTTCACTATAGTTACAATAGTTATTAATTAAATATCTTATTTTTAATTTTACAATGAAAACGTTCCAATTTACGCTACATTAAGTTTTACAAATTATTTTATTGAATGAATTTTTATTAAGTTCAATTTATTATTAATTATTAATAGAAATTAGAATAAACTAAAACATATTAATTAGTACTGCAGTCTTATGTCTGTTTTGGGATTTAAATCCGGAAAAATAGTTTCATTTCCTTTGTGTAACAATCGCGAAAACCTAAGAACTCGATTTACCTTTATCAAAATAGTGTTAAAAATTGTTTAAGTAAACTAAAAGTAAGGATTATCCTACAAAACAATATGCAGCATAGTACCTAACATCCTTAAACCATGTAATGTCGCGAGAAACAAAATAAAATAACAAAAACTTATTGTAACAGCAATTTCGCGTTAACAAGCGTACACGGAAGGTGCTAGAACGTTCTAGGGCCTGTTAATATTCCGCGCGTGAGCAGGTTGCGACGTTGCCAGCTTGCGACGTTGCCAGCTTGCGAGGCGGCGCACGTGTGAAATCTTACGCTATTCAATCTACCGGGAATTAAGAGGGGATGTTTTACGTGAACTATTTATTAACGTTAGGCCATTAAACCTGCGATAACATTGTGGAGCTACTCGTGTGGCAATTCATAGGGGGCATTGCGAGCTACGTGGATACGTTTAGTTCTTTATATCAAGATTTTTTAAAGTAGATAGCGCCGTAAAAAAGACATAGTAACAGAATAAGACGCACTCGCAATTTTTTTATTTATTAACATAAGATCGAAATTACTTATTCGTTGCAGATACCTGCGATGCGATCACTGCCCTCGCTATCTTCCTGTGTGTCTACAAGATACCTCTTCACGCCTCGTTTGAAGGACCGCATATCATAAGAGGGAGGGACTACATGTGCTGGAAAGGAGTTCCATTTATCGACTATGCGACAGAGAAAGGTACCACTAGAACCTTTTAGTCCGTCCGTGATGGAATATAGCAAGTTGTAAAACGGTGACTACGGACCCGTGCTTTGAGGTTGGAAAGTCTTGGGAAGCCTTTTACTAGTACAACGGCCTTTTATTTTCTTTACATAAAATACCGAAACTTTATGGCCTGCCGTCCTTTGAGACCCCCTGCCCGCTGGCTGGCCGGAGTAACAGATACGCGCAATTAATTACCACTCTTCAGGATCCCGTATGTTCCTCACGTCAAACACTACAATATTCATTTATCGTTAATACCTAAAATTCCACACCGAAATTCGCAGAATTAAATAACCATTCTGCTTCTTCATTTCTATGGTTTTAATAACATAATTTGAGATATTTATGAGTGTAACATAGAAACCGTTTAGTTATATACCCTGTACATTATACCATTGAAAAGTGCATGAAAAGTACACCATAATGATTTTTTTAGATAACTCATTCCAGGAAAATTCACACCTTATTGTGATTTCCTCAGACACCTCGTATCTTGACTGTTGAGTAAGTGAGAACTAAAAGTAAACTTATTCTGCTGTTTTAAACATAAAGTCATAATAAAATAACCTTAAAAAATTGTGGAAATTTTCGATTTACTTACCTGT